>NW_026782600.1:0-600000 GCF_031769215.1 Ylistrum balloti | reverse complement strand
ACACTGCACAGCTTACGTCACCCCAGGCCTGGTATAAAGGCCCAGTACATGTCAGTCAGAAACCTATACATAGTCCCTCCTCCACTGGTCAATATACTTAATGCTGTCACACTACTAGCTAGGTGCCTGTAGCTTGTTAAGCATAAGTGATCAACAGAACTAAAAAAAGTGTTTTGTCTGGATATTTCATCAAGGATTACTTACCTGGGCTAAATTTTCCACCAAATATATTGCTTGTTAATAAGGTAAGTAAAATCTAAATATCAACCATTTGTGCAAGGTTTTAAATCTGGCTTGTTTTTTCTTAAAAGGTTTCAAATTCAGATTCAAGTTAAAAACAAATTTATTTTTTTGTTATCAAAGACATGGTTCTAAAGGAACAATACTTTAAAGGCCATATAAAATGTGCTGATTTTTTAATTCTGTAAAAGAGAAGGTTGATGTGAGGCAAAAGTCATAATGTCCTATAGATGGTAGGTCTTTGTATCAATTCTGTGCATGCCTTGACCTGTATCCCTTACAGGTTATTGAATTAAATAATTTCATATCATAGTCATAACTGTTTGATGTCAAATAGGTGCAAAAAAAATAAACAAACCTAGTAATACACAGTAATTAATACAGACATTTTCTCAGACCTAGATTGATTAATATCTGGACCACAAGCATATAGCTCAGTAGGTAGCTAAACCTCTATCATTTAGCCAAGACATAGTTTTATACCTGGTGTCTAGTAGCCCAGACATAGTTTTATACCTGGTGTCTAGTAGCCCAGACATAGTTTTATACCTGGTGTCTAGTAGCCCAGACATAGTTTTATACCTGGTGTCTAGTAGCCCAGACATAGTTTTATACCTGGTGTCTAGTAGCCCAGACATAGTTTTATACCTGGTGTCTAGTAGCCCAGATATAGTTTTATACCTGGTGTCTAGTAGAGACATAGTTTTATACCTGGTGTCTAGTAGCCCAGACATAGTTTTATACCTGGTGTCTAGTAGCCCAGACATAGTTTTATACCTGGTGTCTAGTAGCCCAGACATAGTTTTATACCTGGTGTCTAGTAGCCCAGATATAGTTTTATACCTGGTGTCTAGTAGCCCAGACATAGTTTTATACCTGGTGTCTAGTAGCCCAGACATAGTTTTATACCTGGTGTCTAGTAGCCCAGACATAGTTTTAAACCTGGTGTCTAGTAGACAAGACATAGTTTTAAACCTGGTGTCTAGTAGCCCAGACATAGTTTTATACCTGGTGTCTAGTAGCCCAGACATAGTTTTATACCTAGTGTCTAGATCTCTATCATAAGCATAGTGTTTCCTGAACCGGAGTGTAGATCAAGATAAGGTTTTATCTGGATTTAACATTCGTGATGTGTGATTATATAATATAAACCTTGGCATATCTACATAGAACATAATCTCTTTAATTGCTTTTACAATATTATGAGCTACAAACTAAGAGCCGCAATGAATGATAATTCAAAATTGTGATAATTGAATAAAAGTTACCTTTCTGAAATTCAACTACAATCCATTATTGTTATAAAAGACAAACAATGCTGTTAAAAAAATATACAAAAATCATGTTTTAAAAAAACCAGACCAAATAATTCTATAAAACATGGTGCAGATTGTATTGGGTAAGCGTCCTGGTGTTGACTTTGATAATACATCAAAGAACCTGCAGGCTTGTATTAGTTAAATGTTAATGAATTCCATCACAGAATCTGACAAACTTCTAACCTAAATCACTCCATCTTGATTAGGTATTCAAAAAAACTAACAAACACGCTCTACTTTAGATTTTTACCTTTAAGATGTAAAATTGTTGTGTAGTTTGTCTTTGCCCACACCAGCATCATGATCCCTGATTAAAGAATATCATATCATGGAAACGCATGTCTGCCAAATATTTAGTATCATGACAAGGTGTAATTTTACAGTGGTTGAAAAACTTGGCAGTGATTTAAGAGGTCCAGTTCTCAGTGTTAATGATGTGTGCAGCCATGATATTAGGACTCGAGACAGAGATCAAGGATAAAATTATTTCAGTGTTATGGCATTAGACTTCACTCAGGTACTAAACAACTTGGTATTTATTTTGTGTTAAAATGAAAAATTACAGAACCTCTGGAACAGTGTTCCTCCAGTAGGTTGCTTACATTAGATGATGAATCAGAGGAGAAAATAACTTGTGACAATAGTATCTATATGTCAAAATACATCAATCAAAATTAGAGAAAAGTCTATTAGTAATTCTTCATATTCTATGTCAAGTTTAAGGTATACAGCCTGTTACATCTGTGTTGTAACCTCCAACTAAGGAGAGTTCTAAATGGGAATTTATCCTATCATACCCTGGTATTTATATTTTTTTATCATTATAACATCTCTATTGCTGCCAATCAGTTATGTTCCCCAAACTTTTTCACTACAAACATGGTAACTGCCCACTGCACTATCATTATTGATTCTTCCGAATTTTGTTGGCTCCCTCGAAGATAATATTTAAGAAGCTTTCCATCTATAGAGCTGTATACAGTGGAAATCCTGAAGCTTTCTTCTTTGACAGGAAAATATCTGATCTATGTCTAGAAATAGGTGTTCTTTACCTGTTTCTTCTATAATGACACTGTACACAACTACGCTGCAACAGAGTAATCCCAGTTTCCCTGCAATATTCTAAAGATTTAATTAAACTGTGACATTCTACTAAAGCTTACCTATTATACAACACCTAACAAACAAAATCTTTTTTTTAAAGCTGAGTGTCAACATAGATAATTACAACAAATCTATTTCAATTATTGTGTTTCATAACTAGGTGCGAACAGACAATAAAATTGGCCTGTGTCCATGAGAGACGTTCTAACAGCAGTGTTTACACAGTGCATGTTTGCCTAGTACAAAGTAATTAAGTTCAAACAATTTAAGGTTAGATTTCTGCATTGATTTCACTTTCAATTAACATTAGATATTAGTATGTCTCTTCATTACCAAGCAGTAAAGTGAAGTCTCAAAGTAGTTCACTCATTCTCCTATTTAAGGACATATGCTACATAAAACTGGGTTATCTCCCTTAGAACTTTTGCTTGAGTTTAATTTCACAATTTAGAATTGATTAAAAAAAACCATACAGTTTTTATGACTTTTTGCCGATGACTTAATCATCATTTATCTGAAATGTGAGAGTTAATAATCATCTGCATATATCCAAACCAGTTAAAGCAGGATTTGTAAAGAATAGTAATGTTGTGATGGTTTTTGAGCTTCATGATAATTTTCAGTGATTGTCTGTAGGGAATTAATATATTCTGTTCAAGAAGGGGAGTTGTTTTTATAAATACATCTATAGGAATTATGTATTTACATTCATTTGAAATTTTTCAAACAGTTTTGAAGTTGGTTAATATTTTGATACATAAAAATTTTTTTGGCATTATTCTCTAGACAAAAAGTTCAGTTAAAGGAAGCCAACATATGTGTCTTCTGATTAACTGCTTCAGATGTGGATTTTCATATACAGTAAACCTCATACTGGTAATCTACATATTGTAAAGTTTTGTTTGATAGGGTGGAAGTTTACAATAAGTATGTTAGCAGTCAGTACCCTGTCAATCTGCCTTTGTTCTGCTCCCCCTCCCCTTTCCTCACTAACCCCCAAAGGAATGTAATTACTATAACGTAATAAGACAACTATTTCAAAGAGGTGTACCTATGTACATTATTAACTCAGTGTGCTACATACCTCGTGTGGAAGTGGAATTTTTCACTCCACGAAAACGGACAGATGGGGTAAAAGGTATAGAGATGGTGAGGACGGGCTTCTTATAGGGGTGTACTGTGTACATAGCAGTCAACTTGTTTCTATGAATTCTAGTGACAACTATAACATAATTCCTTTCTATAAATTAATATAACATATGCCTTAATTACTACATAAAAGGAATCTGGTTCTTGATCTGTATATTAAGTTTCATAAAATTAACAGAGGGTCACAACTCTGAATAAAGAATTGTTAACAAAATGCAAAACAAAAAACAGACCACAACACTATTACAAATTTCACAATATTAATACAGAGCTATAACTTTGCTTCAAAAACTTCAGAAAAAACAATACAAAATTAACAAAAAGTCATATCTCTGAAAAAAAAGTTTCACAAAACTCACAAAGGGCCATAACTCTGTATAAAAATTCAGAAAATTAATAAATGGTCATAACTGTGATTTCAGCAAGCTGATATCACCAGATATACTAGCAGACAGAATGAGATGATTGTTGGTGAGAGATTCAGAGTTTATATAAATAAGCATGAACAGCTATTAGAGCAATTCATCTTTCCAAAACTGATTCTGTCATTTCAGACTTATTTAATTCAAGTGGTTTAATTATCACAAAAAAAATAATGAAATACAGAGCACTAGTTTTACCTAATTGACACCATCATTTGGTAATCATTATAATTTCTTTCAGTTTCTTTTAAGGTTAACTGGAGTCTGACAATCAACTCATGTTTTCTTACACATAAAATCTGTACTATCACAATCTATTGGCTGTTGAGTGTAGTGACCTTACACTCCAAATCTCCTGTAATAATACCAGTTTGATAGATCTGCTACTCAGCCAGAAACACTCTAAATCTTGGCCTAAAACTTGCTTGCTCTTTAATGTAAGTGGAACCAAACTGCAATAAAAGGTTTCCACAAGTTGAAGTATACTTCAAAGTAACGAAAATGATTTTCATGTGAAGCTTCCGAAAAGTAATGTGAAAAAACTCCACTTTTTGATGTTTTTAAGTACACAGTTTTGATGTTTAACAATTACAGGTATTTCATATTGCTTCATAACACTCAAAGTTCTTGTTGCTGTGAAAATAAAATGTGTCTCACGTGAGTTTATATGTGGTACTGTGATAGGTGTACATTATTTCCTGCCCCACCCCACCCCACCCCACCCCATCTGCCCTTACAAACAGGACGCTAAAACTCTGTCAGTGGTACTGAGTGACAGTACATACTAGGATTCTCTCCACCCCTCTCCCAGATTTCTGTCATGTTTATGGCACACATGTGCATCACATTGTCTGACAGACAACACATGCTTGTACTGATCTGTGTGACTAGACATACCTTCCATCACCCTGTTGGCACTTACTCATTATCAGTACAATGCTGTGATTAGATCTGAGCCTCCTTGTTAATTTATATATATAGCTAGCCAACACTACTACAGTTGTTTTAGGATCACTATTATCCTGATAAGCTAGTCATCGTCCAACTAGACCAGAGGTCTATACATTGGTCCTATAACAGAGGTGGTCTCTTGTAAAGTGATTCTAAGTCTTTTGCTGGGAATACAGATAAATGATCCGAAGCTGACTTTACCTCCTTGTAGTAGTTAAGACTTAAAAAATTAGAAAATGTGACATTATCATGCATTTTCATTCCCACTTTACAAAAAAAACAGTGTTTTAAGCAAATTCCAACGAAAAACTTTGTCTCAAATTTTGTTCCTAATTTGAATGTATAACCTCAGGAATGAAAATGTCATGGAAAAGAAAACTACTTACTGGAAAAATACAACAAAGCATAACCTCAGAAACAGAATGAAAATGTCATGGAAAAGAAAACTACTTACTGGAAAAATACAACAAAGCATAACCTCAGAAACAGAATGAAAATGTCATGGAAAAGAAAACTACTTACTGGAAAAATACAACAAAGCATAACCTCAGAAACAGAATGAAAATGTCATGGAAAAGAAAACTACTTACTGGAAAAATACAACAAAGCATAACAACTACCATATTTTCTGGGCTATAAAGCACACCTGAGTATAAACTGCAGCGCTTGTTGTTATCTGATTCACATATAAGGCACAACAGCTCTTTCTCATCATGTGGTAACCTTTATGTTGACCAAAATTTGTTCATATAACAACAGAAGGCAATTTATCAAGATCATCAGTGAAATATTTAAGTTTGCAAATGAATTATACAAATAATCCTCTATTTTATTGATGTGTTTGATAGCAATTATCGAACTTGTTTGGCTTGGGAGCCTTCAAAGATTGTCTACGCACAGGTATAGGACCTGAAGTTATGTATGGTTTACTTAACAATAGTTTTCAACTGACCATCTAGCCATCTTTGTTTCCAAAAGCCATCCAACCATTCTTGTTTCTACAAGAACATCCAGCCTTTCTTGTTTTCACAAGGACATCCAGCCATTCTGGTTTCCAAAAGGACACCCAGCCATTCTTGTTTCCATAAGAACATCCAGGCATTCTTGTTTCCACAAAGACATCCAGCCATTCTGGTTTCCACAAGGACATCCAGCCATTCTGGTTTCCACAAGGACATCCAGCCATTCTTGTTTTCACAAGGACATCAAGGCAATCTTGTTTCTACAAGAACATCCAGCCTTTCTTGTTTTCACAAGGACATCCAGCCATTCTGGTTTCCAAAAGGACACCCAGCCATTCTTGTTTCCATAAGAACATCCAGGCATTCCTGTTTCCACAAAGACATCCAGCCATTCTGGTTTCCACAAGGACATCCAGCCATTCTTGTTTTCACAAGGACATCAAGGCAGTCTTGTTTCTACAAGGACATCCAGCCATTCTTGTTTCTACAAGAACATCCAGCCATTCTTATTTCTACAAGGACATCCAGCCATTCTTGTTTCTACAAGAACATCCAGCCATTCTTGTTTTCACAAGGACATCCAGCCATTCTGGTTTTCACAAGGACATCAAGGCAGTCTTGTTTCTACAAGGACATCCAGCCATTCTTGTTTTCACAAGGACATCAAGGCAGTCTTGTTTCTACAAGGACATCCAGCCATTCTTGTTTCTACAAGGACATCCAGCCATTCTTGTTTCTACAAGGACATCCAGCCATTCTTGCTTCCACAAGGACATCCAGCCATTCTTGCTTCCACAAGGACATCCAGCCATTCTGGTTTTCACAAGGACATCAAGGCAGTCTTGTTTCTACAAGGACATCCAGCCATTCTTGTTTTCACAAGGACATCAAGGCAGTCTTGTTTCTACAAGGACATCCAGCCATTCTTGTTTTCACAAGGACATCCAGCCATTCTTGTTTTCACAAGGACATCCAGCCATTCTTGTTTTCACAAGGACATCCAGCCATTCTTGTTTTCACAAGGACATCCAGCCATTCTTGTTTCCACAAGGACATCCAGCCATTCTTGTTTCTACAAGGACATCCAGCCATTCTTGTTTTCACAAGGACATCCAGCCATTCTTGCTTCCACAAGGACATCCAGCCATTCTTGTTTTCACAAGGACATCCAGCCATTCTGGTTTCTACAAGGACATCCAGCCATTCTTGTTTTCACAAGGACATCCAGCCATTCTTGTTTCTACAAGGACATCCAGCCATTCTTGTTTTCACAAGGACATCCAGCCATTCTTGTTTTCACAAGGACATCCAGCCATTCTTGTTTTCACAAGGACATCCAGCCATTCTGGTTTCTACAAGGACATCCAGCCATTCTTGTTTTCACAAGGACATCCAGCCATTCTTGTTTCTACAAGGACATCCAGCCATTCTTGCTTCCACAAGGACATCCAGCCATTCTTGTTTCTACAAGGACATCCAGCCATTCTTGCTTCCACAAGGACATCCAGCCATTCTTGCTTCCACAAGGACATCCAGCCATTCTTGTTTCTACAAGGACATCCAGCCATTCTTGTTTCCACAAGGACATCCAGCCATTCTTGTTTCCACAAGGACATCCAGCCATTCTTGTTTCTACAAGGACATCCAGCCATTCTTGTTTTCACAAGGACATCCAGCCATTCTTGTTTTCACAAGGACATCCAGCCATTCTTGTTTCTACAAGGACATCCAGCCATTCTTGCTTCCACAAGGACATCCAGCCATTCTTGTTTTCACAAGGACATCCAGCCATTCTTGCTTCCACAAGGACATCCAGCCATTCTTGCTTCCACAAGGACATCCAGCCATTCTTGCTTCCACAAGGACATCCAGCCATTCTTGCTTCCACAAGGACATCCAGCCATTCTTGTTTCTACAAGGACATCCAGCCATTCTTGTTTCCACAAGGACATCCAGCCATTCTTGTTTCCACAAGGACATCCAGCCATTCTTGTTTTCAGGAAATTACTTCAGCAATATTTGTCCTCAGTAGAATTATTTAATTTTTCAATTGAATCAAATATCATTTGTCATTACATACATCATGTGATATATCAAAGCAAACTTTACAAAACACGAAATGAAGCGGAAGTTGTATCACCTAAAATCATATCATTATATCCTTCCAAATAATTTCTACAAACTCTATTACAATTGGCTAGAACAGAACTACCTAATTATAATCAATCAATAATCAATATTGTAGATTGTGATATCTTAACTTAATTATTTTACATTATTGATAGAACTGAGTTTAAACACAAGTTGAACCTCCTGCTGTGGTTTTAAAGCTAACCGAGTTTCAAAATAAAACGTGAGGGAGGAGACATCTGGACTAGATAAAATAGCTATAGCAATAAGACTTCCCAAAATAGTAAAACCACAATACCATAAAGGAAAACACAATGTTCTGTAATGATTAAAAAACCTATCAAGTTTCAGAGAAATTGGTAAAAAACCTGAAGGAAAAAATTTAAATTAAAGTTCTAAAAAAAACAGAAGGCAATAACTCCTTTGAAAATTGTTGAATCAAACTGCTGCACAGGAAAAGCAAAACCTCATGTCACGATGATTTAGCCTAGCGTGTATTAAAACAAAAATATTGTGGGAGGAGAGATCCACAGAAATATAAGTCAACAATGGATGAATAATGACATCACACCTTATCAATATTTTGAAGATGTACAGAAAAGCTAGTCTTAAAGACTGAAATCATAGATCCTGGAATGAAGGTCCTGGTAATAAGGACAGATCCTGTGGCACCTTGGAATTGATGACTGACCTAGGCTCGTCATGGTCTTAATCATAATGGCATTTTCTGCATCTGTCGGTCTAAATGGTGTTACCTGATCACTTTTGGCTCTGATGTAGGGTACTGCTGATTTGCCTATCTGGGTCAAATCAGCCAGGTATGAAATCTGCAGCAGTATTCCAAAGTGGTCTTTGTTCTCTTACTACGATATCGATTTGCATTATACTTTTAGAGTATCAAATATCCTCCAATTCTCCACACAAACACTTGCTGTAGTTTGAGATAAAGTCATTGTTTTGTGATCCATTTAACCTTAACTGTAAACAGAACAGAGGGGGACTGTATCAAGCTATGACCTGCCACCAGATATAGGTCTATAATAGGGGAGTTACCGAGTATAACAACTACTCAATATACCACAGTTCATACTGACATCCCCAACCTCTCACCTTCCTCGTCCATTCCTGACACTACCATTCTTCACAATCCATCTACATAACAATTTTCTGTTTTCCCGCACTCATAAGAAAATTTTCTAGTTTCCTTCCCTCAGACTACAATTTTCTATTTTCTCTCCCTTAAAATAAAATTTTTTAGTTTCCTTCCTTCTATTTTCCCATCCTCAAAATAAAATTTTCTAGTTTCCTTCCCTCAGACAACAATTTTCTATTTTCCCTCCCTCAAAATAATTTTTTTTTCAAATTCTCTCGCTAAAGACTATATTTTCCTGTTCTTCTGCCCCTGCAAGACAATCTTCTATTTCCATTCCAACATACCAAATTTCCATTTCTCCTCCCTTACACTTAGTAACGTTACATCTCATGTCTAATTTTCTAGTATAGAAGCCATGATAAAAATTCATCAAATTATGTAAAGCTGATATCAGCTTGAACACCGGAAAGAATTAGATTTATTTTTTCATTGCGTATCTCACAACATTTTGATAACATGTCTTTGATTTAGAAGTGACCCACTTTACCAGTTAGGATAAATCTCCGACCCCGACAGTTAAAATCATATCCCTGTTAACTGTTACGATCTGGGAACGATTGAAATAACGTATCATTATGACCTGATAAAGAATTCCACTCTTAATGAATCCCTATCTCCTGGATGTTTGTACTCATAAATTAATATCATAACAGTCATCTGTCATTGGCTTGATATATCAAACCAATTTAATTGAATTTATGAAATAATGTAGAATTTGACAATACACAGATATGGGCATATCTTAATGTGATACATATTTTCTGAAGATATGATGGGTTGATGGGCTCAAACTTATTAATTTTGACTGCATGTCAATCAAAAACTTAATCAAAGTTCTTATTCAATAGGAAGGAACTGCCAGTGTATTTACTAATAGTAGTAAAAATAACAGATTTCACAAAGTGCTGATTTAGCAAATTCAGTAATTTTGACAAATTTTAGCAAAACCACAACTACTAAACTGGTCTGTGTTTGTGTGGTTGTGTCACTTATATATAGGAACTCTAATTTTTCGGACATTATGTGGTGGGCCTCCTGTGTGTTGTTCAGTGAAGTAGCCACCAGCTACTAAAAGAAAACCACACTTCAATATGACCTGGCTGTCCACTATAAGCACACCAAACAACCACTAATTCTGTAAATCTGAACTCTACGGTTAAATGTCCTCATGGTGATAACACTTGTTGTCATATCAACAACCACTAATTCTGTAAATCTGAACTCTAAGGTTAAATGTCCTCATGGTGATAACACTTGTTGTCATATCAACAACCACTAATTAATTAAATCTGAACTCTAAGGTTAAATGTCCTCATGGTGATAACACTTGTTGTCATATCAACATCCACTAATTCTGTAAATCTGAACTCTACGGTTAAATGTCCTCATGGTGATAACACTTGTTGTCATATCAACAACCACTAATTAATTAAATCTGAACTCTAAGGTTAAATGTCCTCATGGTGATAACACTTGTTGTCATATCAACATCCACTAATTCTGTAAATCTGAACTCTAAGGTTAAATGTCCTCATGGTGATAACACTTGTTGTCATATCAACATCCACTAATTCTGTAAATCTGAACTCTACGGTTAAATGTCCTCATGGTGATAACACTTGTTGTCATATCAACAACCACTAATTCTGTAAATCTGAACTCTAAGGTTAAATGTCCTCATGGTGATAACACTTGTTGTCATATCAACATCCACTAATTCTGTAAATCTGAACTCTAAGGTTAAATGTCCTCATGGTGATAACACTTGTTGTCATATCAACAACCACTAATTCTGTAAATCTGAACTCTAAGGTTAAATGTCCTCATGGTGATAACACTTGTTGTCATATCAACAACCACTAATTAATTAAATCTGAACTCTACGGTTAAATGTCCTCATGGTGATAACACTTGTTGTCATATCAACAACCACTAATTCTGTAAATCTGAACTCTAAGGTTAAATGTCCTCATGGTGATAACACTTGTTGTCATATCAACAACCACTAATTAATTAAATCTGAACTCTACGGTTAAATGTCCTCATGGTGATAACACTTGTTGTCATATCAACATCCACTAATTCTGTAAATCTGAACTCTAAGGTTAAATGTCCTCATGGTGATAACACTTGTTGTCATATCAACAACCACTAATTCTGTAAATCTGAACTCTAAGGTTAAATGTCCTCATGGTGATAACACTTGTTGTCATATCAACAACCACTAATTCTGTAAATCTGAACTCTAAGGTTAAATGTCCTCATGGTGATAACACTTGTTGTCATATCAACAACCACTAATTAATTAAATCTGAACTCTACGGTTAAATGTCCTCATGGTGATAACACTTGTTGTCATATCAACATCCACTAATTCTGTAAATCTGAACTCTAAGGTTAAATGTCCTCATGGTGATAACACTTGTTGTCATATCAACAACCACTAATTCTGTAAATCTGAACTCTAAGGTTAAATGTCCTCATGGTGATAACACTTGTTGTCATATCAACAACCACTAATTCTGTAAATCTGAACTCTAAGGTTAAATGTCCTCATGGTGATAACACTTGTTGTCATATCAACAACCACTAATTAATTAAATCTGAACTCTACGGTTAAATGTCCTCATGGTGATAACACTTGTTGTCATATCAACATCCACTAATTCTGTAAATCTGAACTCTAAGGTTAAATGTCCTCATGGTGATAACACTTGTTGTCATATCAACAACCACTAATTCTGTAAATCTGAACTCTAAGGTTAAATGTCCTCATGGTGATAACACTTGTTGTCATATCAACAACCACTAATTAATTAAATCTGAACTCTAAGGTTAAATGTCCTCATGGTGATAACACTTGTTGTCATATCAACATCCACTAATTCTGTAAATCTGAACTCTAAGGTTAAATGTCCTCATGGTGATAACACTTGTTGTCATATCAACATCCACTAATTCTGTAAATCTGAACTCTACGGTTAAATGTCCTCATGGTGATAACACTTGTTGTCATATCAACAACCACTAATTCTGTAAATCTGAACTCTAAGGTTAAATGTCCTCATGGTGATAACACTTGTTGTCATATCAACATCCACTAATTCTGTAAATCTGAACTCTACGGTTAAATGTCCTCATGGTGATAACACTTGTTGTCATATCAACAACCACTAATTAATTAAATCTGAACTCTAAGGTTAAATGTCCTCATGGTGATAACACTTGTTGTCATATCAACATCCACTAATTCTGTAAATCTGAACTCTACGGTTAAATGTCCTCATGGTGATAACACTTGTTGTCATATCAACAACCACTAATTCTGTAAATCTGAACTCTAAGGTTAAATGTCCTCATGGTGATAACACTTGTTGTCATATCAACATCCACTAATTCTGTAAATCTGAACTCTACGGTTAAATGTCCTCATGGTGATAACACTTGTTGTCATATCAACAACCACTAATTAATTAAATCTGAACTCTAAGGTTAAATGTCCTCATGGTGATAACACTTGTTGTCATATCAACATCCACTAATTCTGTAAATCTGAACTCTACGGTTAAATGTCCTCATGGTGATAACACTTGTTGTCATATCAACAACCACTAATTAATTAAATCTGAACTCTAAGGTTAAATGTCCTCATGGTGATAACACTTGTTGTCATATCAACATCCACTAATTCTGTAAATCTGAACTCTACGGTTAAATGTCCTCATGGTGATAACACTTGTTGTCATATCAACAACCACTAATTAATTAAATCTGAACTCTAAGGTTAAATGTCCTCATGGTGATAACACTTGTTGTCATATCAACAACCACTAATTAATTAAATCTGAACTCTAAGGTTAAATGTCCTCATGGTGATAACACTTGTTGTCATATCAACATATAAATCACAGGAAAAATAAATCAAAGCTGATTTAAATAACAACTGAATATGTAAGACATTTTCATATTAGATATCTGTGATCAGAAATATTCACAAAACTTTATTTCTCTCATCCAAATAGCTAATACAGAACATAAATGTGTCATTTCTGATAATCAAACTTTATGTATAAAAGAGAAAACACACATCCTTATCAAGTTAAGCTCTACCAACTCAGCGACATATTTAATCCTATATAAAAACCACACCTACCCACTCCTTTCACTATGTATATTCTTGTTCAATGAGAGCTATTAATTGATTCACTGGATTAACAACATCCTTTGATTCTGTGTTACAGTTATTTTGTCTCCATCAGGTGAAGTTTTGTGTTACAGTTATTAAGTATTAAATATTGTCTCCATCAGGTGAAGTTTTGTGTTACAGTTATTAAGTATATTGTCTCCATCAGGTGAAGTTTTGTGTTACAGTTATTAAGTATATTGTCTCCATCAGGTGAAGTTTTGTGTTACAGTTATTAAGTATTAAATATTGTCTCCATCAGGTGAAGTTTTGTGTTACAGTTATTAAGTATTAAATATTGTCTCCATCAGGTGAAGTTTTGTGTTACAGTTATTAAGTATTAAATATTGTCTCCATCAGGTGAAGTTTTGTGTTACAGTTATTAAGTATATTGTCTCCATCAGGTGAAGTTTTGTGTTACAGTTATTAAGTATTAAATATTGTCTCCATCAGGTGAAGTTTTGTGTTGCAGTTATTAAATATTGTCTCCATCAGGTGAAGTTTTGTGTTACAGTTATTAAGTATTAAATATTGTCTCCATCAGGTGAAGTTTTGTGTTACAGTTATTAAGTATAAATTTGTCTCCATCAGGTGAAGTTTTGTGTTACAGTTATTAAGTATTACCATCAGGTGTTTTGTGTTACAGTTATTAAGTATTAAATTTGTCTCCATCAGGTGAAGTTTTGTGTTACAGTTATTAAGTATATTGTATCCAACAGGAGAAGTTTTGTGGTACAGTGATTATGTATAATGTCTGCATCAGGTGAAGTTTTGTGTTACAGTTATTAAAATATTGTCTCCATCAGGTGAAGTTTTGTGTTACAGTTATTAAGTATATTGTCTCCATCAGGTGAAGTTTTGTGTTACAGTTATTAAGTATTAAATATTGTCTCCATCAGGTGAAGTTTTGTGTTACAGTTATTAAGTATTAAATATTGTCTCCATCAGGTGAAGTTTTGTGTTACAGTTATTAAGTATTAAATATTGTCTCCATCAGGTGAAGTTTTGTGTTACAGTTATTAAGTATCAGGTGAAACAGTTGTCTCCATCAGGTGAAGTTTTGTGTTACAGTTATTAAGGATTGTCTCCATCAGGTGAAGTTTTGTGTTACAGTTATTAAATATTGTCTCCATCAGGTGAAGTTTTGTGTTACAGATATTAAGTATTAAATATTGTCTCCATCAGGTGAAGTTTTGTGTTACAGTTATTAAATATTGTCTCCATCAGGTGAAGTTTTGTGTTACAGTTATTAAGTATATTGTCTCCATCAGGTGAAGTTTTGTGTTACAGTTATTAAGTGATTTTGTGTTATTATTAAGTATTATTGTCTCCATCAGGTGAAGTATTAAATATTGTCTCCATCAGGTGAAGTTTTGTGTTAAGTTATTGTGTTACAGTTATTAAGTATATTGTCTCCATCAGGTGAAGTTTTGTGTTACAGTTATTAAATATTGTCTCCATCAGGTGAAGTTTTGTGTTACAGTTATTAAGTATTATATTGTCTCCATCAGGTGAAGTTTTGTGTTACAGTTATTAAGTATTAAATATTGTTAGGTGAAGTTTTGTGTTACAGTTATTAAGTAAATATTATCAATTATTGTCTCCATCAGGTGAAGTTTTGTGTTACAGTTATTAAGTATTAAATATTGTCTCCATCAGGTGAAGTTTTGTGTTACAGTTATTAAGTATTAAATATTGTCTCCATCAGGTGAAGTTTTGTGTTACAGTTATTAAGTATTAAATATTGTCTCCATCAGGTGAAGTTTTGTGTTACAGTTATTAAGTATTAAATATTGTCTCCATCAGGTGAAGTTTTGTGTTACAGTTATTAAGTATTAAATATTGTCTCCATCAGGTGAAGTTTTGTGTTACAGTTATTAAATATTGTCTCCATCAGGTGAAGTTTTGTGTTACAGTTATTAAGTATATTGTCTCCATCAGGTGAAGTTTTGTGTTACAGTTATTAAGTATTAAATATTGTCTCCATCAGGTGAAGTTTTGTGTTACAGTTATTAAGTATTAAATATTGTCTCCATCAGGTGAAGTTTTGTGTTACAGTTATTAAGTATTAAATATTGTATCAATCAGGTAGTAGTGTTGTGTTACAGTTATTAAGTATTATTGTCTCCATCAGGTGAAGTTTTGTGTTACAGTTATTAAGTATTAAATATTGTCTCCATCAGGTGAAGTTTTGTGTTACAGTTATTAAGTATATTGTCTCCATCAGGTGAAGTTTTGTGTTACAGTTATTAAATATTGTCTCAATCAGGTGAAGTTTTGTGTTACAGTTATTAAGTCTCCATCATCAGGTGAAGTTTTGTGTTACAGTTATTAAGTATTAAATATTGTCTCCATCAGGTGAAGTTTTGTGTTACAGTTATTAAGTATTAAATATTGTCTCCATCAGGTGATGTTTTGTGTTACAGTTATTAAGTATATTGTCTCCATCAGGTGAAGTTTTGTGTTACAGTTATTAAGTATTAAATATTGTCTCCATCAGGTGAAGTTTTGTGTTACAGTTATTAAGTATTAAATATTGTCTCCATCAGGTGAAGTTTTGTGTTACAGTTATTAAGTATCAGGTGAAGTTTTGTGTTACAGTTATATTGTCTCCATCAGGTGAAGTTTTGTGTTACAGTTATTAAGTATTAAATATTGTCTCCATCAGGTGAAGTTTTGTGTTACAGTTATTAAGTATTAAATATTGTCTCCATCAGGTGAAGTTTTGTGTTACAGTTATTAAGTATTAAATATTGTCTCCATCAGGTGAAGTTTTGTGTTACAAGTATTATATTGTCTCCATCAGGTGAAGTTTTGTGTTACAGTTATTAAGTATTAAATGTCTCCATCAGGTGAAGTTTTGTGTTACATCAGGTGAAGTTTTGTGTTACAGTTATTAAGTATATTGTCTCCATCAGGTGAAGTTTTGTGTTACAGTTATTAAGTATATTGTCTCCATCAGGTGAAGTTTTGTGTTACAGTTATTAAGTATTAAATATTGTCTCCATCAGGTGAAGTTTTGTGTTACAGTTATTAAGTATTAAATATTGTCTCCATCAGGTGAAGTTTTGTGTTACAGTTATTAAGTATATTGTCTCCATCAGGTGAAGTTTTGTGTTACAGTTATTAAGTATTATTGTCTCCATCAGGTGAAGTTTTGTGTTACAGTTTGTGTTACAGTTATTATTAAATATTGTATATTGTCTCCATCAGGTGAAGTTTTGTGTTACAGTTATTAAGTATTAAATATTGTCTCCATCAGGTGAAGTTTTGTGTTACAGTTATTAAGTATATTGTCTCCATCAGGTGAAGTTTTGTGTTACAGTTATTAAATATTGTCTCCATGTCTCCATCAGGTGAAGTTTTGTGTTACAGTTATTAAGTATATTGTCTCCATCAGGTGAAGTTTTGTGTTACAGTTATTAAGTATATTGTCTCCATCAGGTGAAGTTTTGTGTTACAGTTATTAAGTATAAATTTGTCTCCATCAGGTGAAGTTTTGTGTTACAGTTATTAAGTATTAAATATTGTCTCCATCAGGTGAAGTTTTGTGTTACAGTTATTAAGTATATTGTCTCCATCAGGTGAAGTTTTGTGTTACAGTTATTAAGTATTAAATATTGTCTCCATCAGGTGAAGTTTTGTGTTACAGTTATTAAGTATTAAATATTGTCTCCATCAGGTGAAGTTTTGTGTTACAGTTATTAAGTATTAAATATTGTCTCCATCAGGTGAAGTTTTGTGTTACAGTTATTAAGTATTAAATTTTGTGTTATTATTAAGTCTCCATCAGGTGAAGTTTTGTGTTACAGTTATTAAGTATTAAATATTGTCTCCATCAGGTGAAGTTTTGTGTTACAGTTATCAAGTATTAAATATTGTCTCCATCAGGTGAAGTTTTGTGTTACAGTTATTAAGTATTAAATATTGTCTCCATCAGGTGAAGTTTTGTGTTACAGTTATTAAGTATTTTGTGTTACAGTTATTATTAAATATTGTCTCCATCAGGTGAAGTTTTGTGTTACAGTTATTAAGTATATTGTCTCCATCAGGTGAAGTTTTGTGTTACAGTTATTAAGTATTAAATATTGTCTCCATCAGGTGAAGTTTTGTGTTACAGTTATTAAATATTGTCTCCATCAGGTGAAGTTTTGTGTTATTATTGTCTCCATCAGGTGAAGTTTTGTGTTACAGTTATTAAGTATATTGTCTCCATCAGGTGAAGTTTTGTGTTACAGTTATTAAATATTGTCTCCATCAGGTGAAGTTTTGTGTTACAGTTATTAAGTATATTGTCTCCATCAGGTGAAGTTTTGTGTTACAGTTATTAAGTATATTGTCTCCATCAGGTGAAGTTTTGTGTTACAGTTATTAAGTATTAAATATTGTCTCCATCAGGTGAAGTTTTGTGTTACAGTTATTAAATATATTGTCTCCATCAGGTGAAGTTTTGTGTTACAGTTATTAAGTATTAAATATTGTCTCCATCAGGTGAAGTTTTGTGTTACAGTTATTAAGTATATTGTCTCCATCAGGTGAAGTTTTGTGTTACAGTTATTAAATATTGTCTCCATCAGGTGAAGTTTTCAGTCTAAGTAACAGGTGTCATTTTTAATGAGTCAAAAATCATAAAGGATGTTTTTTTCACAGAAATCAATTAATTAGACTATGTCTTTATAAATCTGTGATTCTACCATCCTCAGAGTAACTATGTGTTTTATAATGCCGAATGTTGAAAGTGCCAGCTATTTGACAACCAACAGCACTCTTCCGTTGTCACACGAGAACTTCAGTACTTTACATAGTATGTTAGTGTCTCCTAATCACAGATTTTGTCATTCAATCCAAACATTTGAATGTATATGGTTCATTGAATAAGTG
Source organism: Ylistrum balloti (assembly GCF_031769215.1). Taxonomy (NCBI): domain Eukaryota; kingdom Metazoa; phylum Mollusca; class Bivalvia; order Pectinida; family Pectinidae; genus Ylistrum; species Ylistrum balloti. Next base: position 581,506 of record NW_026782600.1, on the reverse strand, counting down.
TCAAATGTCTATAACAGATACCTCTTAATTTCAAAATCAATCTCATTCATACCAAAGCTGTGATGAGTTCCCAGTGGGATACTGAAACCTAATTACCTAATAGCACCTATACAACCTGATCTACATCCTACACAGACCCAAAATCAGTCAAAGACACTCCCTGAGACTGGCAATAATACACATCCCTTCTCAGACTACTGTCAGAAGTAAGTAAACACTAACACAGGGGCTGGAAATAATACAAACCCACACACACCACTGTCAGAAGTAAGTAAACACTAACACAGGGGCTGGAAATAATACAAAACCCACACACCACTGTCAGAAGTAAGTTAACACTAACACAGGGGCTGGAAATAATACAAACCCACACACCACTGTCAGAAGTAAGTTAACACTAACACAGGGGCTGGAAATAATACAAACCCAAACACACCACTGTCAGAAGTAAGTAAACACTAACACAGGGGCTGGAAATAATACAAAACCCAAACACACCACTGTCAGAAGTAAGTTAACACTAACACAGGGGCTGGAAATAATACAAACCCAAACACACCACTGTCAGAAGTAAGTTAACACTAACACAGGGGCTGGAAATAATACAAACCCAAACACACCACTGTCAGAAGTAAGTTAACACTAACACAGGGGCTGGAAATAATACAAAACCCACACACCTCTGTCAGAAGTAAGTAAACACTAACAAAGGGGCTGGAAATAATACAAACCCAAACACACCACTGTCAGAAGTAAGTAAACACTAACACAGGGGCTGGAAATAATACAAACCCAAACACACCACTGTCAGAAGTAAGTTAACACTAACACAGGGGCTGGAAATAATACAAACCCAAACACACCACTGTCAGAAGTAAGTTAACACTAACACAGGGGCTGGAAATAATACAAACCCACACACCACTGTCAGAAGTAAGTAAACACTAACACAGGGGCTGGAAATAATACAAACCCACACACCACTGTCAGAAGTAAGTTAACACTAACACAGGGGCTGGAAATAATACAAACCCACACACCACTGTCAGAAGTAAGTAAACACTAACACAGGGGCTGGCAATAATACAAACCCACACACCACTGTCAGAAGTAAGTAAACACTAACACAGGGGCTGGAAATAATACAAACCCAAACACACCACTGTCAGAAGTAAGTTAACACTAACACAGGGGCTGGAAATAATACAAACCCACACACCTCTGTCAGAAGTAAGTAAACACTAACACAGGGGCTGGAAATAATACAAACCCACACACCACTGTCAGAAGTAAGTTAACACTAACACAGGGGCTGGAAATAATACAAACCCACACACCACTGTCAGAAGTAAGTTAACACTAACACAGGGGCTGGAAATAATACAAACCCACACACCACTGTCAGAAGTAAGTTAACACTAACACAGGGGCTGGCAATAATACAAACCCACACACCACTGTCAGAAGTAAGTTAACACTAACACAGGGGCTGGAAATAATACAAACCCACACACCACTGTCAGAAGTAAGTTAACACTAACACAGGGGCTGGCAATAATACAAACCCACACACCACTGTCAGAAGTAAGTAAACACTAACACAGGGGCTGGAAATAATACAAACCCAAACACACCACTGTCAGAAGTAAGTAAACACTAACACAGGGGCTGGAAATAATACAAACCCAAACACACCACTGTCAGAAGTAAGTTAACACTAACACAGGGGCTGGAAATAATACAAACCCACACACCTCTGTCAGAAGTAAGTAAACACTACCACAGGGGCTGGAAATAATACAAACCCAAACACACCACTGTCAGAAGTAAGTAAACACTAACACAGGGGCTGGAAATAATACAAACCCAAACACACCACTGTCAGAAGTAAGTAAACACTAACACAGGGGCTGGCAATAATACAAAACCCACACACCACTGTCAGAAGTTAGTAAACACTAACACAGGGGCTGGCAATAATACAAAACCCACACACCACTGTCAGAAGTAAGTAAACACTACCACAGGGGCTGGCAATAATACAAACCCACACACACCACTGTCAGAAGTAGGTAAACAATGCCACAGGGGCTAGAAATGATACACAATGAGAACAATTTTTCCAATTGAAAGTATTTGCTCCATCCTCCTGCCTGGAGGTATCTGTGTTGCATGATTAAATTCCATTTACCTGCTGTTAAGGATGCCCTGGTCCATTCAAATGTTTGTCTCTTTATTTGTTCTGGATAAATAGTCTGCAACTGATTGATTGGGCAGAAACCACATCACTGAATATACTTATTGGAGAGTTGTTGTTTGTAGTCAATATAGAGACCTAAAAACAAGGAAACATTGTCTTTCCAAGTAGATTGCTACCTTCCTCTGAATATGTATGAACAAGATATACCAATTCTGGAGACATCAAAATATTCTACATTTAAAAGCAGGAAGCTTTGTCTACTGATCCACAAAACAGGGACTTTAGCCATTAGTCTTACTTGTAGATGTTAAAGTGGCCAAGTATCAGCAAGGATCAGAGATCCATACAAACAATTATCTCATACATTATCCTAGCAGTCATGGCCAGCTTAGTGATTCCAGGACAATATCATACCACAAGGATACCAAGGCTGATCCACACCAGGGCAGCTGTTGATATTTCAGTATATACTTATCTATTCTGTAATAACCTTGAGTGACAACGTCTTCCTTCTTACTAAAACTCAGCCACGAGTGGGCTTATTATAACAGAACAACGAAATAGTTCATAATTTTACTAAACAGCAAATATAAGTAAGTTTGTTACGAGACATGAATTTATGAAACTTATGGCAAATGCTGGATTAATTCCTTATATTTATAAAATTGGTCCTGATTCTGAAAATAAGAACAAGTTATAAGAACTATGATTAGAATATAAAGCTGGATCAAATAAGATAATTGGAAGACCTGACACGGACTTTCTAGCATCCTCATAATTCTTAAGATCAGTAAGGATGGTATATGGAATCTTTTGTGTATAAGGGATGGAGTTATAGAAATATCTGTTATACACACACATGTACTAGTAATTCATTAGTCATCATAGAAAGACTTTCGTGTTGATGATGTTTCAAAACTAGACCAGTCAATAGGATTTTAAAAACACCCTGTTGCCTCAAACACACTAGCATTTTAACAATACCTCACAATACAAGCCCACACCCGTAACATAAACAATAACTACACAACAATATCTGTACACTTGGATATGTTTTTGTCCTCGCTTACCTCTCATTTAACTCTAGTCTATATCCTTTGTAGTACAAACTAAACCTTAAACAAAGGAAGGTATTATAGGATGTAACACAATCATTTCCTATTGTAAAACAGCTATGATAACTTTTCTCACGACCAAATCATTATTTCTTATATACATGAGGTGTTGTTATTTCATCATTTGAATTTCAAATGTAAAAATTTCATCAAACAAATATCGGAGGTGTTAATGATATATGTTGTTCTTATAAATACAGTAATTCTATTTCTTTTTTACCATTAAAAAGGATTCCATTGCGAAGGATAGTCAATTCAGTGTAGATATGATTTAAGGACTGTTTTAACATCCAATTAGTGGCGGAGTGGATGATACGGCCCCGTAACTGTCAACAGAGTAAGAGAGCAATGGGGACGAAATTGAGTCATGACTATCTGTCAGCTGGTCATTACAGTTTTATCTGTTTGATGAAAAGTGAACTGCTGTCATTATTAGACTAAGTCATTTGCACTCTTTGCTTGATGAAGGAAACAGGTATTTCCAAAGGCTTGCAGAAATAGTTTTTATAATCACATTTTACATTAAAGAAAAAATCTTCTTCAACTGAAAAGGTCTAGTTTAAAAGCACAAATAATCATGTTTCAATACATATATATTTTAAACAAATTCTTGAAAAGAAAATCCAATATTTTTCATTCTTTTATTTTCTATTCTTCACAGATCAGTGGAATATTGCTTTACACGGGAAACAGAATGACATGTATCTGTGAAGCCTTACAGAAATCACGGCAAAAATTTCAATATTCTATTCTCATTACTGATTCATGAAATCCTTGTTCCATTTCATTTGTTCGTTAATCAGAATGATAAGTAAATAACCAATCAGTTGCTCTTAGATGTAGAGGTACCCACTTTCTAATACACATTTAAGCACAGTGTGCTGATTCAGAGGAGAGTATATAGGTGGTCCTGATTAAGTGTTAATAATCCAGTAATACCAGATGACTTTCACAGCCACACACACGTACTGGACATTAGATGGCTGATAATCATTCTCAACAACCATTGGCTATTACACACCACCCTCCAACATCACCCCACTACATAACAGTATACTTATGTGTACCATAAAGAACCAATGAACAGCTTTTCACCAATTACATACTAAATTTGCTTTTAAATATTCATTTCTGCACTTGAGGTGTTTTCAGGGTGAAACTTTAGCGTGACCTTCGTGTGGCTTGTATAGGCAATACACAGTAATCGACCAAAAGACTAACGGGTCATCAACATTTAAAACCCACAAGTTATAGGTTTTTGGTTACGATAAGAGGAAATGAAAGAATGAGTTGATTGTCTTACTCATAAGGTTGTAACGTAGATTTTCCGTAAGCAGTCCACATGTAATATGTCCTTTGTGTGGGTGTAACATACAGGTTGTAAAGACTTTTAGGTACTACATAGTTCTGTCGCTCAGTACTCTTTGTCCTCAAAGGTATTATTGAATAAGGAAGCACAACACCACATTATTACACTGGGATTTACTCACTAGAATGACAATTTATATCTGACACACACTGAGGAAAGAAATAACACAAGGTAAGCAAAGAGAACTCTTTAATTTCAGATAAGTCACTAAAACATGTATGTGTTAAATTTCAAGTTGATTTATTTTTAAATATTGATATCTATCTAAATTTCTTTAAGTTGGACTAATCAAACATTTTTAAATTTCTAACATATACTTTCCCTGTGAGAAAAAGGTTAGAAGTTTTAACACTTGTGTCCATCATGAATTTCCTGTGAATTTTTCCTCATGAAACTTTAACTGATATCATGTTTTTCCAAATGTCAGTTTCCTCGATATTTATATCTGAGCATATATGCTTGTTTTTCTTCAAAGTGAAAGACCATAACATTGTTAATTAATCAAATTTCAACAAAGAAACACAGATTTCAAATCACAACATATGCACAGTGCATGATATTAAGCTCAACTCCATTACTTCTAAAAGCCAAAAAGAGTTATGTCCCCTTCTAACTGTTGAATTATAACATTGGCCAGTTTGAGTACATGCGGGTAACCAGTAGACAAGCTGTATAGTTAACTATCCCACAGGGGACACAATAAAACCTGTGATTTCTGTAACTTCAATCAGGATCAATAGTTATAGAAAGATGATATTATATGTCATATTTATAGATAACATAGAGGACACATACTTGGCACCTTTCTCCAACCCAGTTAGTTTGATTCAATCAAGTGTACAATGGACATAAATTTTCAATAACATTCCCCCTCCTCCTGAGTATTGTATGATGTTACCATGGATCCGTCTAGTGAAACACCCAACATTCAGAAACTCAATGATAACAAAACCAAACATATACTACTTTCAGAATCCTGACATCTGACAAAGGTTTGACTGATTTGATTCATCTCAATTATTCAGATTTGATTTGGATACAGAATAAACATCAGTATTGTATCATTATCTACTCTGACCCCTTAAAATAATACTTAAAAGAAAGGATAACATAATGACAATTTTATAACAATGAAAGAAAACCAGAGTTACATCAATCAACCTGATAAAAAGGAAAGTTTCTCATACACACACTGACTATACACTAACCTGAAATTATCTAACATACACTAACCTGAAATTTCCTAGTATACATTAACATGATATATTCTAACATACACTAATTTGAAATTTTCTGACACTAACCAGAGATTTTCTAACTTACACTAACCAGAAATTTTCTAACATTCACTAACTCAAAATTATCTAACATACACTAACCTGAAATTATCTAACATACACTAACCTGAAATTTCCTAGTATACATTAACGTGATATATTCTAACATACACTAACCTGAAATTTCCTAGTATACATTAACGTGATATATTCTAACATACACTAATTTGAAATTTTCTTACACTAACCAGAATTTTTCTAGTATATACTCACTCAAAATTTTTTAGTATACACTGAATTGAAATTTTCTGACACTAACCAGAGATTTTCTAACTTACACTAACCAGAAATTTTCTAACATTCACTAACTCAAAATTTTCTAGCATACACTGAATTGAAATAGCATACACTGAACTGAAATTTTCTGACACTAATTTGAAATTTTCTAGCATAAACAACTTTAAATTCTAGCACACATTAATTTGAAATTTTTGAAGTTCAAATTTTTGAGAAAAGGGTTATAGAATTTACGTTATTCTACAGATACTGTATTACACCTAAAAATGTAAAAGGCATAAAATCAAAAGAAATTTTGACATTTTAAACAATTAAAATTTTAATTAACATTTCCAAAAATGATCCAGTTGTCAAGCTGTTTCCTCAGTACTTTCCAGTACCTTCCCAACACGGCCCAAACTATTGAACTAATCCTCCCAAACTAAAACAGGTAGATGATGGAACAATTACTGTATTTGATCAACCATTGAATTCGTTGCTACGAAATAAACGTTAAACAATGTTTACTATCAACCTGTGCAGAATACTCTGGCAATGATTGAAACAACACTGTGGATCTGTTTGAAGCTAAATTTTGTAAATAAAACAGATTTTTGTGAAGGAAACACAAGATCTAAATTTAAACATTCCTGATACAAGATTTCAACCTTTTCCTTTTCATAACTGACTTAACAACTGAACTAAATATAACTGAGTTAAAGTTAGTATCATCTGTCTACAGATAAAAAATGAATGAAATTCAAACTCGTTATTAAAACAAATTCAAAACTACTATATATATATATAGGCATAATACATTTAGCATATCCATCTTGCATTAAGTGCAAGCTGGGGACAGAAATATTAACCTGTCAATGGAGTAGGGAGGTGGGCTTATTACAGGGTAGTATTATCTTACTAAAATATTAACCTGTCAATGGAGTAGGGAGGTGGGCTTATTACAGGGTAGTATTATCTTACTAAAATATTGACCTGTCAATGGAGTAGGGAGGTGGGCTTATTACAGGGTAGTATTATCTTACTAAAATATTGACCTGTCAATGGAGTAGGGAGGTGGGCTTATTACAGGGTAGTATTATCTTACTAAAATATTGACCTGTCAATGGAGTAGGGAGGTGGGCTTATTACAGGGTAATATTATCTTACTAAAATATTGACCTGTCAATGGAGTAGGGAGGTGGGCTTATTACAGGGTAGTATTATCTTACTAAAATATTAACCTGTCAATGGAGTAGGGAGGTGGGCTTATTACAGGGTAGTATTATCTTACTAAAATATTGACCTGTCAATGGAGTAGGGAGGTGGGCTTATTACAGGGTAATATTATCTTACTAAAATATTGACCTGTCAATGGAGTAGGGAGGTGGGCTTATTACAGGGTAGTATTATCTTACTAAAATATTGACCTGTCAATGGAGTAGGGAGGTGGGCTTATTACAGGGTAGTATTATCTTACTAAAATATTGACCTGTCAATGGAGTAGGGAGGTGGGTTTATAGCAGAACAGTATTATCGCTTTTTAAGATTTCTATAGAAAATGCAATTTATAAGGGTAACTTATAACCACTCATGGGCTTTAATTTCTGAATACATGTAAAATGTCATACTAAATAAAAATCTAATGCTCGCACCAATACTCTGCTGCCAAATGGTAACACGGTCAAATTTCTGACAAGACATCCAAAAACAGGCTTATGTATTTACAATGTTAATCAAAGTATATCAGATGGTAAACGGTCCACAGTATCGACATCTTGTTTATAATGTTGAAGACAACAGATTGATAATGATTAAAACCTAGAGCTTCTCTAACGCCATAGAAGTATAACTTGTCTACCAAAGTCAACAAATCAAAAATCAATGCCAAGATCATTTTAGTCATCGCTGAGATCATTTTAGTCATCACTGAGATCATTTTAGTCATCACTGAGACCATTTTAGTCATCACTGAGATCATCACTGAGATCATTTTAGTCATCGCTGAGATCATTTTAGTCATCACTGAGATCATTTTAGTCATCACTGAGATCATTTTAGTCATCACTGAGATCATTTTAGTCATCGCTGAGATCATCGCTGAGATCATTTTAGTCATCACTGAGATCATTTTAGTCATCACTGAGATCATCGCTGAGATCATTTTAGTCATCACTGAGATCATTTTAGTCATCGCTGAGATCATTTTAGTCATCACTGAGATCATTTTAGTCATCACTGAGACCATTTTAGTCATCACTGAGATCATCACTGAGATCATTTTAGTCATCGCTGAGATCATTTTAGTCATCACTGAGATCATTTTAGTCATCACTGAGATCATTTTAGTCATCACTGAGATCATTTTAGTCATCGCTGAGATCATTTTAGTCATCGCTGAGATCATTTTAGTCATCACTGAGATCATTTTAGTCATCACTGAGATCATCGCTGAGATCATTTTAGTCATCACTGAGATCATTTTAGTCATCGCTGAGATCATTTTAGTCATCACTGAGATCATTTTAGTCATCACTGAGATCATTTTAGTCATCGCTGAGATCATTTTAGTCATCACTGAGATCATTTTAGTCATCACTGAGATCATTTTAGTCATCGCTGAGATCATTTAAGTCATCGCTGAGATCATTTTAGTCATTGCTGAGATCATTTTAGTCATCGCTGAGATCATTTTAGTCATCGCTGAGATCATTTAGTCATCACTGAGATCATTTTAGTCATCACTGAGATCATTTTAGTCATCGCTGAGATCATTTAGTCATCACTGAGATCATTTTAGTCATTGCTGAGATCATTTTAGTCATCACTGAGATCATTTTAGTCATCACTGAGATCATTTTAGTCATCGCTGAGATTATTTTAGTCATCGCTGAGATCATTTAGTCATCACTGAGATTATTTTAGTCATCGCTGAGATCATTTTAGTCATCGCTGAGATCATTTAGTCATCACTGAGATTATTTTAGTCATCGCTGAGATCATTTTAGTCATCGCTGAGATCATTTAGTCATCACTGAGATCATTTTAGTCATCGCTGAGATCATTTTAGTCATCACTGAGATCATTTTAGTCATCGCTGAGATTATTTTAGTCATCGCTGAGATCATTTTAGTCATCGCTGAGATCATTTTAGTCATCGCTGAGATTATTTTAGTCATCGCTGAGATCATTTTAGTCATCGCTGAGATCATTTTAGTCATCGCTGAGATCATTTTAGTCATTGCTGAGATCATTTTAGTCATCACTGAGATCATTTTAGTCATCACTGAGATCATTTTAGTCATCGCTGAGATTATTTTAGTCATCACTGAGATCATTTTAGTCATCGCTGAGATTATTTTAGTCATCGCTGAGATCATTTTAGTCATCGCTGAGATTATTTTAGTCATCGCTGAGATCATTTTAGTCATCGCTGAGATCATTTTAGTCATCGCTGAGATCATTTAGTCATCACTGAGATCATTTTAGTCATCGCTGAGATCATTTTAGTCATCGCTGAGATCATTTTAGTCATCGCTGAGATCATTTTAGTCATCACTGAGATCATTTTAGTCATCGCTGAGATCATTTTAGTCATCGCTGAGATCATTTTAGTCATCACTGAGATCATTTTAATTTTTTGTTTATATATCAACGCTGAATGTTGGATAATTAATAAATATGAGAAACTTAAATTTTTTATTCTGAAAAATTATTCTAAAAGAACAATTAGAGTTAATAAGAGAGAGAAGAGAAGTCTATACTTTTATTTTCTGTGAGACTTCGGGGCTGTCTTCTCCATATGAAAACACCATACAACACCTTAATACAAGGAGTTTATTGACACAGGGATTTCTCAACTGTTGTACCGAAGACTATCACAAATTAAACTGTACTTTGTAATGTTGATATGAGCCATGCCTATTTCAAGGTAAAACACTGAATTATCCTGTGTATTTAAAGTTTACCTGGATTTGCCTGTGTTTTGTATCATTATTTAGGAATGAGGTAGTACATACACATATATCTGAACCTTATGTTGGAGGTAGTACAGACTTCAACTTCTCATGATGTGATGGTATTTCAGCCCAATAATAAACACATGATCAAAAGGCTTTTGCAAATTACATAAGTGAGTTATCTGCTCCTGGCCAGTCTGTTATGCTATCGTTTGATATCTTATTGTTTGAGAAAGTATCAGACAGTGTAGCGGAGCCTGCGTAATGTTGATGGAGGAGAAAATGTGTGTTAACCTGCAGGGTGGAATCCAGGAATACTGATAGTGTTACTGATTGTAGTATGTTCAACACAGCAGGAACAGGTGCCATCAAACCTATACTTACGAAGGTAGGGCTTTTACTAAAATAAAAAAGAATACAGGAATAGGGCATTCAACTTCAGGAGAAATTGGAGATCTTGATCAAACTAGTAAGAAACTGTCTTCTGCTGCAAAATCGGTTTGATTCCACACTCTGTGGAACTGGCCAGATTATACCTATCTTCTCTGAAACCCCTGAGGAAGCATCATATCGATCAGATTGTCACGCTCAGGACACTGAACATACTAGTTTTGGTCAGATTAATCTGTCCTATCTGACACCTGAGGAACAGAAAATATTGATCAGGTTATCTTTTATAATATAACAAAAAATGAAAACTTATGATGGAGAGAGTAAAAACAATAAGATATTTTACCAAAACTTTTATCAGCTGCTTGTACATCTTCAATGCAGAAAGTCAATATCTGGATTTAAAACACAATACAAGCTCTTTAGTCAAGTTCTTTACTTTATCAACAACAAATGTGTTAGCTAACTATTTTGGTATTCAGGAGACAGCGGGTTTTTTGTAACAAAATTTTCCTCAAGGATGCTTCAGATCAAATTTGATTAAAATCCGCTCAGTCATTCATGAATAGTTGCAACATATAGTAAAAGTTGACAGACAACGAATGATGGACAGAAGACTGACAGATGCCGGACGGACCACAGACGCCGCTGTAACTCTATAGCTAACTTGGCCCTTTTGGCCAGGTGAGCTAAGAAAAAATGTAGGAAATGTAGTTTACAACGGGTTTCGACAATTAAAAGCAGATTTACTTTACTTAAAAGATTGTTATAAAGACACTTTGTGAAAAATATTGTACACACCACATTTATCCCAGAACAAAAATCCCAGAGTATTACCAAGGGAAATTTGTACAAAAAAGCTAATCCATTTAACTAATTCATTTAACTACTATCTTTAATATAATCAATATTTGTTCAATATAACTGATTCAATGCTGAAAATTAAATCAGATTATCTGAATTAACGACAGAAAAATCAATATTTAAATCTGATTTCCTTAATAGGATGTTCTTCATTATATTACGTGTTAAGTGGTAACATTTATTTTATGTCAATGGTGGTTTCAGCTTCTTCTGATCCAGATCAATACTAAAGCAACACACAAGGCAATTTCACCAATGTAAATCTCATGGTTTAATTGCTCAATATTTCGAATTGCATTTTTATTTTCCTCACAATTCATCCATGAAACCTGATCAAGATCTTGTTTAAGAAGTGTATAGGAGAAAAGCAGAAATGAAAAGATCAGGTCCATACAGGTGATTGAGGCAAGTGTCCAACACCAGTTTAGTATTAAGCCTTAAGTTCAAATCCAAGGTAGTTTTATCCCTGATAGAGAAGCATTATTTCTAGCGTAAGAAGGGTATAGCTGTGGTTATGCTGTGAATGATGAGGAGCTGACAGGATCCACAACCTGTTGGGAATGTCTAAGATACACACAAAGATGTTGTTGTATAAGTTAGCTAATGATGAAAAGTGAAATATTTCTACCAAGTTATTTTTTACTGGTGATGATAGCTGTGAAGATTTATACATTAAATGATTACCAAGAACAAGTTCTAGTATAGAAAAGGAGCCCTTATGTTATGTTGTGTACACAATCTGCTGGTTGTATTCTATATTTTATTTTTTCTAAAGTTATTTTGATGTCAGTAAACTTTAAAATTTACTTCAAAGAATGTGGGAGATTGATCTATACCATCCACATTGCATCAAATATTGAAGGCCATTTAAGATTGTACAGAAGACATACAAGTGAATTAAGCACTTTCAAATCAAAATGTAATTTAGAATTCAATATGATAGTGTCAAACGATGAACTGAACAGCATCATACAGCTGTTTTATCCTTCTAGACTCAACAGTGATGCTGAGGGCCTATATTTTAAAACTTAGGGGGCAACTAAGGAAAATCAAAAGAGATAGAAAGAAACGTCAGTATCGTAACAGAAAGTACAAGGTGCAATGGCTGCATACTTAAATCAAGTCTGTAATTGTCATATATCTGACAAGTTCTGAACACAGTCAGGTAAATGTGTATAAACTTCAACATGACATTATGATCACCAGCAGTGTCTACCAACTGCTATCTTTAAGATTGTACAACAGAAATACCTTTCCATACAATTTTAGGATTTAAGATATAATAGAGACCAGTAATTATTTAAGAACTTAAAATATTAACTTAATTTTTATAAAGTAGGGATTGATATTGTGTAATTAGGTAACTCTAAAGGAAGTCTGTCACTCATAGACAATACTCTAATACAATAAGTATAAATATACAACACAGTACATAACAAATGCTAAATCATTTATGACTTTGCAAATGATGTGACATCTGAACACTTAAATAACTTTGTAAATTACATAACATTTTTACGAATAAATTCCTAAATTATGTGATATTTCACCTCAAAATTAATTTGTAAATTATGTAACATTTTAAGTCATAAATTAATAATTTGTGAATTATGTTACATTGTAACTTGTAAATAAAACTTTGTAAATTATGTATCATTTTGACTCATAAATAAAATTGAAACTGAAAAGTAATTTATCTGTAATTTATTTAATTACGTAACATTATAACTCATACGTAACTCGTTCTAAGTAACATTATAACTCATAAGTAACTCATTTTAAGTAACATTATAACTCATAAGTAACTCATTTTAAGTAACATTATAACTCATAAGTAACTCATTTTAAGCAACATTAAAACATAAGTAACTTATTCTAAGTAACACAACACTATAACTCATAAGTAACTCATTTTAAGTAACATTATAACTCATAAGTAACTCATTTTAAGTAGAATGGTAAGACACAAGTAACTCATTCTTAAGTAAATGTTAAAGTAAATATGTGAGTAATATATTTTTTACTTCAAATAGCCTGTATGCAATGATGATATTAAAAAGAAAAGTCATTTTGATAACTTTTATATATATTTGTTTCCAAATTAGATGTTAATTTGCATATTTCTGTTTCTTGCAGATCTGTATCAATTGATGTAGACACCTGGAAGAGAGATGTAAACATAATTGCAGACTTTTGATACAGTATGACCAACATACTGGATACTATGGCAGTAATCAATACTAGTACCACCATGGTGAATGATGCTGCTTCAATTTACCTCAACTACAACACGACAGGAGCGAGCATCCAAGACTGGGCCACGTCTAACACCACTACTGTCCCTCTATCAAATGGGACAACTGTACTGGGTACAACTGCAGCTGATGTTCAATGGGCAAAAGTGATATATACATACTTGGGACCGAGCATATGTGCCTTTGGCATCTTGTGTAACATATTAAACTTGATTGTATTAATGCAACACCAGTTGAAAGAGTCTCCCTACACATATCTCACAGGACTGGCTTTCACAGACCTTGGAGCTCTCCTCCTCTCATTCCTTTACATGGTCTTCTCACACAAAATCCAAGGTGTCTACTTCTGGCGCTTTTTCGAAGCCCACATATTCATTCCTTTTGTGAATATATGCACCAACTCTAGTGTGTGGATAGTTGTACTGCTCACAATTGAGCGCTTTCTCTTTGTGCGCCATCCATTGTGGGCGAAAGCCACATGTGACCGCACCAGTGCTAAGGTTAAAATTGTTTGCATCATACTTGTAATTCTAGCACTAAACATTCCTCGATTTCTGGTGTTTAAAGTGAGCTATGATATAAACGGTACGCCATTCCTGGATGCCACAGTATTCCGTAAAAGTGACACTTTTCATGCCATTAACTGGGTTTACGCACTGGTCATCAATTTTATTCCACTGGTGATCCTCAGCACTGCAAACATCTACCTGGTGGTGGCTGTTAAACGTGCAAGCATTCAGAGGGAGGTGCTACAGATACGAAATAACAAGGAGGCCGCATGGCAACGAGAACAGATGCGACTCACCATAACACTCATAAGCATAGTGTTTCTATTCATAATTTGCATAATTCCATCGGCTTTTGCAGACTTCCCGATTGCATATGCACTCTTTGGAGAAGGTTACACACAGACAGCATTTCGTCATCTTGCAGCATATCGTATCACAGGTTATATCAGCAACCTTCTTGTATGGTGCAATCTTTCCATCAACTTCGTCCTTTACTGCGCATTTAACAACAAATTTCGTCGAGTCATGTGCTGGACATTTCAAAATTTTTTTCACTTTCGTCGCAAGGATGGGTCTTTTTTATTATTAGTCAATTTCAAAAACGGACATTCCATAACCCGCAACAACAGCAGCCAAACCAACAGCATGAGCATGCAGACCAAGGTGTCGTCACTTTCTCCAGATGCCCTGTTGAGGACAGAGAAATTGGATGGCAAGAAGAATTCGATCACAGCAACTCTTTATGAAAAGCCAGAGCCTCTGTCTGACAAAGACGAGGACAACGAAAACGAGTGATTCACACAATCAGGTCGAGTAATATTCTGACTCTGATACTTGAGTTACTATCTACATATCTAATTTAAATGGCTGGAAGTGCAAAGAACTGGATATAACTGTCAGAGAGAATAGCCTTAATATTGAGTCTGTTAAGTGACTGCAGGTTGTTATGTGCAGCAGGAAAATCAGATCAAAAGTGCTATATGGATTACTCCAGTGTTAATCAATGATATACATGGTGATAAGCACATGGAAAAGTCATTTCAGTCTTGTATAAGGGATGCCTATTTTCATTGGATATCAAAACTGTGTATAGCTGATTATCAAACAAAAATGTTTTTTATTGTATGGTGAAATATGTTGATGTCATCAAAATGAGTAAATTGATGGACTATGGACAATAATGATGTCATCAATAAATGTGCGCTGTGATGAAATGTAGACAATGATGATGTCATCAAATAATGTGTACCTGAATGAATTGTGGACAGTGATGATGTCATCAAATAATGTGTACCTGGATGAACTGTAGACAATGACGATGTCATCAAATAATGTGTACCTGGATGAATAGTGGACTACGAAATCATCCATCAATGTGTGCTAATTGATGATCCATAGAATAATGATATCATCAGTATATTGTGTAATATGATCAAATTCAGACAATTACGACAATGATTTGTAGAACATGACAATGTCATTAAAAACAGTGTGCCCTGATGAGCTTTAAACCTTGATGGTGTCATCATTGATAGTGTACCATGATGAACCGGTCATCACTAGTTGTGTATTGTGATGATACAAACAAATCTACCTGTATTCCATGTTAACGTGCCTCAATAACAAATAAAAATCTGACTTTGATTTTATCAATGTAATCTTAGCAAACAAAACAACATTCACATTGGTGCATTTATATAAACATCCAAATGCTTCTCGAGTGTATGTTTGTCAAATTTACCATCAGAATTGTCATGATAATTTATTGCAAAAAATTTCATTTGTATTTGATTAAAACATTTCAGTGTATATATTAAACAGCCCACTGATGTTCTGATGTAATGTATGCTGTATATGCTATATATATATATATGTACATAAGAGTATTTTTATTGTCTATAGATATATATATAATATTCCCCCATTGTTTCACATCCTCTTTGTTGTTATCTTACTTGTGTCCATCATTAGAGTAAATAAAGCCCTTTTGTTGTTCAATTTGTCTACTGTTATCACTATCAATTTCAATAGTAAAAACCAAAAGGTATGAGATGCTCAAGATATCAACTGATCAAGAAACAATAACCATACATGTGTATATGTCCTTGACGAGCTGTCAAACAACAATATCGGAGTCAACTGACATCAGCAAATCAGAAATCAACCAGAACTGTCATCCTAAGGATAAGTCATACCTCCTAGAGATGATAAGATTTTACATATCAATTAGTGTAGTCTTGTAATCTATCAATTAGTGTAGTCTCATACTCAATCAATTAGTGTAGTCTCATAATCTATCAATTAGTGTAGTCTCATACTCTATTAATTAGTGTAGTCTCATACTATATCAATTAGTGTAGTCTCATACTCTATCAATTAGTGTAGTCTCATACTCTATCAATTAGTGTAGTCTCATAATCTATCAATTAGTGTAGTCTCATACTATATCAATTAGTGTAGTCTCATACTCTATCAATTAGTGTAGTCTCATACTCTATCAATTAGTGTAGTCTCATACTATATCAATTAGTATAGTCTCATACTCTATCAATTAGTGTAGTCTCATACTCTATCAATTAGTGTAGTCTCATACTCTATCAATTAGTGTAGTCTCATACTCTATCAATTAGTGTAGTCTCATAATCTATCAATTAGTGTAGTCTCATACTATATCAATTAGTGTAGTCTCATACTCTATCAATTAGTGTAGTCTCATACTATATCAATTAGTGTAGTCTCATACTCTATCAATTAGTGTAGTCTCATACTCTATCAATTAGTGTAGTCTCATACTATATCAATTAGTGTAGTCTCATACTCTATCAATTAGTGTAGTCTCATACTCTATCAATTAGTGTAGTCTCATACTATATCAATTAGTGTAGTCTCATACTCTATCAATTAGTATAGTCTCATACTCTATCAATTAGTGTAGTCTCAATGTCCTTAACATGTGTAACTTGGAATTCAATAATACCTCTTACATAAAGCTGAAATGGCTGATATAATGATCCTGTTTGCTTGCACAAGGAAAGGTAAAACTCCATGAAGAAATGTTGTAATTGAACAAATATCAAAAATCAAATTTGGATACTTCTATATACCAAATTTGTTCAAAACTTCATGAAAACAGTTGAAAATTAATATCGACATTCCCTGATACCTCTGTATATAAGTAAAAACAGACCATATCTACATTTCAACCAATAAGAAGTTATAATCTGCCTCAGCATATTTATCTTGATAAGAAAACCTATGTAGTGACATTTAACTATGATGTACCTAGAGCAACTGATTCACTTGTTTCTGAGGAGTTCCTTACTTGCAGATGACCAGAGGTCCACACAACCAGAAACGGTGATTCCAACCACCACCATGTCACTCCCAACTTTGTTGTTTGGGAGGATGGGGGGTACCGCAATCATTGCATACTGGAATGTGGCACAGCAATTATGTTTTAAACAGAGAGGAGGAGACCATTAGAGCACTTCTATGGCAAAGTTTTAAACAATGTGTTGTTGTATTGTCTGTCTTGGAATATTACATCATCTAAGGCAGACTAATGAAAGATCAGCAACCTGTTTACCCTACAATCTTATCGTCATTATGTCACATTACATTCCGAGTACAAGGAATGGTAATATAGACAAAATGTCCTCGTGACTAGTGACAAGTGTAAAACAATTTTAGCCATGAACTTATCTTGGCTCTCTTCATACAAAAAGGCTCTGTATCTAAATAGCTTCGTGCTACCTGCAACCTCTGAGTTTAAATAGCAGTTATTGAGAATGCATAAAGTCATCATTGTGCTAGCATGCTGAAAGTTGATGATGAACTAGAATAAGTATTTTTACAGTGTTTACCATCATGTATAAGAAATATTCATTGTCGATATGCTTAACACTGGTCATTCATATAATGAAAGTGACAGTTAAGTCATTGAAACAATTATTGGTTGTATATAAGAACTCATATCCTATGAAATTCTGAATAACATGAAGCACAAAAAATCACTTCTTTCTATAAAGTAATGCATTGTCTGAAATAAATCTGCCCAACAAACAACCTTTGACCTTTAACATCTGAAAATACCACAATGAAGTCCCCTTTTTTCAGTTTTACAGAATCATCAACTTGATTATAAGCTAAAAATAGTTCCTAAGTAACCCCTTTCCAAACTTTGATAACAAACTTTTACACTTTTAGTTTATTTGATGATAAATATCTCAAGCATTAAAAACTCCCTCCATAAATATATGATAAAGTATTAATTCTTATAGCCCATTGAAACTCCTGATTATAGCACTGGTACCAGTAATCTTGACCTTTGACTTCTGGACCTTAAAATCATTCTCAAGCATGCATTTTATTAAAAAAAATGTCTGAACAGAATTTATGTTATTGCCCAGATATACAGATTGATGAACTGATGGATGGAGTCAACAACAATATCCTCTTCAAATCTTTGATTCAGTGTATAATAATTCAAGGTCAGATATCAACATACCAAGGTCAGATGTTAACAATTGCTGGTTAGATATCAACAAATCAAGCTCAGACATCAACAATTCCAGGTCAGATATCAACAAATCAAGGTCAGATATCAGCAATTTCAGGTCAGATGTCAACAATTCCAGGTCAGATGTCAACAAATCAAGGTCAGATGTCAACAATTCCAGGTCAGATGTCAACAAACAAGGGTCAGATATCAACAAATCAAGGTCAGATATCAACAAATCAAGGTCAGATGTCAACAATTCTTGGTTAGATATCAACAATTCAAGGTCAGATGTCAACCAATCAAGGTCAGATGTCAACAATTGCAGGTAGGATATCACCAATTCATGTCATATAATTCAGGTCACAATAAAATAATTCTATGTCAGATATTACTCCCAAGTCTGTTATTATCACCTGGTCAGGTATCATTCAATGTCAGGTATCATAATATTCAGGTACCATTGCTCTGGGTGTCTCATATATATGATCATCATTCAGCAAAGGATGAGATAAAATTACAGAGGCTTGTTCTGTAAAACACTGCTGTATATCCCTACCACAATTCATCAACACATTTGTCACAAATTGCTTTCATTATTGAGTCAGCTGTATTCAAAATCTTATAAGACACTAAACTGGAAATATAATACTTCATTTCATTCAAATGTGCCACTTTTCCATACAGGTTTATCAAATCTTCTCAAACTCTTGTACAAGATGTCAGCTCTTTTACATAGGTAAATTGCATAAATATATACATTTTCTGTGTATGATGTGATTCTATTACCAAGCAGAGAAACTTTTCAGACAAAAATTTATGATTACACAGTTCCAATATCAGTCAAGATAAGTTAAATACCTGTAAAATGTCTTTTTTAATGTTTTACCTTAAACAGCTGTAATTGGTTTCAGATTTTTGTGAAATCATATACAGTACATGTATTTTCACCAGGGCTCAAGTTTTTGTTGTTTTCAAAAATTCACAACTTCACTGACATCTGATTTCCTGGATAAACACAGTACTATTTAGGTACTCCTACTGATTTTAACAATTGGTGGACAAGAATACCCACAAAATCAACCAATAATATCCCATAGAAGTTTACTATTTTACAGTATTTATAGTCAATTTAAATAAAAAAAAACCCATAAATATCAAAGTACTTCTGTACATGAGAATTTAAACGCTTTTTTCCCCTTTAATAGCAATAAATAGAAAATCCACAGAATATTGAAGTTACCTGTATCATGTTTATCAAAACATAATTGATGAAAGGCACCTTGACTCATGATGTTAACACTTTGATCTTAACAGAAATGTTTCACAAACCATATACCGGTAGTACTAGATATATCCAGGATGTGTGCTCCTTATTCATCCTAACACTAAGTCCCTAAGCTCCTACACCCCTATCTCAACTCTGTACGATAGAATTACAGCCGAACATTGCTGCTCTCCTGGAGATTAATACAGTGCTACTCAAGCTGTCAGTTCAGTCTACATGCATTAAATTTTGTTGATAACTTACATTAATATCTAAGAGTCAGTTACACAAACATCAGTTTTAACATGCTGAAGATGAAGTAAACATCTTATCTACACGAAAAACACCTAAAAAGTGTAAGGCACCAGTTATATGTACTTTATTATAAAAACCTTAATGTGGTTCTATTAAAAATTATTTGGGTTTTTTTATCGTAACCGAGGGATATAAGGAAATTTGAGAATTGGTAACGATAAACATAATGATATTTGCCAACTAATACACAGGCATTGAGATTAAAGCAAACATTTTAAGTACGCTAAAATAGTCTGTGTCCCTGTATCAGTATATATCTACATCACCCAGTGTGTAGTGCATGATCACATTAAAGAAGTATATAAAGAAGCCTTTTTACTTTCAGGTTGTGTCCTGATACACATACCTATAACTAGAAGTTGTTGCAATGGCTATCTCCAGCGTAAAAGTCTGGTCCATAATTCGAGAAAATTGATTACATTTACTTAAATCGTGTAATTTAGAGTTAAACCGAGTTACTTAAAGTTTTATTTAAATAGTGTAATTTGTACTTATACTGAGTTAATTACAGTTTTATTTAAATAGTTTAATTTATACTTACACCGAATTAATTACAGTATGTAAAGTTGTAACAAGAATTTTCAGCACAAGCATGCTTAAACTTAAGTAACATTAACAACAATCGCTAATTTGTAAAAACTGGAGGTCTTTAGGTATAGTTTATCATTAAAGTCTCAGTACAGGTTGGACGTAAAAGGCTGTCTGCTTCATTATTACTGTAAACATGGTTAATTCCACACAGGGGTTTAATTTCGTGATTTCAATAGGTAAGCTATATGCATGGTGCTTATTATTAGAGTATTTTTCAAAATTTCAAAATTTTTTCCCCGATCACTGACCATTCTTATCATTACTTGACCACATGCACATGGCCTTGTCTTGGTGACAGAAACATGACTTACTCTAAAATGTGAGCATATGTCTTGGGAATTATGATTATTGTGTTGTTTTCCAATCTATGACTTGTTTTTTCAGCATAAGTATAGTTAAGTCACAGAAGTCATCAACTTTCATACCAGCTAGAATCAAACTACAATTATCATTTCTAAGCCTGTAATCATTGTTTGTGATTATTAAAGTATTAACTAAAGGTGCTTTCCTTGCAGCTTCTTTACTTATGCTGAAGTTACACAGATAATTAACTTTCTTTTGTTTTTAGCTTCAGGACGTAATATGGTGTTTTGATAATGTTTGTGGATATGCTGGTATATATATATATGTGGCCAGATATTATATCAGTTACATGACAATTCAGTTTCTGTAATCAATTATAGTGTATATGTACCATATCCATGTATGTTCATAAAATATACACAAGGGGAAATTTACTTATATAACCAAATGTCTGCTACATACTTAATGGAAATTTCCAACAAGCATAAATTTCTACGTTTTCAGCAATACAGACATCCAACAACAGGACATTAATTCCAATGGAGTCTAAAATGTGTAACGTCATAAGCTTTTCAAGTGACAGAGTTTTGTTCTATCTGCTAGTTCAGGTACATTGCTGGAGAAATGAATTGGTGATAGTAGTGTATCAATTAGGAAAAACCTAATTAAGTCCTGGTCCAGGAATCAAACCCAGGTCATCGAGGTGAAAGACGACCCCACCATCCCCCAATAGCTTTCTTTTATACAAAAATAAATCCTCATTCAATTTTGTTTCTTGATTTTCCAATAATGATTGACTATGTTATCTCAATCAAATGCTTTAAGAATTGTTAGATGTATACTTTCAAAGACTGTTGGGTAACAGAAGTTAACCAGGCGATGTTTGGAGAGAAAGGTGAAACAAGAAGAGATCTAATGATGTAACTGAATCACTGAGAGTGGTAAAGCTCAACCTTCCTCTTAGGTTTTTGCCAAATCAAAACATCAGAAAAAGTGCCAGGGAAAAGTATATCTACATGGTGCATTGATCATACTGTTAGAAGGTCTACAAATAGAAAGCTTCCTCCTGTGTTCCAATCTATCTGGAGACAAACTGTATGTTGATGGCACGAACTCACGAGGATTAGTCATTATAAACAAGTACAGGTAAACCAAAGCAATTCACAGGTACCTGATTTCTCCAGGTGTTGTGTTACATTTTTGCATGACTTTTATGTAAACAAAAGTACAAGTAACATTCTGTAAGATGTTTACGAAGTACAGGTAACATTCAATTTAACGAAATTTCAGAGTTCATATCTTAATCTGAAACTTCATATCTAAAAACTTTAAAAGTGCATGCACATGCACGCATTTGTGGTATGTAAATTACAGAGGTACACATGAACATGCATAATTCTGGCTCAACGAAAGTGAGTACTCTCTGACACCTCAAGTTACTTAGTGAGGCTAACACAGTAAATAAATTCTATATGTTGTAATACTCTTCATAAGAACTGAAAAATAAGCAATCCACATTACACAAATATTTATGCTTAAGTCTTGTCTTATATGTGAATTATGACCTTTGACCTCTGACCTTACAATGGCTGCTGAACTCTATTTGCATTCAATTTTCAAACAAACTCTAACACAGCATCATGATGGAGTTTTCAAAACACATAAGCTATTCAATACAAAAACCAGAATAGCCAAAGAGTTATCAAAACTAGACCTGTATCTACATTCAAACATGATAATAGCACACGGAATATCATTTCAAAGTTACGTTGTGTTAAATCATTGGATCCCGATACACAACCTCAGACAATACTTGTCTTACGCTGTAAGAACAATTCACAAAAACTGGTTAGGTGCATAATTTCAGGACATGATACATCATTATAAAACAGTACAATACAATAAAGCATTGTAGTAATTTTCTTAAAGTTAAAACTTAAACTGATTCCCCCGAGTTTCTACTGCACTTTTACCAGGAAACATGTCTAATACTGTAATTGATATACATAAAAATTAGATTACTTAGTGTGGGTGGGAAATAAAAACCTAAATAATCTGCTGAAATCATTCTGCTGCATGCTCCCAAACACTTCAGGAATTTATAATGAAAATAATAAGTAAAGATTCTCTCATAGCACTCTTCCAGTCCATCCATGAACTCAATCAGCTAACACAGAGAAAACAAGCAGTTAAAAGTCCACTTTTACGGCATCAACCTTAGAAAAAAAAAAGATTATAATGATAATCTTTTTATTGAAAGATGCTTATATATATATTCACATGAGTGTATTTTATGTAATTTTTAGAAAACAAGCACTATGTTTATTTCCTATCTTAGTGGTATTTTTATTTCAGTGGCACTGCTAACCAACAAATTTTTGCGAGTTTTTATTTCCATGTTCTGTCTGTTACCATGATGACCATCATGAAGAAGTCCGATATAGTGGACGAAACCTGTGGACATCCTACTAAATAAAACCTACATGAACCTGCCTTCTGCCTGATGAGATTGATTCTATTTAGTTTAATTTATCCTAATTAATCAATCCCCTGGATACCTTTGGGAATTCAGGAGGAAGGCGAAGGACCTATTCATAAACCACTTAAGCTGAAATGGCTTTGGCTCTATACATCTAGATATATACATTGAAACTTCTGTAGCTGGGCAGTGAGTTCAATATTGTTACTAAAACAATTAAAACTACACACACTATCCTTTTTATAAATAAAAAGAAACTTTAATGAAGGAGTTACAAGCTTTGGGCATGTAGGACTTTGGGCTTTAACTTTGGAAATGTAGGACTTCGGCCTTGAACTTTTGAAACTTGTTGAAATCCACCCCGGCAGAAAGGAGGAGTAGGGTTTTAAATCTAATTTCAGCACCTCCCCCTTTGGGGCCTTATCCTTCAATCACTAGGGATATTATCAAACTTCTGAATTTAGGAAATGCTTACCATCACCCAATAATGCATATGACCAAATCTGGTTAAAAAATATATACAGGTATGAAGGAGAAGTAGGGTTTTAAAGAAAAAGGTTTATTCACAACGATGGACAAAGCACGATGGCTATAGGTGATCTTGACCCTTTGAGTCAGATGACCTTAAAAAAAAGCTGTCCTAAACAAAATATACAACTACATACCAAGTTTATGTTAGTATTTCCACCCATCACACAGTAAATAAGGGGAAACCAAATCACGACAGAATAGCATGGGCACAGACAGGCATTATAGAACAGCATGGGCACTGACAGGCATTATAGAACAGCATGGGCACAGAGAGGCATTACAGAACAGCGTGGGCACTGACAGGTATTATAGAAAAGCATGGGCACAGACAGGCATTATAGAACAGCATGGGCACAGACGAGCATTATGGAACAGCATGGGCACAGACGAGCATTATAGAACAGCATGGGCACAGACAGGCATTATAGAACTGCATGGGCACAGACGAGCATTATGGAACAGCATGGGCACAGACGAGCATTATAGAACAGCATGGGCACAGACAGGCATTATAGAACAGCATGGGCACTGACAGGTATTATAGAAAAGCATGGGCACAAACAGGCATTATAGAACAGCATGGGCACAGACGAGCATTATAGAACAGCATGGGCACAGACGAGCATTATAGAACAGCATCGGCACAGACAGGCATTATAGAACAGCATGGGCACTGACAGGTATTATAGAAAAGCATGGGCACAGACGGGCATTATAGAACAGCATGGGCACAGACAGGCATTATAGAACTGCATGGGCACAGACGAGCATTATAGAACAGCATGGGCACAGACGAGCATTATAGAACAGCATCGGCACAGACAGGCATTATAGAACAGCATGGGCACTGACAGGTATTATAGAAAAGCATGGGCACAAACAGGCATTATAGAACAGCATGGGCACAGACAGGCATTATAGAACTGCATGGGCACAGACGAGCATTATGGAACAGCATGGGCACAGACGAGCATTATAGAACAGCATCGGCACAGACAGGCATTATAGAACAGCATGGGCACTGACAGGTATTATAGAAAAGCATGGGCACAGACAGGCATTATAGAACAGCATGGGCACTGACAGGTATTATAGAAAAGCATGGGCACAAACAGGCATTATAGAACAGCATGGGCACAGACAGGCATTATAGAACAGCGTGGGCACAGACAGGCATTATAGAACAGCATGGGCACAGACGAGCATTATAGAACAGCATGGGCACAGACAGGCATTATAGAACAGCATGGGCACTGACAGGTATTATAGAAAAGCATGGGCACAAACAGGCATTATAGAACAGCATGGGCACAGACAGGCATTATAGAATAGCATGGGCACAGAGAGGCATTATAGAACAGCATGGGCATAGACAGGCATTATAGAACAGCATGGGCACAGACGGGCATTATAGAACAGCATGGGCACAGAGAGGCATTATAAAACAGCATGGGCACAGACAGGCATTATAGAACAGCATGGGCACAGAGAGGCATTATAAAACAGCATGGGCACAGACAGGCATTATAGAACAGCATGGGCACAGACAGGCATTATAGAACAGCATGGGCACAGAGAGGCATTACAGAAAAGCATGGGCACAGACAGGCATTATAGAACAGCATGGGCACTGACAGGTATTATAGAAAAGCATGGGCACAAACAGGCATTATAGAACAGCATGGGCACAGAGAGGCATTACAGAAAAGCATGGGCACTGACAGGTATTATAGAAA
This sequence comes from Ylistrum balloti, assembly GCF_031769215.1. Taxonomy (NCBI): domain Eukaryota; kingdom Metazoa; phylum Mollusca; class Bivalvia; order Pectinida; family Pectinidae; genus Ylistrum; species Ylistrum balloti. The sequence goes on along the minus strand of NW_026782600.1, from coordinate 555,575 downwards.
AGCATGGGCACAAACAGGCATTATAGAACAGCATGGGCACTGACAGGTATTATAGAAAAGCATGGGCACTGACAGGTATTATAGAACAGCATGGGCACAGAGAGGCATTATAGAACAGCATGGGCACAGAGAGGCATTATAGAACAGCATGGGCACAGACGGGCATTATAGAACAGCATGGGCACTGACAGGTATTATAGAACAGCATGGGCACAGACGGCATTATAGAACAGCATGGGCACAGAGAGGCATTATAGAATAGCATGGGCACAGACAGGTATTATAGAACAGCATGGGCACTGACAGGTATTATAGAACAGCATGGGCACTGACAGGTATTATAGAACAGCATGGGCACAGACGAGCATTATAGAACAGCATGGGCACAGACGGGCATTATAGAACAGCATGGGCACAGACGGGCATTATAGAACAGCATGGGCACAGACGGGCATTATAGAACAGCATGGGCACTGACAGGTATTATAGAACAGCATGGGCACAGACGGGCATTATAGAACAGCATGGGCACAGAGAGGCATTATAGAACAGCATGGGCACAGAGAGGCATTATAGAACAGCATCGGCACAGACAGGCATTATAGAACAGCATGGGCACTGACAGGTATTATAGAACAGCATGGGCACAGACGGCATTATAGAACAGCATGGGCACAGACGGCATTATAGAACAGCATGGGCACAGACGGCATTATAGAACAGCATGGGCACAGAGAGGCATTATAGAATAGCATGGGCACAGACAGGTATTATAGAACAGCATGGGCACTGACAGGTATTATAGAACAGCATGGGCACAGACGGGCATTATAGAACAGCATGGGCACTGACAGGTATTATAGAACAGCATGGGCACAGACGGGCATTATAGAACAGCATGGGCACAGAGAGGCATTATAGAACAGCATGGGCACAGAGAGGCATTATAGAACAGCATGGGCACAGACGGGCATTATAGAACAGCATGGGCACTGACAGGTATTATAGAACAGCATGGGCACAGACGGCATTATAGAACAGCATGGGCACAGAGAGGCATTATAGAATAGCATGGGCACAGACAGGTATTATAGAACAGCATGGGCACTGACAGGTATTATAGAACAGCATGGGCACAGACGAGCATTATAGAACAGCATGGGCACAGACAGGCATTATAGAACAGCATGGGCACAGACGAGCATTATAGAACAGCATGGGCACAGACGGGCATTATAGAACAGCATGGGCACTGACAGGTATTATAGAACAGCATGGGCACAGACGGCATTATAGAACAGCATGGGCACAGAGAGGCATTATAGAACAGCATGGGCACAGACGGGCATTACAGAACAGCATGGGCACTGACAGGTATTATAGAACAGCATGGGCACAGACGGGCATTATAGAACAGCATGGGCACAGACAGGTATTATAGAACAGCATGGGCACAGACGGGCATTATAGAACAGCATGGGCACTGACAGGTATTATAGAACAGCATGGGCATAGACAGGCATTATAGAACAGCATGGGCACAGACGAGCATTATAGAACAGCATGGGCACAGACAGGCATTATAGAACAGCATGGGAACTGACAGGTATTATAGAAAAGCATGGGCACAAACAGGCATTATAGAACAGCATGGGCACAGACAGGCATTATAGAATAGCATGGGCACAGAGAGGCATTATAGAACAGCATGGGCATAGACAGGTATTATAGAACAGCATGGGCACAGAGAGGCATTACAGAACAGCGTGGGCACAGACAGGCATTATAGAACAGCATGGGCACTGACAGGTATTATAGAACAGCATGGGCACAGAGAGGCATTACAGAACAGCGTGGGCACAGACAGGCATTATAGAACAGCATGGGCACTGACAGGTATTATAGAAAAGCATGGGCACAGACAGGCATTATAGAACAGCATGGGCACAGACAGGCATTATAGAACAGCATGGGCACAGAGAGGCATTATAGAACAGCATGGGAACTGACAGGTATTATAGAACAGCATGGGCACAGACGGGCATTATAGAACAGCATGGGCACTGACAGGTATTATAGAACAGCATGGGCACAGAGAGGCATTATAGAACAGCATGGGCACAGAGAGGCATTATAGAACAGCATGGGAACTGACAGGTATTATAGAACAGCATGGGCACAGACGGGCATTATAGAACAGCATGGGCACTGACAGGTATTATAGAACAGCATGGGCACAGAGAGGCATTATAGAACAGCATGGGAACTGACAGGTATTATAGAACAGCATGGGCACAGACGGGCATTATAGAACAGCATGGGCACTGACAGGTATTATAGAACAGCATGGGCACAGAGAGGCATTATAGAACAGCATGGGCACAGAGAGGCATTATAGAACAGCATGGGCACAGACGGGCATTATAGAACAGCATGGGCACAGACAGGTATTATAGAACAGCATGGGCACAGACGGGCATTATAGAACAGCATGGGCACAGACAGGTATTATAGAACAGCATGGGCACAGACGGGCATTATAGAACAGCATGGGCACTGACAGGTATTATAGAACAGCATGGGCACAGAGAGGCATTATAGAACAGCATGGGCACAGAGAGGCATTATAGAACTGCATGGGCACAGACAGGCATTATAGAACAGCAGGGGCACTGCAGAGGCATTATAGAACAGCATGGGCACAGACTGGCATTATAGAACAGCATGGGCACAGACAGGCATTATAGAACAGCATGGGAACTGACAGGTATTATAGAAAAGCATGGGCACAAACAGGCATTATAGAACAGCATGGGCACAGACAGGCATTATAGAACAGCATGGGCACAGACGAGCATTATAGAACAGCATGGGCACAGACGAGCATTATAGAACAGCATGGGCACAGAGAGGCATTACAGAACAGCGTGGGCACAGACAGGCATTATAGAACAGCATGGGCACAGACAGGTATTATAGAACAGCATGGGCACAGAGAGGCATTACAGAACAGCGTGGGCACAGACAGGCATTATAGAACAGCATGGGCACAGACAGGCATTATAGAACAGCATGGGCACAGACAGGCATTAACCTTCTGTACTCTAAACAGTGAAAATCTTGGTCACTTGAAAGCTACATTTTACAAAAGACATATCTTAATGTGGAAGGTAACATACATCCTTAAGATGTCTTAGTTGATAAAAAATGATCGAAGTATCACATGCAAATAGGTTCAAGAGTGCCTTCATCACATCTCTAATTGACTTAATCTTCCTAAAAATTAAACTGTAAATTCTGGACCCTATCCAACCTTTAGGAGAATCCTTGCCAAACTTTACCCTTGTACATTCTATCAGGCCTAAGTCTTAGTTGCAAATACATTATGTACTATAAATGTTGAATTTCATTAAGCAGTAATGAAACAAAAATGTGTTTCAAGGTTCTTTCTCATTATGAATAATTTACATGGATGCAAAATTTGGCTAGATCAAGTTGACATTAGCAATCTATATAATTAAGTATGATAATTACATTAAAGACTAAAAAAGATGATGATTTACAGCAGTCAACTTTCCTGAACAATGACACTGATGTGTGAAAGCAAAAAATGGAAAGAGAAAAAAAAGGCAATGTGAAGTTTGAGATGTAATGAATCAATTACATGTTGTATGTGATGCGTAGTTGTACAAGATATGATATCAGTGATCCCCATCACGGTATCTGTAAAAAAAATTTCCTGTATAAAAACGTGAGCAGATATTGCCTTACATAACGCACTACAAGTGGCTTGGCAGCTCTACATCGCAAGCTATCCTGTCTGAGAGATAGCCCCCCACCTCCTCCCACCCCAGGACCCCCAAGATGCGGGTCTTGAGCATGGAGGACACTTAGGTGGTTCCAGACACTTAAGTTCTGATGGGCACACTTAACATCAGGAAAAAAAACCAGAAACATGTACGCAGGTGTCAAAAAAATACCCATTTTGTTTCTCATAACAGCCTTGATTTAGGGGTTCTGTTCCCCAGTTATATAGTGTATTTAACCCTACAGTCTATACAAAGACATTCATAACAGTAATTGTACATCCAAGATACCTAGGTGGTCCCTCAAGTTTCTTACTAAAGTCAACACTTCAGAAACAAGAGACAATGTATTCCCTGTTGAGATAACAGAAAAATCAGAAACCAGACCATCAGTTGTGAAATCCTACATTTCATCTTTCATTCTGAATTATAGAACTATCTTTTACCACAGTGACATACAGGAAAGGTATTTCAGTAATGTTTCCATAACATAGGTATACATGATATTGATGGAATTTTGTTGTAAAATGTGAAATTATGCATATCATCAAGCTGTTCTACAATGTCTATTTCCTGTTTGCTAAACGGACGGAATCTAACCCAGTGATGGTATCGATGTCTCCAATATGGGCTCTGAATCACAGTTAAGGACTTTTGAAGAGTTCTGAACAAATTACGCATCTGGAATAATGCATTTGTGTATGTATGATACACCAGAAATATGCAAAAAACAGAAACCAAGAATTTCCAAGTACAGCCTGACAGATTAGGAATATATAGTTTTGTACTATTAGGATCTACCCACAAAAGTCCACGTGCATTCTGAAAGTCAGTCACCTGTACTACACCAATAAGTATGATCATGTAGACAATAGCATCTACCAAAATCCAAGCACAGGTCACAGCAGCTACATACTTCAGTGTACAGGAACTTTCTACCATCACATACTTTAAAAAACAATTCATTTATTTAACAGATAGAAAATTACACTTAAACAAGAAGATAAGAAAAAACATTGAAAGCAAAAACTTAAAGCAAAAAAAAAAAAAAAATAGGTTTGCATAAAAAATGTCATGTTAAAAGTGTTTTTAGATAAAAATTGGAACATGATGCATGAAGCTGAGTACTTGTAAGATTGTGTTGTTGGTCTAGACAGACTACACACTCAGTTACCTTTCCTACAAACCCGGCTATGAGTGCTTTGTCTCAGACTTGGTCATGATTTCCCATTCTAACTTTTCAAATATGAACTTTTGGACTGGATGCAAATAAATATCAGTGTTCAAAACATTTTCTTATAGATACTGAAATTAAGATAGAAATGAAGAACACATTCAGTAGAATATTACTGAAGGACAAACTCTCCTCTATGGAGAATTACACAAGGATAGATCCTGTTTCAGACTGCACAGACAGACCGACACAAAGACAGATAGATCCTGTATCAGACTGCATAGACAGATGGACACAAAAACAGATAGATCCTGTTTCATACTGCATAGACAGACAGACACAAAGACTGAGAGATCCTGTTTCAGACTGCACAGACTGACGGACACAAAGACAGATAGATCCTGTTTCAGACTGCACAGACTGAGTGACACAAAGACAGATAGATCCTGTTTCAGACTGTACAGACAGACGGACTCAAAGACAGATAGATCCTGTTTCAGATTGTATAGACAGACGGACACAAAGAGAGATAGATCCTGATTCAGACTGCACAGACTGACGGACACAAAGACAGATAGATTGTGTTTCAGACTGTACAGCCACATGGACACCAAGACAGACAGATCCTGTTTCAGACTGTACAGACAGATGGACACAAAGACAGATAGATCCTGTTTCAGACTATACAGACAGATGGACACAAAGACAGATAGATCCTGTTTCAGACTGTACAGACAGATAGATCCTATTTCACACTGTACAGGCAGATAGATCCTGTTTCAGACTGTACAGACAGATGGACACAAGCACAGTTAAAACTTGCGTTTCAGAGTGTACAGCTGTACAGACGATAGACATTGACACAGATGGAACCTGTTATCAACTATACAGAATCATGGATACAATTACAGATATAACCTGATTAAGAGGGTATCTATAATACTCCTCACCCGTACCACCAGCACCGCATGGTGGAGAATGATAAGTAAATATATAGTATTTATAAGGGTAATAAATATGATTGTTTGTTTATTTGCTGTGTTTATCATCCCATGAACAGCCAGGTGCCATTTTAAGACAGGACCTCCTTACAGTAGTTGGTGGTTACCTCACTGAACAACATACAGGAGGCCCATCACATGACATCCAGAGTGATTAGGGTGAAGAATCTTGCCCAAGGCACAACCACCACAGCACAGACTGGTCTATTTATAATTTCCTGAAACACAATCTGAAACTGATATTGAATGTGGAAGCTTGGATCATTACCAGAGGTTTGGTAGGGCAACAGTCTAACTATCACTGCCTAAAGTAAATATGAATCAAACAATTTTCTTTAAATTACTAGTGATGCTTTCTTTGAATGTTCCCATATGTTTTAATCATCACACACAGCCTGCTGCATATAAAACAAATAATACATATTGATTGTACTCAATGACCTCTTGACCTTCAATCAACCTTGATTCATCAAAGTGTTTTAAAATCAAAGATCAATATAATAAAAATGTTTGCTACACTTGAGCATGGTGACAGATGCTATTGATAAAGCATGGCCAGTCATCAACTGGAGTTTAGACTTAACATATCCATGGTTATCACATTAACCTCAGCAAATTCAAGGCAAAACACAGAAAATCTTTTTTTTTACCCTTACATACAAACCATTTGACTTCTGTGTTTATACGTTGGTAATTAGCACTTACTTTAACTGTACTTTTTTCAAATTGTCTGCCTACATACTTGAAAAGATACAGATCAACTAGCTTCTGCATAACCAATAATAGTGTAAACCATACTAAACAAAAAATGTCTTTAGAGAGCATTACTTCAACCACTAAACACGGTGAGCATGTCAATCCTTTGTTTTTATGATTTTATGTATATTTGGAAAGATTTTTGGTGTGTTTTGAACATCTAGGATCTAATATTTTGTATGTTTTTATCCATTGTGTTTTCAATATCTAGGATCAGATGTTGGGTAGACACTTGGGTGTGTTTTCAATATCTAGGATCTGAAGTTAGGTAGACACTTGGTGTGTTTTCAATATCTAGGATCTGATGTTGGGTAGACACTTGGTGTGTTTTCAATATCTAGGATCTGATGTTGGGTAGACACTTGGTGTGTTTTCAATATCTAGGATCAGATGTTGGGTAGACACTTGGTGTGTTTTCAATATCTAGGATCAGATGTTGGGTAGACACTTGGGTGTGTTTTCAATATCTAGGATCAGATGTTGGGTAGACACTTGGGTGTGTTTTCAATATCTAGGATCAGATGTTGGGTAGACACTTGGGTGTGTTTTCAATATCTAGGATCAGATGTTGGGTAGACACTTGGGTGTGTTTTCAATATCTAGGATCTGAAGTTAGGTAGACACTTGGTGTGTTTTCAATATCTAGGATCTGATGTTGGGTAGACACTTGGTGTGTTTTCAATATCTAGGATCTGATGTTGGGTAGACACTTGGTGTGTTTTCAATATCTAGGATCAGATGTTGGGTAGACACTTGGTGTGTTTTCAATATCTAGGATCAGATGTTGGGTAGACACTTGGGTGTGTTTTCAATATCTAGGATCAGATGTTGGGTAGACACTTGGGTGTGTTTTCAATATCTAGGATCAGATGTTGGGTAGACACTTGGGTGTGTTTTCAATATCTAGGATCAGACGTAGGGTAGACACTTGGGTGTGTTTTCAATATCTAGGATCTGAAGTTGGGTAGACACTTGGTGTGTTTTCAATATCTAGGATCAGATGTTGGGTAGACACTTGGTGTGTTTTCAATATCTAGGATCTGATGTTGGGTAGACACTTGGTGTGTTTTCAATATCTAGGATCAGATGTTGGGTAGACACTTGGTGTGTTTTCAATATCTAGGATCAGATGTTGGGTAGACACTTGGTGTGTTTTCAATATCTAGGATCTGAAGTTGGGTAGACACTTGGTGTGTTTTCAATACCTAGGATCAGATGTTTGGTAGACACTTGGTGTGTTTTCAATATCTAGGATCTGATGTTGGGTAGACACTTGGTGTGTTTTCAATATTTTGCTGGTATTTTTCATTATACCCTGCTCTGCTTTACCTGGTAACCCAATTATTCTTTCTTTTTTTTCTTCCATTCTTTCCTTTTTTTCTAAGTTTTCAATTTATGTTTCCATTTCATTGTTAAGCCATTGTCGGCGGTGAAGAACAATTTTATGTAGTTATATCAGGTCCACTAGAATGACCTAAATAAGAGACCAATGCTGATGAAGCTTAATTATGAAACATTCCATTCTTAATCAGTTACACATACTTTATAATTACAATATCAATAGAAGAATAGGCTAGAGATGTGTCCAATGAAAGCCTTCCTCATCATCACAGAGGCAGGAGGCCACTTTGGCAGGGTTCAATTAATTTGATTTAATTGGTACCAGGTATTAAAGTCTAAATATCTTAGATATTTAAGACGCCTAAAACTTTCAACAAGAATTAGAGTGACGTTTACATAGAAAATACAAACTTGTTCCCACAGAGTAGGTGTATTGAAGATTTGACAATCTAGGCCAACCTGCATCATGTTGGAAATGAATCATATTTTCATTTCAGTAATAATTACCATAACTTTAGTATGCAAATATGGTACCTACACCCATATACTATACTAAAGTTATGGTAAGTATTACCTCATGAAAATTGGTTTTACATTAAAAAACCTCAAGTTCACACTGTAGATTTTTTTGTCCACATATAAGCCACATCAGTATACAAACTGTCGGACCACAGAGCTGTGGCTTATAACCAGGAGATACAGTACATTGATATAAGATATACACAACAAGCTCGGGAACAATCACGATAGGTGATCAGATCTGTAACCTTAAGATCAACAATAGTACCTACATATCTCACTATAGGTGTGAAAATTTATCATATCACTGTTTTTTCCTTTTCCATGATGGGTCAATTTTAAATATTCCAACATTGTTTAAACATCATATTAACCCGAAATCAGTACTTCAAGTCATTTGAACAATCTAATAACACAATTTTATAACAAAGTATAAACACAAGTTTCAAGTTTTCAAGGTAGAAATACCACTCTGACAACACTAGCTCATACCCTAATGTAACAAGTGATTTCCATGATGTCAGAACATCACCTGCTGATGACATTTGTTGATGAAATGGCTAACAATTGGACATCTGACATGATAAAACAAGGAATAATTTAAAAGTTTACTGAAAGGAAAAGCTCCTAAAAATACACAGGCTGGCAACTGCAGAAAAAGCAGTGAAGATTTTTCATTCTTTTCTAATGAAAAGAAGGATTCAACCAATTTCGCAAACCTTTTAAGCTCTGATTTAGATAGATTGTCGTGTGAATCTAAATATAGTTTTAATTTTAACAAAATGCTTAATAATCTAACGTCTTTTCTTGTACTAAATCTGACCAACTGAACAGAGAGCACAGAAAATTTTAATTTCACATGAGCATATGTTGTGCTAGATGAGGAATTTATTTTGTTACTAAGTTTTCTGTGTATCTCATTTCGATGCGTTTGTTGCCATTAAATGAAATGGTGTTGTACACTGTGAATAATCATACCACAAGTATCCTACTGGTTCTGTGGTTTTTATTGTAGCAGGGATGTATCATGGAATGTTTATTTGTCATGTTCTATCTAATGACAGAAAATTTTCATTTATTTTCATTTATTTTCATTTAGCACAATGAAAATGTTGGGGAAATGTCATATAATAATCGTTATCAACTTCAGCCTTTAAAAATATCACTTTCTCATAATATTGACCTGAAAACTGGCCAATGATTGTATATTACACTACATTCAGATACACATATTTATTACAACTTTTGCCAATGAAATGAAGGAATTCATCATTTGACAAGAGATCCCAGAGGGATCTTGACGTCCATCATTGTTTGACCTTTATATGCTCTTTGAAAGTTGAATCTTTTCCCTTCTTTTCTCTTCACTGTGTTTGCTCTTAACGATAAGACATTTGAACAATCCTTTGAAGAAACAAATGATAATCTTAACCTGCCAAATCCAAAATGGCCAACTGTAAGCCATTTTGTTTCTTCTGATCTGTCCCAAAATTCAAACAAGCACAAGGAGAGATTAAAGGGAACATACTTATAAAATTTGAGAGATATCCATTCAGTACTTCTTCAGAAATAGCTATAACAATCTTCACTTGGCAAAACCCAAGATGGCCACCTTTCGGCCATTTTTTTTCCTGATCAGACCTGAATTTACATTGACACAACTAGAGACCAAGGGAAACCTACATTTGCAATTTAAGAAAGACCCATGCAGGACTTCTCAAGAAATAGCAATAACAAACTTTCAAAGTCAAAATCCAAGATGGTCACCTTTCGGCCATTTTTTTTTTCCTGATCAGACCTAAAATTACAATGACACAACTAGAGACCAAGGGAAACCTACATTTGCAATTTAAGAAAGATCCATGCAGGACTTCTCAAGAAATAGCAATAACAAAATTGTTTAGGGACGGACGGATGATGGACAGATGGATGAATAATGGACCATGGACACAGAATGAATTGAATAGCCGACCATCTGATGATGGTGGGCTAATCAAGACACTATATCCATATTTTTCAACTGTCGCACATGAAAATATAAATATTCTGGAATACTTATATATGTTATCACAAAGGAAGCCATTTAATATCCTCTACATCCCACCACAGGTAAACACTTAGTATTTTCCACTGTCCTGGTCTAATTAATTTCACATCTAAAGGACCTGAGAAAGCTTTAGTTATTAATTGACCTAGATTTCAGTAGATGATATAAACTGCTGGGCTACACACCTGTACCACCATTAAAAGTCTATAACCTTGATACACCCTGGTGCTGCAAGTCCTGATCAAGTCTAACACCTTCCCTTTTTATTTCAAACATCAGGAATTTTCATGATGTGATAATGAAGCAGCCCAAGTTGTTTTCACGCCATAAAATAGCATGATACAAGTTTGTTTTCCTTCAGATATTAACTATATTGTCCTAGATTCTCCTTACACCTGGCTTTTCCTAGTTAGATATTTACCTATCATGAATGATTTATAGCCAGACCAGCCCTTAATCTCCCGTCTGTAGAGTTTCCTCTATTCAACACCAATCAAGTTTCTATGTAAAAATTATAACATGCAGCTGCCAAGGCAAGGTGCATTCCATGTCATGGAAAAGCACATGGAGATAAAATCTTTAATAGTTAGCATGGAAAGAATTTGAAATAGATAAGTCATCTATTACCCAGTCATCTGTTATGGAAACAACAAGAAAATACCAACATGTCAACATAATCACAATCCAAACTCATATTCGATAAAACTGGGGCAAACAAATGAAAGATTTACATGAAGACTCCTCAAAAAAATTAAAGAGAATTAGACTTTTCAATAAAATACTTTAATTTTCTTGTTACCAATCTTTTAATCTAAGATAGGTTCTCTAACGGAATTCTTGTTACAAAACTTTTTAAAAAAATATTTCAACTTTTATGATAGGATCCTGCCAAAGAGACTTGTTTCTCCGACAAAGATGGTTGTTATCAAACTACCAAACAGCCTTGTACCTGAACCTGTATCTTTAGTTTGTAATCTAGTTTTATTGATAGGATGGGTGTACAGCATTGACAAAGTTGTCTTTTTACCACCCAAGTTTTCAGTCTTCCATGAGCATCTTCAGCTTTAAAACCTTCACTCGAAACTGTGATAGTTGACATAACAGGAAAGATAACTCCTGCTGAAATAAAACACATGCAGACGAAAGACTACAAAAGTTGCCTACCTTCACAGGATACCATAGGAATGTTGAATCTGGTGAGGAGTCGTGTTAACTGGTCACGGATCTGTACAGCTCGGGTGAGGCCCTTGTAGTTCAGTAAGAACTCATGGCACCATTTCTTACTACTGCCATACTGTAATTATAAGATCTGTCAATTCTAGTACCTACACAAAGAACAGACCTTCAACACTATTAAGTTAATTTTTTTTAAAAAAACTTAGTTGTCATCTTTGCAGCATTATCTGTGATTAAGGATGGGTGAATTTTTGAAGTACGAAATGCAATTCAATCGTCTGTTTAAACGAATGAAAATCATTTTGACCCAAACTGTAAAACACTTGGGTTCTCTATAATTTCCTTCCACACCAAGTGTCCTGACCACTCAACATCTAGACACATTAATATAGATATAACTTTTAGTGAGATAGTCATCCTTTTGTCACCTCTTGAGAATCACCATACTGTGACATTCATTTTACTGTAGAAAGGATGAGTAATTACGTGTCATACTACTCGTTTCTAAGTTTCTAACTTTACTGACCTTGAGAAAAGCAGCCAGAACATTAACCAGAGTCACATGATCACCTTCTTCGACAGAAAATTTTCTTTTCATCTTGTCCTGTCAATCAAAGATTTAACAAAATGTAGCATGGTCTATCACAAGCTGTGCTCAATCTTAAATCACCATCTATGTGTTTTGTTAGATTCTGTTAATGCTACAGATTGTCTTGACAGCCAAAACTACAGTTAATCCCACTATACCTGATTCTTTTTTTCAATGCAAACAAATATCAAATATGATCTTTACATTTCTAACTGATCCTGAGAACCTTGAAATCAAATTTGGAAATAATCCCCTACAATGCTTTTACTCATCTGTATATATCTACACCTGGAAACAACAGATATTGATTCGATAATATCTAATACATTTTAGGTGTTCGTAGTATATTGTTATTGATAGGAGTTTAAGATATGAAAACCAAAGCAGTCAAACAATCGTTAGTTATGTTGCTGATATATCTAATGAAAGCAAATACTACATCATTTTCATCTTGTCATTAGCTGAAAGATCTGGACTGACCAACAGCCAGATATGATTCAAATCTACCAAATAAAACATTATTGGCCTTTAAATTACAACCAAAATCTACCAAATAAAACATTACTGGCCTTTAAATTACAACCAAAATCTACCAAATAAAACATTACTGGCCTTTAAATTACAACCAAAATCTACCAAATAAAACATTATTGGCCTTTAAATTACAACCAAAATCTACCAAATAAAACATTATTGGCCTTTAAATTACAACCAAAATCTGTCTTATATTTGTTCAAATACCATTCTGGTTTGTTGTACAATTACTCTTTGTTACAGCACCAGGGCCTACAGTATTGTTGCTAAGTTTGGCAGTGTAACCATAATGACTTAGCGAATGTGTTCCTTTGACCAGAAGGATAGTGTATTGATGTGATGCTGTAACCATGGTGACTTACTTAATGTGTTCCTTTGACCAGAACGATAGTGTAATGATATGATGCTGTAACCATGGTGACTTACTTAACGTGTTCCTTTGACCAGAACGATAGTGTATTGATGTGATGCTGTAACCATGGAGACTTACTTAATGTGTTCATTTGTCCAGAAGGAGAATGTATCAATGTGATGCTGTAACCATGGAGTCTTACTTAATGTGTTCCTTTGACCAGAAGGATAGTGTATCAATGTGGTGATGTAACCATGGTAATTTTCTTATGTGTTCCTTTAACCACATAGTTTGTGTAATAATGTGATGCTGTAACTATAGTAACTTACTGATGTGTTCCGCTGACCAGAAGGGGTTACAAACACATTCTGTATTTGGGTCATTGCTGCCACAGCAACAGCTTCCACAGAACACTGGTACTCGCCTTTGAATGGAACAACACCATATGTATAGTTTTACATAGAATGTTAATCACAGAGTGTCATTATTGGCTAGTAATTTTTAGAATATATCAATCAAAATGATACTGTCCACATTTTAGAATATATCAATCAAAGTGATACTGTCCACATTTTAGAATGTATCAATCAAAGTGATACTGTCCACATTTTAGAATGTATCAATCAAAATGATACTGTCCACATTTTAGAATGTATCAATCAAAGTGATACTGTCCACATTTTAGAATGTATCAATCAAAGTGATACTGTCCACATTTTAGAATGTATCAATCAAAGTGATACTGTCCACATTTTAGAATATATCAATCAAAATGATACTGTCCATATTTTAGAATGTATCAATCAAAGTGATACTGTCCACATTTTAGAATGTATCAATCAAAATGATACTGTCCACATTTTAGAATATATCAATCAAAGTGATACTGTCCACATTTTAGAATGTATCAATCAAAGTGATACTGTCCACATTTTAGAATATATCAATCAAAGTGATACTGTCCACATTTTAGAATATATCAATCAAAGTGATACTGTCCACATTTTAGAATGTATCAATCAAAGTGATACTGTCCACATTTTAGAATGTATCAATCAAAGTGATACTGTCCACATTTTAGAATGTATCAATCAAAGTGATACTGTCCACATTTTAGAATGTATCAATCAAAGTGATACTGTCCACATTTTAGAATGTATCAATCAAAGTGATACTGTCCACATTTTAGAATGTATCAATCAAAGTGATACTGTCCACATTTTAGAATGTATCAATCAAAGTGATACTGTCCACATTTTAAAATGTATCAATCAAAGTGATACTGTCCACGTTTTAAAATGTATCAATCAAAGTGATACTGTCCACATTTTAGAATATATCAATCAAAGTGATACTGTCCACATTTTAGAATATATCAATCAAAGTGATACTGTCCACATTTTAAAATGGATTCTGGCAAGATCATGCTTCCAATGTTTTTCAATTGCAATCATGAAGTTGTACAACAAGTCTAAAATTATCATTCCTTACACTCAAGTAACAAATTCAGTTGTAAGGTATGAAACAATAGAACCTAATAAGGCAACATATAGCTATTTCATAAATCTATTATATTGAGGCAAAAGAGTAAAAACAGTATGTATGCAAGTCTTTTAAGGTCTATTTAATCAAAAGAGTAAAAACAACAAGTATGCAAGGCCATAGCAATATAATGGTTTATGGTTCTATCTCAAACTTATCAACACCTTGTCAGGAGTACAAAAAAAAAACAAGAAAATACCAACATAATCATAATCCAAACTCAAATTCCATAAAACTAGACCAAAACATGAACAAAATATAGATGATTTATATGGAGACTTCTGAAAAAAGTTCAAGGGCAATAAGACCATGTGTTTCAAAAGAGTAAGTGTCTTCTGCTTCATTAATGACAAATGTCAAGAAACCATGGTCAAGCCAAGTAAATAATGTCATGTCCTCAAAATGAGAACAAGGTATACAACAACAGAACTAACAGGCAAACTAATGATCAACAAAAGTTTTATTTTATATACACACCATCTTCATTCCCTTGCAAAATGTCTTAGCAACATTAAAGACTCCTTAATAGTCATTTGATTAATTTGTTTCTGACAAAATAATAGTCAATGGCTGTACTGACAACAGTTCCATGAAGATTACAAAAGGGCTCCACCAAAACCAATGTTGGTAACATTGAAATTATGCTACTGTACATGATGGACTCACATCATCTTTATCAAAGAGATCACAGATGTGAAATCTTCTATTTAATGTTTCCAAACTAGAAAACCTCATGTCCACATAAAGATGCCTACATTTTACTCTTATGGCACAGAGAAGATATAAGTGTGAATTGCTGAGTTCATCAGAGAACAGCAAGGGCCATTTCAAGGCAAGGTTTCCTTATTCAAACTGGTTGCTACATCACAGAATGACATATGGGAGGTTCGTCACCAGATATTAAAAGCCATTGAGGTAAAGTGTTTTGCCCAATGACACAACCCCAATACCACAGACCACAGAAGAAATATGATCGACTTTGGTTTTGGAGCTTTTAATTACACAGCTAGAATTTTCACTTGATGTTGCATTGACCAGTACACTACTGACCAAGCTATAGCCAGTAAAGGAAGATGGATTTTGAGACTTTCACCATGTTCCAGCGTATCTGCATTACCATTCTCGAAATGTCAACATTGCTTTAGGTTTTCTTAGACTAAATCAAAACAACAGGGCCGTAGCGTGTTAGTTCTGTGACGAATGACGTAATTAACTCACCAGATACAAGCAACATCTTGGCGAACATTGGAGACAGTGGAAACTCTGCCATTTGTAGTCCTAATGGTGAGGTCAGCATGCCATTGTCATCCATGGCTGTTAATACAAACATGTCTACATCATTTCCTTCTATTATTCAGAAATCAAAAGTTTCATTCTTGTCAGCAAATTTTTCAAATTTTAAAATGTGAAGTAATCTCAATATGAAGTATGATGTTAATAAAATCTTGTCCATTAGAAGCTGATATTAATGAACTAATGAAAAGAATAATTATTTACAAATTAGTAGGGTCCTGTATGATTTCCATAAACAGCTGATATTAATAAACTAATGAAAAGAATAATTATTTTACATATTAGTAGAGTATTATATGATTTTTTCCTTTATCCCTCCAGATTTATGCTCAATATACTTACCACCCAGTGCATACAACAGCTCCAGCCCTCGAACCATGTTCTGAGCTGGTGGTGGAGACAGGAAATTAAAACGTAGAACATTGCCGACACCGAGAGCTTTCATTTGTAGAACGACTGGGGCCAGGTCACTACGCTGCATCTCTGGAACAGTGGCTGCAGGCAGGTCATCAAAAGCTTTTTCTGTAGATAAATGGTAAAGATGTATATAAAAATCTACAGAATCTGTCCTTGTCAACTGAATTGATTTTAATGAATTTTCCTTTTCATGTATTTGAATCATCTTATCCATGCCTCATTCCATGGAAAGTATATATAATGACACATCGGATATCAGCTCATAAATAAACAACATCATTTACAATTGTTAATTCCTTTTAAGGGAAATTAATTGAAGGCTGATATCATACACATTATCAAATTTGTTCACCAGATTCAAAACTAACACAAATGTAAAACCCTATATCTACAATATGTTGATAATACCTGTGTAAAGTCTGAAGGCTTTCCCGGCACGCACCCTGCCAGCTCGCCCTGCACGCTGATTGGCTGATGCTTGTGAAACAGGAATTATCACCAATGATTCTGCGAGAAACAGATCAAGATAGATATGACTAAGTACAAAACAGACAGGACTCTTTTTTATAAACAGTAACAGTTGCTAAAAATATACCTCAAAAACAGTTGTTTTACGGATTAAAATATGACACTAGATTTGACACAAACAAGAAAGTGATAATTTTGACTCAAGTTTCAACTTAAAGACCATTTATTAAAATAATTTAATGAAATAGTTGCTGAGTAAGAACTAACATTCATCATGCTATAAGCTTTGGAGATCAACGGAGAACTTCAGCCTCAATAAAGACAGATGAGCTTAGTATTGGGAAAGGAAACCTTGGTTAGGTTTCTACTGAATTACAATGGACATGTCACTGTGAGCTGGCTCTTTACCAGATATAACCTCTGCTTATCACAAATTACACAATTTATATCATACATGATATTTCTACATGTATCTGTATATAAGGCATATTTTAGATAACCAAAATAGGTTGTTTAAAGCTCAATTCTCCATAATGATATATAAATATAATGACAACATATTTTTACCAAAATGAGAACGACTGCCAGTACATTGTAATATACAGAACTTAATT
Source organism: Ylistrum balloti (assembly GCF_031769215.1). Taxonomy (NCBI): domain Eukaryota; kingdom Metazoa; phylum Mollusca; class Bivalvia; order Pectinida; family Pectinidae; genus Ylistrum; species Ylistrum balloti. The sequence goes on along the minus strand of NW_026782600.1, from coordinate 537,946 downwards.
CTGAATCACTGTATAACAATAATAATAAAAGTGAGATACCTTACCTATCCCAGTCTTGGGATTATAAGCCACCAATTTCACAAATCCACAGTCTACAACTGTCAAAATAATACAAAAGTGAACCACTGGTAACTAAGGGGGCTGCATGTAGAACCTAAAAATTAGCATTTACTGAAAAATATGGTCAGATAGAACACTGAATTTTATAACAATTTTACTGTTAGACTGTTATAGTCAATGAATTCTGTATTTCACCATGTTCTAGGAGAGAAAAACAGAAAAGATGGATACCTGTGCAGAAGGATATAATTTTTGACAATGTACAAACGCATTTTTTCAAACTTTTGAAATATGAATTATGAAAAATTATCTTGAAAAAAATTCAAATTACATTAATGTGATGTGGAAATTTAAATTACTACAAGTGTAAAACAGCTGGAGTCACATAAAGGAAGAGTATATGAAGGTCTGAACTTACTGTATACGATACCATCTATTGTTATAGACGCCTCTGCTATATTTGTTGCTATCACGATCTTTCTTGTATTAAATGGTGTCCTTTGGAAAACCTTCATCTAAAATAATATTTTACAGACCATGATTAATTAAGTTCAACAAACTGAAAAGAAATTTCAATATTTTTCACGTTTCTGATTTTTTTCACTTTCAAATTTTGTAGCAGACACATGTGTATGCGTCAGAGAACTTTAACAAAACAATGAAAAACCATACAGCACATACAGTTGAACCTTGTTATTTCAAACTCAGCAGGACCACGGGAAAACTTCCAGATATCTTATTATTCAATTTTAGTTAGTTTGAATGTTTTGTGTCAAGTTAGGCAGGCAAAATGCTTGGATTTAAACAGGGTCTTCCAGTCATACGAGTTCAAGACAACAAGCTTCAACTGTACTTACATTTGATATTATGCACCGGGGATGAAGTTCTGAAAATATTTATAGACAGGAAATCCCAGAGGGCTTGTGGTGCCCATCAAATCTTTGACCTTTATTTTTTCTTTTAAAAAATTCAATCTTTTTCCTTCTTTTCTCTCCTCTCCTCTGTTTTTGCTCTTTATGATAAAAAATTTGAACATTTTCTAGCAGAAATAGCAATAATAATCTTTAACTGCCAAATCCAAGAAGGTCCCCTTCCACCATTTGGTTTTCCTGATCACTCCCAAAATCAAACAGACACAGCCAGGGAACAAGGGAACCTACATTGGAAATTTGAAAGAGTTCCATGCAGTACTTCTCAACAAATAGTCATAACAAACTTTCATTGTCATAATCCAAGATGGCCTCCTGCTCCCCGTTTTGATATTTTCAGAATACTCATAAAATCGAACTGGCAAAACTTGGAACCAATCAGAACCTACATATGAAATCTGAAAAAGATGTATCCAGTTCTTCTCAAGAAATAGTGATAACAAACTTTCTTTTTCAAAATCTACCATAACAAACTTTCTTTTTCAAAATCTACCATAACAAACTTTCTTTTTCAAAATCTACCATAACAAATTTTCTTTTTCAAAACCAAAGATGGTGAACTGTATAGCTAGTTTACTTTTCTGAACAATCTTAAAATCAAAGAAGACAACTAGAGAGAGACCAAGGGGCAAGTGCATGTATATGAAATTCAAGAAAGATCCATCCAGTACCTCTCAAGAACTAGCAATCACAAATCTAAAAGTGAAAATCAAATATGTTTTATACAGTAAAGTCAGACAGGCACAACTAGGGACTATGGGGAACCTACATACGAAATTTGTGATAGCTCCATAAAGTGCTTCTCAAGAAATGGTGAAACAAATATATCTTATGGACAGATGGACCACTGACCATGGACATCTGATAATGATGGGCTAAAATGCACATTAGATAAAGATATAAAAGAAAAAATGATAATGTCTGTAAGAGTACATGAATGTCCCAGCTCCCAGGCCTAAAAATTACTCAACTACTCTACTGCTTTCAAAGAAGATGTTGTTGGTTCATCAAAATGTTTTCCGCAAACTTGAAATCATATTCTTAAAATACACAATTGTCATTGCTCTGGACATTTTGCTTTTTGAAAAAGATATTTAAAGGTATCAACTCATTTGAACCAAGAAACCTTAAATATAGGTCAAGATCAATTACTCAAATTAATTTTGTAGCCCTTCATCCACTGATGTTAAAGAACCAGTTTATTATTGAAAAGAGGAAGTCCAAAGATTTAAACATATTTGACCCCAGTGACCTTTAAAAAAAAGAAAAAAGTCAATCACATGATTGATAACCCTTCATACCAGCATGTGACAGGCCCATTATAAGCAACCTAAGTCTTTTGGTTATAGAGAGAAAGTTGCTTAAACATGTTAACACATTTTACACATCTGACCTTGAAAGCAGGTAAAGGTCATTCCTATCAACAAACTTGTTAGTCCTTCATCCCAGGAATCAAAAGGACTGATGTCGACACCCTAGACATTTTGGTTATTGAAAAGAAGACATTTAAAGATATTAATACATGTGACTCCTGTGACTGTGAAAGTTGGTTAAGGTCATTCATTTTAACAAACTTGGTAGACCTTCATCCATGCATGCTACTCCATGCATGCCTCCAAGCATGCTACAGTCCCAATATCAGCAACCAGGCATACTAAAGGCCCAATATCAGCAACCTGGGCCTTTTGATTATTGAAATAAAGTTGTTTAAACATTTCAACATATTTCATGCTTGTGACCTTGAAAGATGAGTCAAGGTCAATTATATAAACAAACTTGGTAGCCCTTCACCCCAGCATATACAGGCTGAATATAATCGCCCTGGGCCTTTCGATTATTGAGAAGAAGTCATTTAAATATTTTAGCATACTTGACACCTGTCACCTTGAAAGTGGGTCAAGGTCATTCATTTTTACAAGCTTGGTGGGTCTTCACTCAAGCATGCAACAGGCCCTAATTACACAGAAACTTTTTGTCAGAAAGGTAGACAATGCTCAGATAAAATGATCTGTAGAGAGCACTTTTTCAGAAAACAAACAGGATTTGAATGTAAGGAGAGGTGTGTCCAGAAAGTATCACCTGTTCTGATGCTGGCAGGCTGCCATACATTGGTACAACTTTCATCTTTTGTCTGTCTTTTGGGATACGTTTAGCTTCATCTCTACAATACAAACACACCATCAGGACATCGTGTACTGTACTATAGACTTCAGAACACATCCATCAACATGCTTTCTATAATTAGATACAATAAAATATGGACCAAATGAAATATTCGACTTAACTTTGACTTGTTTCTATGAACGGAGACATTGTGCATCAAAGACTTACCTTATTTACATAGGATCTTTACTTGATATTTGTTTTGAAGCATGTCGTGACAGCAATGATTAAGTAATGAATAAATAAAAACATTCCATATTTTTATACACTCATACGGCTAACCAATCACACTCAGTCATTTGGACCAAAGCCAGGGAATTTTTACCTGAGACAAGGTAATGCCTGAACGTTTGACACAAAAAGGAAATATCATAGAATTTAGAGGGTATGGGCCACCAAATATATTCCCACAAATGCAGTATATGATTCAACCGTGTTCAAATCATCCATGTTTAATTCACTACGATAAAGGAAAGATAAAAATCTGGACCTATCAAAATATTCATCCCATGTATTCGTTTCAAGCATGTTCAACACAAGTTTTACTGTACATAACAATTAAAACTACTTTGTGCAGAAAATAAACCATATCAGAACTCATAACACCTTAATTCTATCATACATAAGTAGATGCATTAAAACGTAACTCTTTCAAAAAGGAGATACAATCTACATACAACTCTTGTGTCACATACATCTTTAAGTAAAGTATACTTACATCAGAAGTTGTACCACCTTCTGGACCTCATCCTGAAAATAAGTTCTATCAGATATCACCAGTTTCAACACCAATCAGAGCATCAGAAGATTATTTTCATATCAAATGTTGACTTTGCTAAGCACTTTTTTTTAATTCAAAACACTTTTATTCTTTAGCAAAATATTTAACAAGCTTTCTACCACATCAAAATCATACTTATTACATGTTGATTAAGGAAGTGACATCAGTGCCCTAGTAGAAAACCTACCTGTCCAGTGAGAAAAGCCAGCACATCTCCTTGTTTCTCTCCATGATGGATCTTCATAATTGTATCAACTGTCGCCTTCACATAATCTGGTACTGGACTGTAACCACAGAATGTGTAAAGCTACATGGTATAACATTCCTGGATAAGGCAGTAATATACCCTAAACATGTGTCTCAGTCTACATCAGTGTTAACACATTGGGATGTATTTGTTTTTCTTGACGTGCATTTAAGTTTCTGACGCATTGAGGAAACTACATCCCTGAACCAAGTAAACTATGAAGTTACACAGAAGCATTTTACTCTAAGGTACCAGAAAGTAAAAGAAAACAATTCTTGTATTTACATGTGGTAACCAAGAAATTTCATCAATATAATAACAAATAACCTTATATACATTATTCCTTAAACAGCCCCTATCTCTTTTGAACACCTTTTTTGTACCAGCAATAGTACAGGGCATTACCGTCAGAAAACTAGAGATTCAAGAGGGATCTTGGTGCCCACCATTATCTGAACTTTATTTGTTCTTTAAAAGTTGGATCTTTTCCCTTCTTTTTGCTTTTCTTCTCTGTCTTTGCTCTCAATGTGAGAAATTTGAACATTCTTATGCAGAAATAGTAATAATAATCTTTAAATGCCAAATCAAAGATGGTCACCTGGAAACCATTTTTTTCTGACCAATGAAAAAATATAATGGACACAACTAGGGGAACCTACAAAGGGGAACCTACATATGAAATGTAAGAAAGATCCATGCTGTAGTTCTCAAGAAAGAGTGATAAAAAATTTCTAGGTCAAAATCCAAGATGTCCATTTGTAGTCTATTTTGTTTTCTATTCAGTGCGGATGTCTCAAACAGGCACAACTAGGAACCACGGGAAACCTACATATGAAATGTGACAGAGATCCAAGTAGTACTTTTCAAGAAATAGAGATAACAAACTTTACTTGGTGAAATCAAAGATGGTTGTATGTCGGTTAGTTTTAGTTTTTCTGATCAATCCAAAATTTAAACAGGCACAACCTAATATGAAATTTTATGGGAGATTCATCTTAGACTTCTCAAGAACTAACAATAACAAACTTTATTTTGCAAAATCCAAGATGGCCACCTGTCAGCCATTTTGTTTTTCTGATCAGTCCCAAAATCAGACACAACAAAGAATCAATGGAAACCTACGTACGAAAATTTAAGAGAGATCCATCCAGTACATCTCAAGAAATAGGGATAACAAACGATACTTGGTGAAATCCAAGATGACCATTCGTCGTCTTTCTCAAGAAATTGCGATAACAAATTTCATTGTGAAAATCCCAATTGGCCACATGTCAGCCATTTTGTTTTTCTGATACGACCCAAAATCATATAAGCACAACTAGAGACCAAGGGAAACCTATATATGAAGTTTGAGAAAGATCCATCTAGTATAACACCAGATGATGGTGGGCTAAAATCATGCTAGTTAGAAGTGTAGATTTTTTAGTTAAGAAGGTTTCCAAATACTTTTTGTAGTTCTTCCATAAATAATTTTTTTTTTTTTTTTTTAATTTATTTGAACTTTTTCAAAATGATTTTCCTCAGCTGGAATGTTACCCAAGATATACACTTAAAATGCTATGAATATTTTATACTGTATAGTAATAAAACCCTCAGGAAACATCCCATCGTCTATGGAAAGTATGGTGACTTTGTCATATCTACATAATGACTTACTCTATACTGTAGTGAATATCCACTGGAAATGTCCTACCCTCTATGGACAGTATTGTGGCTTTGTCCTGTCTACAAATGCATTACAAAAAATACTTTAGAACAATACTGATACTTACAAATAAGGTAGATATTTGGAACCTGAAATCAATATTCAGAAACCACATGGCAAGTATCAATACATAATTTGTTGTATGAAATAATTCAGTCATGGCTTAATAAATAACATGGAATTTTTTTCTCAAAATAAGAGGCAGTTATCAAATTTTGGTTTGTGCTGTAATTGCCAATTTAGAATTTAGAAGCATAGAAATTAAAAAGGACCCTAGTCATTTAAATTGAAAAGGGGTCCTATTTATAAAATACCATATGCAAACCCTGAAGTAATGTTACACTAAACTACACGTTTTATCAAAAATAATGTGAAATTTTTTCCCAATGTTTTGCAAAGTTTTTTTTTTAATATACAGTAATTGGTTTGCATGGGTACCATAGTCCCAACAACAGTAAGGTTGTATAAAGATAAATTCTATAGATGATGGGGCCACCCGGTCAAAACAATATTGGCTGATGAAAAAGGGTGTTTCAATACCAAAAAAGACAAATTGTGGCAAATGTATTTTTGGGGGGGAAAATAATAGCATTAACACAATAGTTTTCATATATTAATCAGGTTAAAAAAGGGATCAAGCGTATCTATAAAATATTTAATTTTAATTTTTGCAAGAATTAACCCCTCTAAAATAAAACTTAATTGGCAGTGCAATAAATTTGTAAACAATTAATGTCTATCATAAACAACAATTTTACACTAGAAGACCCCTTACCTTCTATCTCCAGTGTCATTGTTGTTGAAGAATGTCTTCATTTCCTGTAAATAAAGTTCTTTACTTTAAAAGGCAAATTCAGCATATTAGGTAATGACACACTGATGATTTTAAAACTGATTTAGCTTAATTGTCTTCCTGTGAATCTCTGCATTGTTCACCCGTTAACTTTAGAACCTACTGTTCTTTTGCTACTATTCCATAAATGATTGTATAACGGCAGTTTACATCATCATTGGATAATTCATAAAAAGACATGAGAAATAAATTGGATAGAGATCAATACTAGTTTTTCTACCTCTAACAAATACATTCATTCTAGTCGAGGCACCATATTTCTGAAATCTCCTCACCTCAGCATTAAGCGTGGCAGAAGCCACTATGATTCGGAGGTCTTCCCTTTTCTTCATTATCTGTAAATGTAACAAGATATGCTGTCAGTCCTATTTCATTCATCGTTCAAGACAAACAAATTTACAGTTAATGTTTCAGTTTGCCCCCAACCCAAATTAATTCCAGTCCTAAAACATCATAATGAATTTAGCTCCATTGATTGAAAAATATTAATTTCTGCAGCAAGAAATATCTTTTAAAAACTTAAGTCTGGTGAACAACTGAGCTTCATTTCTAAACACTAAATAATTTGTATACCTGTAGTTGAGAAAATTACCGGTATATATAGTAAGATCAGCATTAATTTTAGTTTATTTTATCCATTTTCTAAGGATTTATTTCTAATCTAATACCATATAACTGGTCATTTTCATGTGGATAATATTTTCGTGTGACTGAAAATTTACTCCATGAAATCTTCTCCATCCGATTACAAAATTGTCATTCATTTAAAAATAATTAAACCATTTTATCAGAAAATTGTGAAAATTTTCATATATGAAGATACCAATTCTACAGTAATCACCGTAAATAATGATCATACCAATCAGTTTAAATATATTACCAACCTTCCTCAAAAGTCCCATCACAATATCTGTGTTCAGAGTCCTCTCGTGAGCCTCGTCTAACATTAAAACACTGAAACAAATGTTGTCTGTTAAGAGAGTGAACGTCAATCTTATTTTTCATAAACATTACACTCAATGTTAAGCTGGGAGTTACATTTAATACCCTGACACCCATCAGTTTTATAAAACAATGCAGCATAAGGTTTACATGATACAATGACACCAATTTGCATGTGACATATACACCACTAGACTTTATACATGTATTACATGAAGTTTTGGGCAAAAGGCAGGTAGCATGGAGAAGGTGGTAGTGTGGAGAAGGTGGTAGCGTGGAGAAGGTGGTAGCGTGAAGGTGGTAGCGTTGATAAGGTGGTGCAGTTGTGAGACGGAGGTTGGATGGAAAGGGAAGAATTCATAGGTGAAGAGGGAGGTGGTATTGAGGGGCATGTGGGGTGTAGAGGATGGTGAGGTGGAGGGGGGTGGGATGGAGGGGCAGATGGGGTGTAGAGGCTGGTGAGGTGGAGAGGGAAGTGGGATGCAGGGGCAGGTGTGGTGTAGAGGCTGGTGAGGTGGAGAGGTGTAAAGGGAGGATGGATGGAGGGGCATATGGGGTGTAGAGGATGGTGAGGTGAAAAAAGGAGGTGGAATGGAGGGGCATGTGGGGTGCAGAGGCTGGTGAGGTGCAGAGGGAGGTGGTATGGAGGGGCAGGTGGGGTGTAGAGGCTGGTGAGGTGAAGAGGGAGGTGGTATGGAGGGGCATGTGGGGTGTAGAGGATGGTGAGGTGGAGAGGGAAGTGGGATGGAGGGGCAGATGGGAAGTAGAGGCTGGTGAGGTGGAGAGGGAAGTGGGATGGAGGGGCAGGTGTGGTGTAGAGGCTGGTGAGGTGGAGAGGTGTAAAGGGAGGATGGATGGAGGGGCATATGGGGTGGGGAGGAGGCTGGTGAGAGAGGCTGGAGATGGAGAGCTGGTGGAATGGAGTGGCAAGTGGATGGAGAGAAGAAACCTGTGACCCAGAGGTAAAGGGCTAATGATAAAGACATTCAGATGCCTTAACCAAGGAAGAGAAGTAGGTGGGATGATGTTGTGAGTTGTGGGGAGGGTAGTCAAAAGGAGATGGTGGGAATTTTTTCCTGGTACTACTTTTAAACTACTTCAACATCACTCAGAGATATCAACTATGATTAAAAAAACTCTCATTATTAACCTTTGTTACAATACACATTATACGCAATACCTGTATTTTTGAAGGAGGGGGTCTTCCATTATTTCCCGTATCATCATACCATCTGTCATAAACTGTTAACAAGATGTACAGATAGTAAATAACAAAATGAAAGATAGATTCATCAGGTCACTTCATCACACCAAATAAATTGTATTTCAATTATTTGTAAAAAAAAATTCAATTTTTGGTTTTTAAAGTAAAAAATACAATGAGAATAAAAGAAATTTTTGAACAATCACTGATATTTGACCACACCTTGATGCGTGTTCTGGCTTTGTCTGAGCAGTCATCAAATCTGATGGTGTAGCCAACCTCATCTCCAAGTAGAGATCCACGTTCTTCAGCAATACGCGTAGCCACCTGGTATCAAAATACAGGAAACAATGAGTTCTCTACCAACTACATGTATTTATAAAGTAAGATTATCCAATTAAATAAAAAAAACACCTTCAACTTTCAATTTGAATTTCAAATTAAAATAAAGGGTTCAATAAGGAGAGGAAAAGACATCTGATGTTAAAAATTTCAATAACATGAAATTTCTCCTCACTTAACATGAAGTTGGAAAAATTTCTTTGAATGTCTTTCGATAAATAATTGACGATCCTTCTGATGTTTTTGTAATTGTGTAATCTTCAGGGCAATACATAACCTGGTGACTGATATGACTCTATTTAGTATACTTACAGTGACTGCTGCGACCCTTCGAGGCTGTGTGACTCCTATCACATGACCTTCTGACCCCCAGCCAGCCTCCAACAGGTACTGTAGATGAATTATATTATTTGGGTACAGCGGGACATTTTCATTTTTCAAAACTACAAAAAGCCAGTTATTTATGACATTGCAATATAATGTTTGAATGAAATCAAATCCTAAATGTGTTAGTAACACAGATTTTATTAGAAAGGATTCTCCCTAAAGCCAATAATTATCAGAGAACTCTAATTTTAGTGGTGGCCAACATGAATATTGATTCAGAAAAAGCTACACATGACTTTTTCATTTGACACAACATTATGTTTTTCTGTCTTGTTTTAGTCATGATTTTAACATGATTTGTTTTGCTCTGTATTTTTTGGGGGAGGATGGGGGGGGTGAGGGGGGGGGGCTTGGTTGCGAGGGGAAGTATGATGGTCTCATTAGAATTAGAAAAACATGATAAACTACTGAACTTTCAACATTTTAGCATTTCTGACTCTGATGCTCTGAGCTCTGATTTTAAAAGTTGATATATTATGCAGTTTCTGTAACTTCTGACCAGCAGACCTGAGGAATCTGTGTACTATTCTAAAAACCCAGTCTCCAAAATCAATGACCTATCATCTGAAAAAACTGTGCACTTTTCCCACACCAGTCCCTCAAATAATGACCTCTTATCATAAGAATCTGTGCTCTTTTCCCACACCAGTCCCTCAAATAATGACCTCTTATCATAAGAATCTGTGCTCTTTTCCCACACCAGTCCCTCAAATAATGACCTCTTATCATAAGAATCTGTGCTCTTTTCCCACACCAGTCCCTCAAATAATGACCTCTTATCATAAGAATCTGTGCTCTTTTCCCACACCAGTCCCTCAAATAATGTCTTCTTATTATTATGATCTGTGCTCTTTTCCCACACCAGTCCCTCAAATAATGACCTCTTATCATAAGCATCTGTGCTCTTTTCCCACACCAGTCCCTCAAATAATGACCTCTTATCATAAGAATCTGTGCTCTTTTCCCACACCAGTCCCTCAAATAATGACCTCTTATCATAAGAATCTGTGCTCTTTTCCCACACCAGTCCCTCAAATAATGACCTCTTATCATAAGAATCTGTGCTCTTTTCCCACACCAGTCCCTCAAATAATGACCTCTTATCATAAGCATCTGTGCTCTTTTCCCACACCAGTCCCTCAAATAATGACCTCTTATCATAAGAATCTGTGCTCTTTTCCCACACCAGTCCCTCAAATAATGACCTCTTATCATAAGAATCTGTGCTCTTTTCCCACACCAGTCCCTCAAATAATGACCTCTTATCATAAGAATCTGTGCTCTTTTCCCACACCAGTCCCTCAAATAATGACCTCTTATCATAAGAATCTGTGCTCTTTTCCCACACCAGTCCCTCAACTAATGACCTCTTATCATAAGAATCTGTGCTCTTTTCCCACACCAGTCCCTCAACTAATGACCTCTTATCATAAGCATCTGTGCTCTTTTCCCACACCAGTCCCTCAACCAGTAATGACCTCTTATCATAAGCATCTGTGCTCTTTTCCCACACCAGTCCCTCAACTAATGACCTCTTATCATAAGCATCTGTGCTCTTTTCCCACACCAGTCCCTCAACTAATGACCTCTTATCATAAGCATCTGTGCTCTTTTCCCACACCAGTCCCTCAAATAATGACCTCTTATCATAAGCATCTGTGCTCTTTTCCCACACCAGTCCCTCAACTAATGACCTCTTATCATAAGCATCTGTGCTCTTTTCCCCACACCAGTCCCTCAAATAATGACTTCTTATCATAAGCATCTGTGCTCTTTTCCCCACACCAGTCCCTCACCTCTTAATGACCTCTTATCATAATGACCTCTTATCTGTGCTCTTTTCCCACACCAGTCCCTCAAATAATGACCTCTTATCATAAGACTGTGCTCTTTTCCCACACCAGTCACTCAAATAATGACCTCTTATCATAAGAATCTGTGCTCTTTTCCCACACCAGTCCCTCAAATAATGACCTCTTATCATAAGAATCTGTGCTCTTTTCCCACACCAGTCCCTCAAATAATGACCTCTTATCATAAGAATCTGTGCTCTTTTCCCACACCAGTCCCTCAACTAATGACCTCTTATCATAAGAATCTGTGCTCTTTTCCCACACCAGTCCCTCAACTAATGACCTCTTATCATAAGCATCTGTGCTCTTTTCCCACACCAGTCCCTCAACTAATGACCTCTTATCATAAGCATCTGTGCTCTTTTCCCACACCAGTCCCTCAACTAATGACCTCTTATCATAAGCATCTGTGCTCTTTTCCCCACACCAGTCCCTCAACTAATGACCTCTTATCATAAGCATCTGTGCTCTTTTCCCACACCAGTCCCTCAAATAATGACCTCTTATCATAAGAATCTGTGCTCTTTTCCCACACCAGTCCCTCAAATAATGACCTCTTATCATAAGCTCTTTTCCCACACCAGTCCCTCAAATAATGACCTCACACAGTCCCTCAAATAATGACCTCTTATCATAAGCATCTGTGCTCTTTTCCCACACCAGTCCCTCAAATAATGACCTCTTATCATAAGCATCTGTGCTCTTTTCCCACACCAGTCCCTCAAATAATGACCTCTTATCATAAGCATCTGTGCTCTTTTCCCACACCAGTCCCTCAAATAATGACCTCTTATCATAAGCATCTGTGCTCTTTTCCCACACCAGTCCCTCAAATAATGACCTCTTATCATAAGCATCTGTGCTCTTTTCCCACACCAGTCCCTCAAATAATGACCTCTTATCATAAGAATCTGTGCTCTTTTCCCACACCAGTCCCTCAAATAATGACCTCTTATCATAAGCATCTGTGCTCTTTTCCCACACCAGTCCCTCAAATAATGACCTCTTATCATAAGCATCTGTGCTCTTTTCCCACACCAGTCCCTCAAATAATGACCTCTTATCATAAGCATCTGTGCTCTTTTCCCACACCAGTCCCTCAAATAATGACCTCTTATCATAAGCTGTGCTCTTTTCCCATCTGTGCTCTTTTCCCACACCAGTCCCTCAAATAATGACCTCTTATCATAAGCATCTGTGCTCTTTTCCCACACCAGTCCCTCAAATAATGACCTCTTATCATAAGAATCTGTGCTCTTTTCCCACACCAGTCCCTCAACTAATGACCTCTTATCATAAGCATCTGTGCTCTTTTCCCACACCAGTCCCTCAAATAATGACCTCTTATCATAAGAATCTGTGCTCTTTTCCCACACCAGTCCCTCAACTAATGACCTCTTATCATAAGCATCTGTGCTCTTTTCCCTAAGGGCAACCGACTGGCCTCTGACCTGTTCTTTTCCCAATCCCAGTCTCCTGAACAATGACCTCTAATCTGAGGGGTCAGTCTACTGCCCCACACCCAGTTGACCACTGACCTGAGGAATTTGTGTACTCTTTCCACATCCAGTCTCCCCAACAATGACCACTGTCTGGTACGTCTCACACAAGTATAGGATGTGGTTCCGAAGCTGCAAAATAAAAGACGCTAAAATGAAATTATGTCACCATTGCGACAAAATTTATTTTCATTTTTTTTCCTGTATGAATCTAAAATGTAAGATTTAGCATTATGATCCCATTTCTCTGATGTACTAAATACAGAAATAATGTGTTATATTTGTAGGTCTCTATCTTCAATTTATCTGTGGAACCAAGGAAAGAAAGTCTCTGACAGGTTGGAAGAAAGCATCTATTTTACTTGGTTGCATATTTCTCTTACCCTGAACAGGTGCGTGAAGTAGAAATAGCAATAGTACTAGTCCAGCTAGATCTCCATAAATGGATTAAGGTAATTGTTTTTGTAAGACAAATTTTACAACCAAAAAGGAATAATATTCCCAAGTGGTATTTTTCCAACTCTGAATATAAACAAATTCTCCATCAAGAAAATATATTGAAAACATAATGAGAAATTTCCCAAAAATAGGAATAAGCTTAACCTATGATTCCACATAGCTATTCTTGTTTACAATTATTTTTGTAAGTGTCGACAAATAAAGCTGATCCAGATATTTTCTTTGATGTTTGGTCGTCAAATTTTGTCCTTTTATACTTATTATATAATCTGTATCAGCAGATTTTGAGAGACAAAATTAATTACATATGTATTACACATGTGCTGTACTGATCATCACACCATATATTATCAACAATAAAACTGACTTAACATTTACAGAAGGATTGCGATAAGGTACCTTTAAACGGTGTATATGTATATAAAATTGTAAACATTAATCAAAACAACATTTCAGTTGCAATATGACATCAACATCACTTTATGACCTGGAAAACTGGCAGTTTCTGACGCTGTTGTTCAATGGATTTGGATATATCTGGGTTGTACACAAATGCTGTAGCTGCTTCTTCTGTTGTTGTCTTTCTCTCCTCTTCTAACGGGGTTGCAGGTGCATCAGATCCTGAAAGTATGTATCAACCAAATTTCTGATGAGCATGTAGTTTGGTTTAGTTTATTACCAGTGCAGGATCGTTTAGAGAGATTTTATATAAATTTTCACGTTCATTACTTTGAATTTTCAGATTAATTACTAGAAACCTTAAATAATATCAGTGCATTTCACAACATTGATGATCTTGCATACAATTTACAATAGGCTGTATAACGTAAAGTAGCTTTACAACAAATAACCATCAAAATCTAGTATAGACAGACTAGACAATTAAAAAGTTATATGTCAATTAAATAAGCTGCAAACCTGGCTTCCAAAATTTTGGGGTAAATTTCTGAGCCATAGCTATCTTGTCAGAACCGAAAGTGCATGAGCAGCTTTATTTGGTTTCTCAGCTTCCGAAACACCCGCCAGAGAACGTCGCCTAACGTTGTATTGGTATTTCCGCTTCCGCTGTAAACAAAATACATGTGGTTTCACTTTGCAATATAGAAGCGAACGTAAATTGTAATTTTGCCGATGAATGAATTAGTGATATACATATTCAAAACAGGTTTTTTTCAAAAGGAACTGTTCATTAGTTTCAAATGTCAAATATAAAGACTTCATCAATGAAATAACGTGAAAAATGCGAAGAGGAACTCTTTAAGATTAGAGATAAGAAATTGTCTGTTAGTCAGGTGAGATGGGCATCGTAGTCATGTGCCGATAGGGGGTTCCCCATTTATGTTACCAGGTCATGTGAGGTTATTACACAAGAGTTAGAGACAGAGATCGTTTAAGGAACGGAGCTGAATTATTTACATGTAAGTGTTTTGCAACAATACATTTACTGTCACGTGCAAGCGTATTAGTTCGAGCCCCATAACAATCAGTTTTTGCTAGCTACGCTATTGCAAACGTTTAAAATAACTTTATATGTATCCTATTTCAAATGACCCTGCAATTGATTAACTTATTGATTATTCGAAGCGGTAACTATTTTTTCTCAAGAGGTTCCTCTTCTTCTAGAGGGGTTGTAACATTATTCAAACGGGGTTTAAAGTAAAATCAAGTATTTAGTGAAACTGATGAAGATGGTAGATATATCCTTTCCTTTGAGCTTGAGAATTCCAACATAACATTATACAACATATATGCCCCCAATGATACTAAAAGTAAACAAACATTTTAATACAATTAAACAGAAACTGTCAAGTGAAAGATATAGAAATAGTTTCATTATCATAGGCGGAGATTTTAATTGTGTTCTTAATAAGGATTTAGACAGAAATAACTGTACATCAGATGGGGTAGAGGACAGGAAGTTAGAACTCAATCATGTAATTCAATCACTACAATTAGAGGATGTTTGGAGAAGGAGAAACTTCGACAAAATACGCTTCACATTTAGGAGAAGTAATAAACAATCGAGAATAGACAATTTTTTAATTTCTTCCTCTTTAGACAGTAAAGTTACTAAAACTAGTATAGAGTTAAGTCCCTTTACAAAAGATGACCATTATGGCATGCCTTGTATAACAATTAACATGTCTAAAGTTAACAGAGGCCAAGGGTACTGGAAGAAGATCAGAAATGGTATCAAATCTGACATATTTAGAGACATATTTAAAAATTTTTTATAATGAATGGAAAAACAAAATAAATAAATTTATTTTAGTAAAAGAGTGGTGAGAGATTACCAAAACAAAAATAACAGATATCACCATGTTTGTAAGAGTGGTGAGAGATTACCAAAACAAAAATAACAGATATCACTATGTTTGTAAGAGTGGCGAGAGATTACTAAAACAAAAATAACAGATATCACTATGTTTGTAAGTAACTTACTTAACGCTAAATATAAAAATATTCAACAGCTTGAAAATGAATTAAAAAATGGTAATGCTAATTATGAGATAATTCAACATTTAGAAAATCCAATAAGTTCATACTATGAACAGAGGACAAACGCTGCAAAGGTAAGAAGTAGAATAAAATGGTATTAGGAAGGTGAGAAATCTACTGCTTATTTCCTAGGTCTTGAGAAGTGTAGAGTACTAAACAAACAGTGGACTTCGATTAAATGTGAAGATGGCGACTATAAAAATAATATAACTGATATTCTTAAGGAACAAGTGAAGTTTTACAGTAATCTCTTCACGACTGAAGGGATAGATGTTGATGAAGCAAATATCTTACTACAAAATGTAAATGTATCAATTACAAACGACGTTAAAAATAACCTTGAGAAACTGCCTACTGAAAATGAAATTTATTTGTCTGTTAAACATTTGAAAGCCGATCGATCACCAGACATTGATGGTATTATTGCTGAGTTTTATCAGACTTACTGGAATTTGATAAAGTATCAGTTTATAAATATTGTTATAAATGTATTTGGAACTAGAGAGCTATGCCCATCTCAATATAAGTGTTTGATAACTCTTTTTTATAAAAAGGGGGAAAGGGAGGATATAAAAAAATGGTGACCAATCACTCTCTTGAACACAGACTATAAAATTATAACAAACATTATTGCAGAACGTATTAAAAACGAACTACCAAAAAATAATTCATAGCGACCAAAAGGGATTTGTACAGGGAAGAAACATAGAAGATGGTATTCATTTAATCCAAGATATTATTGAATACTCAAATACAGAAAACAAAGGTGGAAGCATTATTTTCTTAGATCAGCAAAAAGCATTCGATCGAGTTGAATGGGAATAGGTGGAAATGTGTCTTAAAAAATTTGGATTTGGTACACAATTTATTGAATGGATTAACATGACATACATACATTCGTCTAGTCATATACTTACAAATGGTTTCATTTCAAAACCCTTCAAGCTTTCTCGTTCAGTAAAACAGGGGTGCCCAATAGCACCTGCTGAACCCATGACATGTTCTATTAGGAAAAATGCTTCAATAAAAGGAATTGAGATACCAGGTACCATTTAGTAACAATGAAAAACATGAAGCCAAAATTAATATGTTTGCTGATGATTCGCAGCTATTTGCAGCGGATGAAAATTCTATGCCAATAATTTTTAGTGTTTTACACCAATATGAAAAAGCATCTGGTGCCAAAATAAATAAGAAAAAAACTAAAGGTATGGACATAGGAACATGGAAACAAAGACCTAAATTTAAGGAAATTTGTTTGGTAGAAAGGGTTAAGGTTCTTGGAATAATACATGGTTATGGAATAAACTTTGATGAAATTTGGGGGAAAATGATTAAAAAGATTGAAGCAACCATACAAATCTGGAAAAATTGATATCTTACACTTAGAGGTAAAATTCTGATAATAAAGTCATCAATACTTACTTTAATTAATTATGATATATCAAGTTTACCACAGAAATATAAAATAAAGAAAGAAAGCTGTTATAGAGACATTGATCTTGGAGGGCTAAATATGATTGATCAAGATTTAATGGAAATATTTAAAGGTATCAAAAATCTATACAAGATAATTCATTCGAAGTTCAGTGTTGGAATGCATTAAGGAAATATTGGCTTAAAAGATATGATTCTACCTTCTCATAGGAGCTCTTTATATGTAAATGTAGTACTACGAAATCATTAGCATTGAATCGTATTCCACAGTTTTATAAGGTCTCTCTCAAATGTTGGCAGGTCATGTTAAAACACCATCCAGTTAAGACAAAAAACAAAATACTCACTCAAAGGATATTTGGAAACACCAATATCACATTCAGAAAAAAAATCATGTTTTCTTTAAAAATTGGACTAAATCAAATATAACAAAAATAAAAGATATATGGAGTGAAGGAAGAAAGGATTTTATTAATTCACAAGAATTATGGGAGAAATTGTTATCTAAGCATAACTGGATATCAGAATTCTCCATTGTAAAGAAAGCAATTTCGTCATGTTGCAATTGGATACAAGAGCTTAAATCAAGAAATCAAGAAATACCAATAACGGAACCAATAGCTGTAACAGAAGAATTATATATTAAAACAAATAAAACAATGAAGTAATGCAACCAACAAAGCTAACAAATGAAACTTTAAAAGTATTAGTTTTGGATACAAACTATTATCCCAAATCACAAAATACCTGGGATACAGTATATCGAGATGACATAAATTGGGTAAAGATTTGGATTTCGTTAAGTAGGTCTATAACAAATAGGAAATGAAGCAATTTCCAATGGTAATGTTTGCATAATATCTTTTCTGCTGAGGCAAAATTATTGAAAATGAAAATGTCTCGTGGATTATGTACATTTTGTCATTTACATGATGAAACTCAAAACCAATTCTACACATATTGTAGAATTAAAAATATTTGGAAGACAATTGAATCATGGATAATAAATTTGTTTGTTTTTATTATAAAGTGACAGATATGGAAAGAAAAAAAGAAAATAAAATTTGATGTTGATTATGAGATGAATGACTTGTTAAAACACATTCTAAAATGTGTAAGGCAAGAAAGTGTTTTAATGATTGATGCATTGCAGAAAAGTGTAAGACATCGATACTTAGGGGAAGTTTTAAAGAGAACTTTCGAAATTGAAAGAGCTGAAAGCAGAAAAAAAGAGTGACAATTGAAAGGGGAAAAAAAGGAAGATTAATACGATAGGAGAGTGACAGTTTAAGGAGAAAGAGTGTGTTGGAAATTATATTATTACCATTGTACAGACATGTATATTTAACTTGAAATAAAAAAGGGCTATATTTCCAAAAGAGTACTGCTTAAATGATCAAGTGAAATTAATACAACACATATGAGAGGTGCCTGTTAATTACTGACATTTTCTAGCATGATATATTTATCTTAATTTTTATTTGCTGATGATGGCACATCAATGTCCTTTTAACATTTCGTGTGTCTGTTGATCAAAATTGATCAATTTTATTCTGATGTATATATTCATGAATTATATAAAAAAAAAAGTTTTTGTCATAATATTGTTACTCAGAAGATGTATATGAAAACGTTTCCCCACTCTAGTGTGGAAGGATATGCTGCCTAAAGTCTATGTATCTTTCTTACTTCATTCAAATTATAACTTTGTCTTTACAGTGTGCTATTACGCTAGAAAAGATATCCCCAATATTAGCAGAAACTTTGGTTTGTTCTCTTTACAGTACAAAACAAACTCCTGATATCCTCAACTACCAACATGATGGGGATTCTGTCCCTTCTCCTCATCTCCTGTCTTATTGTGTCACCTGTCAACTCTGCGCCTGCAGAGGATGAGATTCTGTTAATGCCAGGATTGCAGAAGCAGCCATCATGGAAACAGTATTCTGGATATCTTAATGCCACGGGCGACAAAAAACTTCACTACTGGTAACCAATATAATATACAGTCCATTAATGGGAGGGATTTCTCTACTGGTGACCAATACAATGTACAGTCCATTAATGGGAGGGATTCCTCTACTGGTAACCAATACAATATACAGTGCATTAATGGGAGGGATTCCTGCACTGGTAACCAATATAATGTACAGTCCATTAATGGGGGGGATTCCTCTACTGGTAACCAATACAATATACAGTGCATTAATGGGAGGGATTCCTGCACTGGTAACCAATACAATATACAGTGCATTAATGGGGGGGATTCCTCTACTGGTAACCAATACAATATACAGTCCATTAATGGGAGGGATTCCTCTACTGGTAACAAATATAATGTACAGTGCATTAATGGGAGGGATTCCTCTACTGGTAACCAATATAATGTACAGTCCATTAATGGGAGGGATTCCTCTACTGGTAACCAATATAATGTACAGTCCATTAATGGGAGGGATTCCTCTACTGGTAACCAATATAATGTACAGTCCATTAATGGGAGGGATTCCTCTACTGGTAAACAATATAATGTACAGTCCATTAATGGGAGGGATTCCTCTACTGGTAACCAATATAATGTACAGTCCATTAATGGGAGGGATTCCTGCACTGGTAACCAATATAATGTACAGTCCATTAATGGGAGGGATTCCTCTACTGGTAACAAATATAATGTACAGTCCATTAATGGGAGGGATTCCTCTACTGGTAACCAATACAATGTACAGTGCATTAATGGGAGGGATTCCTCTACTGGTAACCAATATAATGTACAGTCCATTAATGGGAGGGATTCCTCTACTGGTAACCAATACAATATACAGTCCATTAATGGGAGGGATTCCTCTACTGGTAACCAATATAATGTACAGTCCATTAATGGGAGGGATTCCTCTACTGGTAACCAATATAATGTACAGTCCATTAATGGGAGGGATTCCTCTACTGGTAACCAATATAATGTACAGTCCATTAATGGGAGGGATTCCTCTACTGGTAACCAATATAATGTACAGTCCATTAATGGGAGGGATTCCTCTACTGGTAACCAATATAATGTACAGTCCATTAATGGGAGGGATTCCTCTACTGGTAACCAATATAATGTACAGTCCATTAATGGGAGGGATTCCTCTACTGGTAACCAATATAATGTACAGTCCATTAATGGGAGGGATTCCTCTACTGGTAACCAATATAATGTACAGTCCATTAATGGGAGGGATTCCTCTACTGGTAACCAATATAATGTACAGTCCATTAATGGGAGGGATTCCTCTACTGGTAACCAATACAATATACAGTCCATTAATGGGAGGGATTCCTCTACTGGTACCAATACAATGTACAGTCCATTAATGGGAGGGATTCCTCTACTGGTAACCAATACAATATACAGTCCATTAATGGGAGGGATTCCTCTACTGGTAACCAATATAATGTACAGTCCATTAATGGGAGGGATTCTACCCATTAATGGGAGGGATTCCTGTACTGGTACCAATATAATGTACAGTCCATTAATGGGAGGGATTGCTCTACTGGTAACCAATACAATGTACAGTGCATTAATGGGAGGGATTCCTCTACTGGTAACCAATATAATGTACAGTCCATTAATGGGAGAGAATATAATGTACAGTCCATTAATGGGATTCTCTACTGGTAACCAATATAATGTACAGTGCATTAATGGGAGGGATTCCTCTACTGGTAACCAATATAATATACAGTCCATTAATACAAAATGATTAATGGGATTCTTACCCAATAATACTGTTGTGAACCAATAAAATGTACAGTCCATTAATGGGAGGGATTCCTGTTGTGATTTATAATCTGGTACCTCTTAATAAAATATACAGTCCATTAATGGGAGGGATTCCTCTACTGGTAAAATATTGTACAGTTCATTAATGAGATTGTACAATATACAGTCCATTAATGGGAGGGATTCCTCTACTGGTAACCAATATAATGTACAGTCCATTAATGGGAGGGATTGCTCTACTGGTAACAAATATAATGTACAGTCCATTAATGGGAGGGATTGCTCTACTGGTAACCAATACAATGTACAGTGCATTAATGGGAGGGATTCTCTACTGGTAAGGGATTGCTCTAAACCAATACAGAATATTACAGTCCATTAATGGGAGGGATTCCTCATTACTGTACAGTAAACCAATATAATGTACAGTCCATTAATGGGAGGGACTCTACTGGTATGTACAGTCCATTAATGGGAGGGATTCCTGGTAACCTGTTGGTAACCAATATAATGGTACACCTTAATGGGAGGGAGTTCAGTCCATTAATGGGATCTTGGTAACCAATACAATGTACAGTGCATTAATGGGAGGGATTCCTCTACTGGTAACCAATATAATGTACAGTCCATTAATGGGAGGGATTCCTGTACTGGTACCAATAAAATGTACAGTCCATTAATGGGAGGGATTCCTCTACTGGTAACTAATATAATGTACAGTCCATTAATGGGAGGGATTCCTCTACTGGTAACCAATATAATGTACAGTGCATTAATGGGAGGGATTCCTCTACTGGTAATCAATATAATGTACAGTTCATTAATGGGAGGGATTCCTCTACTGGTAATCAATACAATATACAGTCCATTATTTGGGTTGGGGATTCCTCTACTGGTAACCAATATAATGTACAGTTCATTAATGGGAGGGTAATTATCCTTAATGTATGGTAATCAATACAATATACAGTCCATTATTTGGGTTGGGGATTCCTCTACTGGTAACCAATATAATGTACAGTCCATTAATGGGAGGGATTCCTCTACTGGTAACCAATACAATATACAGTCCATTAATGGGAGGGATTCCTCTACTGGTACCAATATAATGTGCTTTCCCTTTATAGGCAGAGAAGGGATGTAAAACATGTCATATTTATACTATCATTACAATATTATTGCTTAAATCAAAATGAATATCTTACCTAATCTGTTGAAATGAAAAGAATTTATTTTTCTGTTGTGATTTAAATCTGATGTATTCCTCTTATAGATATACTTCCATATGTTTATAAAGTTTCCAAGTGAGATTGCTACAAGTTTCTGGTGGTATTTGATTTTTTTGTGAACGTTTCTCCTACTTAGACTTTAACACATGATATTACTAGGTAGAGACAATTTCTAAAACTGTATCAGACTATAGAACTGAGAAATATTTATTTGTGACCATTATTGTAGGTTTTTAGAATCCCAGAACAATCCTAAGACTGACCCTGTTGTCCTGTGGATGAATGGTGGACCTGGTTGTAGTTCTGATCTTGGCTTGCTCAGCGAACATGGGCCATTCAGGGTATACATAATTGAATCATTTTATTTTATGTGAAAAGTCGATGATATGAAGCATTATTGAAATTGTAAGCATTTCTTGGAATTAAGTTTATATTTGTTTAAAGGTTTTATTTTATATGCAAGTTTGATCAACGGGCCAACACACATTGTTTTATTCAAAGAAGGATAGCACTAATGGTCACATTACAGGATTATAAAAACCTTAGATTCAAAGAGGGGAATGGTGATAATACAAGACAATGAAATGAAATGGGTTTGTATTTCTGTAGAAAAATGGGTGGGTTTATTATTATGGTTTATCGCTGTATTAATTAGGTATATATAATGATATATATTTATAATTTGTTTCAGATTAATTCCGATGGAGAAACTGTGGATTACAACATGTACAGCTGGAACACTGTATGTTGGGCTTTTTGTATCCACATATAAACTACACTCTATTTTATTTGTTTCATTAGTTATATAATACACTGTGTTGTTATTTGATCTGGTCCTACTGTCTGGTCCTACTGTCTGGTACTTATTTGATCTGGTCCTACTGTCTGGTCCTACTGTCTGGTACTTATTTGATCTGGTCCTACTGTCTGGTACTTATTTGATCTGGTCCTACTGTCTGGTCCTACTGTCTGGTACTTATTTGATCTGGTCCTACTGTCTGGTCCTTGTGTCTGGTACTTATTTGATCTGGTCCTACTGTCTGGTCCTACTGTCTGGTACTTATTTGATCTGGTCCTACTGTCTGGTACTTATTTGATCTGGTCCTACTGTCTGGTACTTATTTGATCTGGTCCTACTGTCTGGTCCTACTGTCTGGTACTTATTTGATCTGGTCCTACTGTCTGGTACTTATTTGATCTGGTCCTACTGTCTGGTACTTATTTGATCTGGTCCTACTGTCTGGTCCTACTGTCTGGTACTTATTTGATCTGGTCCTACTGTCTGGTCCTACTGTCTGGTACTTATTTGATCTGGTCCTACTGTCTGGTCCTACTCTCTGGTACTTATTTGATCTGGTCCTACTGTCTGGTCCTACTGTCTGGTACTTATTTGATCTGGTCCTACTGTCTGGTCCTACTGTCTGGTACTTATTTGATCTGGTCCTACTGTCTGGTCCTACTCTCTGGTACTTATTTGATCTGGTCCTACTGTCTGGTCCTACTCTCTGGTACTTATTTGATCTGGTCCTACTGTCTGGTCCTACTCTCTGGTACTTATTTGATCTGGTCCTACTCTCTGGTACTTATTTGATCTGGTCCTACTGTCTGGTACTTATTTGATCTGGTCCTACTGTCTGGTACTTATTTGATCTGGTCCTACTCTGGTACTTATTTGATCTGGTCCTACTGTCCTTATTTGATCTGGTCCTACTCTCTGGTACTTATTTGATCTGGTCCTACTGTCTGGTACTTATTTGATCTGGTCCTACTGTCTGGTACTTATTTGATCTGGTCCTACTGTCTAGTACTTATTTGATCTGGTCCTACTGTCTGGTACACATGAGTACATCTTAAAATGAATTGTCATGACGATGTGTATAGACACAAGGATGCCGTCACCAGTTCAAACATGAACAGAAAAGACTCAGACTTTGTTAAGGGAAAGCTCGTAGTTTGAAGTTCTTTGTAAGTATTTGAATGACTTAGGCCCACACTTACTCATACATTTGTAATTCTGTGTTACACAATTTCGTTTTGTCAGGCCTCGAATTTTAGCAAGTGACAAAAAATGTTAAATTTGAGGCCTGTTTTTTCTTTTTTTAATTATTTCCTTTATATGTACCGATTAAATGCTGTACGTTAACTGCTGTTCTAAATTACAGGTAGCAAACATGATTTACCTGGAGGCTCCAGCAGGTGTAGGCTATTCTTATTCGCCCAGCAAAGATTACCGGACTGATGATGACCAGGTAAAATATTGATCATGTGATCTGATTGTTATCCAGTTAATTCACCCAGGTAATATTTTTGTGCATATGTCACTACTGTAATACACTAAGGAGTGTTTTCCATTGGCTTTGTGATGAAGAAATTGATTATAATGTCATAACATTGACAATGACGTTACATCAGGAAAAGATAATGGTGCAACATAATGGATGTCTGTGTTTGGTTTTGTCCTTCGCATTTTTACATTAAAACCTGTCAAAATGTAGCCTATCTGAGTTATATGATAAAACGTATCTTAATCTTGGTTTCACTTCATATGAGACTGTTTGAAACTGGCTTGATACTGAGATTCAGATCTCTAGATTTTTGTCAACTTAGTACTATCCTTGTTAAAAATACATAGTTTTTATTTGTCAATACAGATGGTGTAAATTAATTTTTCCTAATTAAACATACAAACAGTTATCTGATTGCTTCCATTAATTAAAAAAAAAAGAATTGTAAGATTTCATCATGCTGTTGTTCAATTATACTGCCACCATATTTTTGGCACTTAAGTTGAACGTGTGATATTACTAATGGTGTGCTTTTATTGATAATGTTAGGGGTTGTGTCCTCTGATCAAGACAGGCAAATGTCTATAGGTATTTACTGCTTAACTCATTGTCAATATAGTGTGACCTTTTGTGGTTAAGATCTGGGTCAAGTTTCTTGTATTTTAGGTCCATCAGTTTGATGGCACTGTGAGATGGTCGTTAAATAGAACACTCATTCATTGGCTCCATCTACATATTATCTTTATTGCTATTAGTACTGATAAGTCCCTCAAAAACAGTTCAGTTAAAACAGTGTGTTGAAATAGTGTTGATATTTTTAATAGATGTATGAATTTAAAAGACTGTTTGAAGTTGATGTCACTAATTTCAGGTAGCTGAGGATAATCACCTCGCTTTAAAACAGTTCTTTTCGAAATTTCCGGAGTACAAGGCTAATGAATTCTTTGTCACTGGAGAGAGTTATGGAGGAATTTATGTTCCCACACTATCAGCCAGACTTGTGGATGATTCTAGTTTCAACTTTCAAGGCTTTGTTGTCGGCAATGGACTTAGTGACGCGGAAATGAATACAGACTCGTTAATATACTTCGAATACTATCATGGACTGATAGGAGACAAGTATGCTTGTTCTTAAATTCACTTTTAAATCTTGATAAACAAGTAAATTTCCGTGTTTTACCCACACTACTAGACCTTGAATTGTAATATCAAAATCCTGGAAATTAAATTCTAATTAATATTGCTCCAGTTCTAAAAGTTTGTGTAGATAAAAGGCAATGAGATAGGATTCTAGCTGATCTTAGCTCTGGAATGATTTTTTTGTTGTATAGAGTGTGGGCGGACATGACAGAGTTCTGCTGCGGAGGAAATATCACTCGGTGCTCATTTCTGGCTAATGCTAAGAAAAGCCTAGGCTGTGAGCAGCTTGTAAGTACCATCTAACACAAACATTGGAGTTACTCTCATACCAGCCTGTGGCAGATCCAGTCATTTTGCAGAAAAAATACATGAAAAATAAACAATTAGTGAATAAAAGCCTACCCAGCCTTTAAGCTTGTTACTCCTATAAAACCTATTCTTCCAGAAAGGTTACATCTATTTAAAGATCATCTGTCTATAAAGACCTCATGTTTGGTTCCTGATGAAATATAATTCACAATTGGCCCTCTAAACAAAGGCTACCTGTCTGTTAGGGTCACAGCAATTTGCTCCTTTTAGTGGCTTTTATAGACAAGTTTGACTTCATATGTGACATGATTGTAGGTCGAAGGTGTGTTGAATATTGTATACAGCAGTGGCCTCAACGAATACAACCTGTATGCTCCCTGTGAGGGGCAAAATGGTCTTTCGTGGGACGACTCCGGCAAAAAAGTTACATGTACTCACATCAACTGGCCATTCACATTCTTTTCACCAGTACAGAAACAAGCGAAGGTAGGTGCATGCAGGTAAACTAGATTGATGCATCATTGTCGTCATCGTCACAGTCATCATTGTCGTCATCATCACCGTCATTAGTGTCGTCATCGTCGCCATCATCATCGTCATCAAAGAACAAGCCTGGTTTTGTATGTAAAATAGACACTGTCACCATTCTAAACTTTTATTTTTGTATGATTACGAACATCATCTGAAATTCTGATCAGTGTACCAGGTAACTTGAAAATCATTTTAATGATAACTAGTTTTGCAGAAATTTATAAGTGTGCTGAAAAAGAATAGGGGAAGATGGGTACAAAAAATTTCCTGTCAATATCCTGTTCTTCCTGGTGTATGATTCTCTCTCCAGCAATGAATGAGCTTAACTTTGAACTTTGATGGAAAGCACTTGATGTAAAACCATTTATGAAATGTTATAGATGATGCCAATAGGGGCAAAGGGGTCGGGTAGTACGCTTGTTTTTATGTATGTTCTGGAGTTTAGATGGTGAATTTTGACTTTGGTTTTGATACAAGACAAAGTTTTACCTACTGTTATCATATTTATCAACATTATCATCATCATAATGTTTGAGCCAGTCATCTGTCTCAACAGGAAAAATGGCGGCCATATTTGAACTAGCATCCAAATGAGTGTCATGGCAACAACTTTGAAAATCATGAGTATATTTGGGATTAGGTCATGAAACTCATCCTATGAAAATAAACGTTAAGTCAACATTAATTTAGAATTTGTAATAAAGAGTTCTTAGTTGAGCAGGTTCCAGTTTAATGTTGTTATAAATTATTTGATTTTAGTTTCTACAAGAAAATTATGACATTGAAAATAATGTGAGAATGACCCCTCCATGTCTGAACTATGACAATGTTGTGAAGTACATGAATTCTGCAGAGGTGAGGAAAGTCCTACACATACCAGAGCAGGTCCAGAAATGGGATATATGTAGGTAAGTTGTCATGGTGATTGTTAAAATCAGCATAGTTACACACAGTACTTACATATTAACATGTTGTCATTGTTAACACTACCTATTTGAAGCTTGGTTATAATTCTAACATTCAGAACTTGATAGTAAGTAAGGCACAAAAGTGAAATCTGTGAATCTGTGAAAAGTGGATATCTCTCATATCAATATCCATGGAAGGAAAAAGACAAGAGCTGCATCAAAGTCAGCCTACAATTGTACGTTTATTGAAGGACAACTTACTTCACAATTCATTCAGTATGTAAGCAATGAAATTAAATAAGGCAGTTGTTAAAAACAGAAATTCAACTCAGGTGACCATTTAGGTCTATGGGCCTAATTGTCACTAGTACAGTTCTACAGTCAGTTTCAGATATGTCTCTATGCAGATCTGCTCTTCCTAGTACAGTTCTACAGTCAGTTTCAGATATGTCTCTATGCAGATCTACTTTTCCTAGTACAGTTCTACAGTCAGTTTCAGATATGTCTCTATGCAGATCTACTTTTCCTATTACAGTTCTACAGTCAGTTTGTTGTATAAGACTCTCTACAACTCTATGAAGGAACAATACCTCAAAGTCCTGTCACGCAAGGTAGGATTTTTCGTCTTCGTATAAAGCATATAACTTCATTATTTGATTGTTGTATGATCTATTGAGAACATATGGTCTGTGTGATTTCACATCACATTGAATAAAATTGAATGCTGTTTCTATTTGAAAATATAACATATAACAGAATGTTGTGAGTTTGAACAATCTTACACATCAATGTGTGCACGATGACTGCACATGATGGGCATGATGTTTGAACAATGTTAGCACAATAAGAAACCTTGAAACCTGTGTGCAGGTTGTGAAGTTCTTTCAAATAGTTGTGAAGTTCTTTCACAGTGATCGGGCACGCCTCTAGCTGCTCTCTGAGCGATCGGGCACGCCTCTCGCCACTCTCTGAGCGATCGGGCACGCCAATCGCCGCTCTCTGAGTGATCGGGCACACCTCTCGCTACTCTGAGTGATCAGACACACCTCTTGCCACTCTCTGAGGTATGAAACAATGTGCTTGAATGACTTCATTTACAAATTCAGTACTTCTTTAATTTAGAATAATTATTGTTTTATATCTTATTATTATTGAAATTTTTAAAACAAGTACAAATCTGTATTTGAATTAGAAGACAAAGACAAAGAAAGAATTCTATATTAATGTTGAGTTTGAATGGATTCTTCTGTCTTTATCTGTAAGGAAAACTTACTAACACTAGGAAATATATATATAGTTTTAGTAATTTGGACATGCATTGCTAAAATACTTAAAGCTGCTGCAGCTACAAGGGTTATGTCAGGTTGTAATAGAGTAATACAATTAAGAAATAAGCCGTTCTTAATTGAAAGTTAATCCCATATTTTCCCAGTTTCAATTGAAATCTTTCATACAGTGTGATTGTGGTATAAGATATGACACTTTTTAATCCGTATATTAAGTAGAAAATTTAGTAAGTTAAAATAGAATATCAAGTAACGAGCATGAAGTGTTTTAGAAATAGACAAATATTTGTTTTTCAAATACAAATGGCAGTTTCCATTAATACCAAATTAATCATATTTTCCCAATTCCTGTATATGGTCTCTTTTATTGATACAATTTTCTTTGTAGAAACGAGTGATGGTATACAATGGAGATGTGGACATGGCATGTAACTTCCTAGGAGACGAGTGGTTTGTCAACAGTCTTGGACAGAAGGTAAAATTGATTTCTTAAATGTGGTAGAGTGGTTTGTCAACAGTCTTGGACAAAAGGTGAAACTGTTGTTTTGTCAACATTTTCCAACTAATTTTTTACATGT
Organism: Ylistrum balloti; assembly: GCF_031769215.1. Classification (NCBI taxonomy): domain Eukaryota; kingdom Metazoa; phylum Mollusca; class Bivalvia; order Pectinida; family Pectinidae; genus Ylistrum; species Ylistrum balloti. The sequence continues at coordinate 508,548 of NW_026782600.1, read as the reverse complement.
AGTAGAATGGTTTGTCAACATTTTCCAACTGATGTTTTACATGTGGTAGAATAGTTTGTCAACATTTTCCAACGGATGTTTTACATGTGGTAGAGTGTTTTTGTCAACATTTTCCAACTAATTTTTTACATGTAGTAGAATGGTTTGTCAACATTTTCCAAACTGATGTTTTACATGTGGTAGAATGGTTTGTCAACATTTTCCAACTGATTTCTTACATGTGGTAGAATGGTTTGTCACCAGTCTTGGACAGAAGGTGAAACTGATGTTTTGTCAACATTTTCCAACTGATTTCTTACATGTGGTAGAGTGGTTTGTCAACATTTTCCAACTAATTTTTATGCTAAGAGCATTTTGAATGCTCTTCAGCATGTTGCTGTCGCCCCTGAGGCCGAGTATCAGCACTTCGTTTTCATTGGTTCATAAATTGAAAGTTTACTCCTACTCCATCTGCCGGACATTACTGTAATAATTGGATTATCGCCCCTACAAGTTGCTGATGCTAGTCATTAAATGAAACAACCTTATCAACATTTTCTTCATTACTTCTATTAATGATAATCAGACATCAAAATTTGTAAATACAATGACAAAGACTCACGTTTATGGTGGTAAATTTTGCGAGGCGATGCCAATATGGCGGCTTAATTTTCTTTTTCACGCGATGCATTGTTGGTGTCATATACATTTGTATATCTTTCTCTTTTTCTTTTTAGAAAATTTATTTCCCGTTTAATACTGTTGAAAACTATTAAAAATACTGAAATATGTAGTTGAAAATAAAAATGAAACTAAAATAAGAATGATTTAGAGTAGCATAAAATTTTGACGGAAACAGCCGGGGTGCTCTGTGCTGCTGGACCCTGAAAGAAGACGGCGGCAGAAAGAAGATGGCGGGTAACTTATGTAGGTAAGTATCACTATATATATATAAGCTGAATTTAATGTCAATACTTATACTGAACTAGCAATTGCATTTTTTGCAACAATTCATTTGAAATGAGCCTTCGCGTGTATTGAATTTAGGCTCGACGGCGACGCGCAAGCTGGGCACTGCCGCCATGGCACTTTTTTTTCAAAATATTTTCAAGACTTTTCCTTTGAAGCAGTATGCATTTGAAAAATGTTATGTAAGCATCTAGCACATTTTTGTTTCTTCCGTAAAGTATTTCAGTATTTTGAAATGGATTTATTTTTGAATGATCGTTTCATAATGGTCTCATCGCAGTCACTTCTGTCAGTGGCCCAACAGATCGGAAATTAACCAGAAAAAACTTATCCGTAATTTTGTACTGTACTACTTACGCTACCGTGAATAGATCTAGGAATCTATCTGTGTAATATATCGATTTTACTTTAAAATATCGGTCACTGTCCGCGCTATTGTAGATCTAGCACTTTCAAATTTCTGATCGGAGATAATTTATAAGTACCCCAATGCCAGGGTATGAAATTGTACGGGAACTCTACAGCTATGCTAATTGTAAGGTTTACATGTGAAGTGAATATATATAGTTTTAGCTTAAATTTAGTTTTTGTCTTTCTGACATGATGTCTCGTTGATTCTGTTGAAGAGTGATGCATGTGAATGATTACAATATGAAGATTGGGAATAATGAAGATGTCAGTTAACATCTGAATCCCGGAAAGTGTTTTAATAAAGATTAGGATAAACATAGCAAAGTGTAAGGTCCCAGTGTGAATGTGTAAAGTCCCAGCGTGAATGTGTAAAGTGTAAGGTCTTAGTGTGAATGTGTAAAGTCCCAGCGTGAATGTGTAAAGTGTAAGGTCCCAGTGTGAATGTGTAAAGTCCCAGTGTGAATGTGTAAAGTGTAAGGTCCCAGTGTGAATGTGTAAAGTGTAAGGTCCCAGCGTGAATGTGTAAAGTGTAAGGTCCCAGTGTGAATGTGTAAAGTCCCAGCGTGAATGTGTAAAGTGTAAGGTCCCAGTGTGAATGTGTAAAGTGTAAGGTCCCAGTGTGAATGTGTAAAGTGTAAGGTCCCAGTGTGAATGTGTAAAGTGTAAGGTCCCAGTGTGAATGTGTAAAGTCCCAGCGTGAATGTGTAAAGTGTAAGGTCCCAGTGTGAATGTGTAAAGTGTAAGGTCCCAGTGTGAATGTGTAAAGTGTAATTGGTACAATTGAACTTTTAATGTATGTACTGTATCTCAGAAATTTTAGTATTATGTCAACTGCGTCCACTTTCAGTTCAACACTTTTGATTCATCAATTTTACCCAGCTCTAGACTCAATATTTGTCATTAATTGTCGACTGTTTTTTAGCGTTTTAGAGTTTTCGTGGTGAATGGAATGAAATGAGATAAATAGTCTAACCAATACCCTTCGAGAGCTAATTAAGACATTGCAGTATTATCACTTTGGGCCTTATTAAAAGTCAAATTGAAACTTTAAGAAACTCAAGTGGCCGTAAGTACAACAATAAGATGTCAATAATCAATGAAATTGATTAATTGAGAGGACATTTTCTTAGTGCAGTTAACCAGGCTTTGTAGTGGTTTGTTCAGAACTGTAGTTATGGTTAAGTAACCATTAATTGTGTCCTTTCAGTTACAATGACATACATTTTTGAAATACCTCTACTGTACCAAAATGTGGCATTTGTAATAGACAGCCAAAGTTAATTTTGTGATAGACGTAGCCAAAGTTAATTTTAGGATCAGTTAGGACAGCTACTGTTTGTAACAGGCATGGGTTCAATTACACGATGATGTAATTAATTAAATTACAATTACATTATGAAAATGGCATTGCCAATACATGACGGTCCAATGTAATTAATTAAATTACACATTACTTTTCAAGTCATAATGATTTTTGAAATACAAACGTCAAAATAAATTATCATACTGCACAGATTTATCACACGAATTTAACTTTATGATTCAATCTCTGTATGACTATGGTCAAGATATTATTATTTTTTAGCTGTCCATCGCTTAATAATTTGACAGTCCTGAACGTCAAAGTAATTAATTACAGTATATTTAATATAGACTCCTATTGGGAAGTTCAAGACTATAAGCTTATACAGAAGTGTATATTTCTTGCACATAATCATAGCAATAAAGAAATATAGTTATTTATTTCCCTTACTCTCTTTCAGCAGGTGGATGTCCCTGAAGAAATGAAATCTGGAATGGTAGAAGGTATCTCTATTGATTCTTCTAACTTGGAATTGGCCATTGTGACCAACAATGGATTTGAGGACCTTATGGTGGAGAAAAACGTCCTTCTTTCTGACCTCCAATTAGATGTTGAAGATGATTAATCACTTGAGGAGATGCTAACAACCATGTTGCCTTTTAAGGTCACAGTACTCTCTAAAGGCGGCAATATATTTACCATCACAAAAGAAGAATCAACAAATGGCGGAAACTAAAAAAATGTGGAAAAGATCATTGTATACTGCATTTGTTGTAAATTTGTATACAATCTTCAATTTACTTGAGTAGAAAGATTCACTAGATATACCATGTTTGTGTAGAAAGGATCACTGTATACTGAGTTTGTAGTGTACATAGAAAGGTTTACTTATTTTTTTTCTGTGTTTAGTGTATACAATATATAAAAAAAAACTTTTTGTAGAAAATATCACCGCATACTGAGTTTGTTGTTTACAAATGTGTAGAAAAGATCGATGTATACCAAGTTTATAGTTTACAATTGTCTAGCAAAATCACTGTATACTGAACATAATACCACTTCTGTTTAAAACCTTCATTTAAACTTAGACATGTATTTTTTTTATTTATCTTAAAAATCTACCTACAACAATTTTGTGTATGCAATCTTGTACTAGGATATTGACATGACAAGATTACATTGCTGATCAAAGCATGGAAAGAATACTGTATCTAAAAACTGAATAAAACAAGATATAAGCATCTTTATCATGTTTTTATTTTTATTATTATCATTATTATTTTCCCATGATGTCTGTCCACATGGAATTTGTAAGCACTCTTGTGCATTCTTATACCACCAAAAAGGTGGGTAAATTGAATCAAGTTGTCTATCTGTCCATCCATCTGTTTGTCTGTCTGTAGACACATCTTGTCTAGACAACTCCAATGAAACTTTACAGTAATATTCGGGACAATGTGTAGATGTGCATGCACCATTTTCCCCTCGAAATATTGATTGCCATGGCAACTGGTCAATATAGACAGGTTTTGCATGTCGGTCAACTTCTAAACCTGTGGACCAATTTCAACAAAACTTCGCAGGAATATTAGGGAACATGTGCACATGCCGCTGTGTTTCAGAGGATGTTTCTGTGCAAAAGGTCACCATGGGGAGATAACTAAGGCTGTGGGTGTAGGGGGTATTAGTTAGCATTTGGATTACAGTTTCAGTTATCCCTGGGCAATGTGGAGAGGATATAGTAATGATTTTGAGAATTGAATGTAGAGGTCACAGTACTTGCATAAGTACTATATGATTACCTTGTAAACACATTGAGACCAAGACAGTTAGTATACCTTAATCAAATTTGGAACATGTATCCCTTATGAGGAGAAGTCGGTTTCTTTAGAAATTCAGGGTCAGATGTCAAAGATCAAGGTCACAGTCAAAAAACGGATAGTTGCATGGGGGTGTTTTTCCTCTGCATTACCCTCGTTTTTCTATCAAATTTCACAACCTAAAAGATATTCACATCTTGCAAATTTCAAGGTTCAAGGTCACTGTAAGGATGTTAAAAAATGAGAACACAAGAGGAATAAAATATCTTGCGACAAGTTTTAGAGAACAAAGAATATATAAACATGAAGAATTGGAACAAAGACAATATCTACTTGAAGATTCCCTGAAAAAGTACAAGGAGAATAAGACCAGGTTTTCCGGAAGAATAGGCATCTTCTATTTTAAGTTATGGTGACAAGTCATGTTTGTTTTAGAAAGTTGGTACTCTTATGCAGTCATTTACAAACAATCTGGAAAATGAAGCTGCCCAATATTTGTATGTAGCATGTTATTTGCATGATGGTCTAACTAATGGTCTTAAACCAATAAGATACCCAGTCTTTAAAGTGATAATATGGTGTCCAAGATCAACATTCCCTACAATGTATCCAAAGAAATGGACAACTTCCCTATCATTGCATCCTGGAGCCTACTTGGGACATGTATTACATAAGTAATACTACTATGCTTGTTATTTCTGATACCTGCTGGTCATTTTTATGGGCTGCAATGATTTACTGCTTGCATATAGTTGGTTTCAGTATATAGCAAGCTAATAACAAAGAATTTATTTTTTAATGGTCTTAGCATACCAGTACTTTCAGTACATTGATTTACATGTGTTAGAATGGTTTGTCAACATTTTCCAACTGATGTTTTACATGTGGTAGAATGGTTTTTCAACAGTCTCGGACAGGATGTGAAACTGATTTATTACATGTGATATAGAGTGATGTGTTAACAGTCGCCAACAGAAGGTGAAACTGATATAGAGTGATGTGTTAACAGTCGCCAACAGAAAGTGAAACTGATTTATTACACATGAAAGAACATTCCAGCCCAAGATGGACAAAAGTTGTTAAATGAATGGTCCCCTTTCGTTTAGAAATCTGACCGAAATTTTAAAAATTGTCTCAAGACCCAGATACATTATGTTAAAATCAAATTTTCTTTTTGAATGAAAGTGTATTAAGTTGCATGTGCTTAATGCACAGTATGAATCCATGACCTCCAGGTTGAAAACCTCCCCCAAGGCCAGAGGAGTAAAAACATCTCCCCCAAGGCCAGAGAGGAAGTAAACAAAGTCTCCCCCAAGGCCAGAGAGGGAGTAAAGACTTTTAGTTTATACAGGATAAATAAATTTTTGACATTCTTTGTTTCATTCTACATCGTGGTTAGAATTGTTTGTGTGGGTTGATAGTTGCAACTTTCCCTGAAGAGGTTAAATTTACTATTGTTTATGTAGGTTAAAATACTTCAGTGTTCATCTTGTTACATTTCCATTGGAAATAATTAAATTTTGTTGGAATTATTGACATGGTTTGGTAGTCAATTGTTATGCATCCTACATATTTGCAATATTGTATGTGCATTTGTATGTACAATGTATTTTAAGTTATATATCTTGCTTTGTAAACAAGACAATTTATATAACATCCTCACCACAACAAAAAGTCTTTATTGAACTCAACAGTAAAGTCTGGTGGCCTCTGGTTCTGTTCCATTAACAGGTGATGAAGCAGAATTATTTCTGATAACTGAATATTTTATCCTACTCCCTTTCAGTAAAGGGGGATCGTATGTTAATGGCTTTGTCTGTACAGCTGCATCCATCCATCCCCAGCACAAACCATGTCCACAAGATGTCTTATCAAACCCTCAACAGATATACTTCTTATTTATGCCTTTTAAAACACAAATGCAAGTTCTACACATGATTTGATTTTGGTGGTCATCATGGTTAAAAGGTCAAAAGTGACACTTGACCACTTTGGAAATGAGAAGATCGGGGTGTGTGAGCATATCTTTATGGAGCCTTGGTCATCTTGACCGATGATCATTCAGATATATGGGTCAGTGATTTTTCTATTTCATTTACAGGTTATAACAGAGAGAAGTCTGTGGCACATCAAGAAAGGTACTGATCAACAGGTTGCAGGATTTGTCAAACAGATGGAAAATATTTCTCTTGTGACCATAAAGGTAAGTCCATCTGTCATATTCTTTTGTCCTTGGCAGCATTAAACTACCTCCCTTTGAAATGATCATCAATTTAGTTCCTTAGTTGTGTGGTATCATCTTGTACCATAAACAATGTTTTAAGGGGTTTATGTTTTTGTCATTTTCAAGGATATTGTGAGAAAAAGATAAGGATAGTCTTAAGGGTTCTGACTCTGAATGCAACCTTCACAAAGATAAGATTGTGGATTGATATGCAGAACCCTTCAGACTGGTGGATCTACAGTGATATCCTCAAAGTACTATTGATAAAGATGAACAATTTTCATGACTTTCTTTAAACAATAATTGTATTTGCTGCAAGCTTTTGGTAAAAGAAGAATCTTTACAGTAGAAATAATTGTAAATCATTTGATGAATATTGGTGAATAAAACCTGTAGTATGGATGTGAACAGCCTGAGATATTGTTTTAAAGGGAGCTGGACACATGGTACCCACAGACAAACCAGGAGCAGCCTTACTCATGTTCTCAAGTTACCTAAAAGACCAGCCATTAAAGTAACAGAACAAGTCCACACTTCATCCTGCTGTCATAATTGAGATGAGTTTGACATACAGAAGACTTGGCTTAGATTTTTATTCTCTTGGCCAGGAATACATGGTTCCAGATAATTAGATCTTAGAAAATATGGCGGAGATCCCATTATAATCCTTCCATCTGAAGTCACTTGGTGTTCGTTTCTTTGTTAATCTTCTAAAACATCTATCCTGCAATAAGTCCAGGGGACGGTACATGACCTCTGACACAAAGTTGCGTGATGGGCTGATTGCAGGACAGTGTTATCACATTTCAGTGCTGTAATATGCAACGGTACTTTTTGGGCTGAAAATGGTAAAAAAACAGCTTCTACTTGCATAATGTTCACACTCCAAAATTCTGTCAAAATCCATCTCAGGGAACCAAAAAATTGATCTTGGAATGTTCAGCTAACATGTCAGACCAACGATATAAAGTCTGAAACTTGAAAGTATTCTCTTCAAAACTTGTACTTATCTCAATTACCGACTTAGAATAACCTAATGTTTGTGCATCTTCTAGCTTGTTTTGCTGTCATTACCTATCCACTTATCCCTTATTTATTTTGAGTACACATGCACTTGTCTTCACACTAGCCCTAATCAGCAGTGTTCAGGGTTATAATCACAGGTACAAGTCATTATCTACCTATTCATGACCAAACCAAGTAAATACGATCTCCACATGTCAACTTTTCTTTCATGCTCATCAAGTGCATGCCAGATGGCAAATTGAGGCCCCAACTCTGTATATGTTAGCAACTGGTATAGGGAACACAGAATGGAATCAAGAATGGGCTTAGTGTTAATTTTATGACACACAAAAATGTAAGAAATATTCCCTAATATGCTGTATGTTCTAGATGAATACAGTATTGCTGTAGTCATAGAACCCCATTTTTAACAAATTGAACTGTAGCTCATGCTGAAATAGATCTGTCCGTGATGAGTGACTGGTCAGTCTTGGATGAAGGACTGGTCAATCTCAGCTGAGGGACTGGTCTGTTCAGGATGAGTGACTGGTCAATCTCAGCTGAGTGACAGGTCTGTTCAGGATGAGTGACTGGTCTGTTCAGGATGAGTGACTGGTCAATCTCAGCTGAGGGACTGGTCTGTTCAGGATGAGTGACTAGTCAATCTCAGGATGAGTGACAGGTCTGTTCAGGATGAGTGACTGGTCAGTCTCAGGCGAGGGACTTCGTCTGTTCAGGATGAGGGACTGGTCAGTCTCGGGTGAGGGACTGGTCAGTCTTGGATGGAGGGCTGATCCATTATGTGGGACCAGTCAGTTCAGGATTAAGAGCAAAGTTCGAAACATTGGTTCTGTTCCATTTAAATGGGAGGATCAGATGGGAGTTTCAAGTTCATTCCAAGACTTTTAGGGAAGGTATCCAGATAGCCTGTTTATTTTTACAATCAACTGGACACCTTTATCAGAGCATTTATTTTTTATCTGTTGAGAAGTCTGCATTCATTTGATGTGTATGATGTTGAAATCAATCTTTAAAAGTTTGTATATCATATTCGTGATGTCTCCTATGTGCTCTCTACTTATATTTTTTCTTGACTTTTTTTTTTCTGATGCCAACCAGAAGTTACTAATATTTATGTAACACTGGTCATTAGAATAATGCTAACAGAAAATCAATAACTACAAAGTTCAACTTTTGGATACATGTTTATCTTTTGCCAATCATGCGCTCTACAGATGGTATAACTGTCGCCAAAACATGTACTTTATCCATGGTATATATTTTCTCATCTCTGTGCTCTACAGATGGTACATCCTTTGCCAATTAAATCCTCTACAGATGGTACATCCTTTGCCAATTAAATCCTCTACAGATGGTACATCCTTTGCCAATTAAATCCTCTACAGATGGTACATCATTTGCCAATTAAATCCTCTACAGATGGTACATCCTTTGCCAATTAAATCCTCTACAGATGGTACATCTTTTGCCAATTAAATCCTCTACAGATGGTACATCTTTTGCCAATTAAATCCTCTACAGATGGTACATCTTTTGCCAATTAAATCCTCTACAGATGGTACATCTTTTGCCAATTAAATCCTCTATGTTATGTCTGTTGCCTATTTTACCCTTTACAAATGTTGCTATATTAAAGAGTTGAACTGTAGAGCATCAAAATCAGAGATAATTACTTATCAAGGGATGTAACTTTAAAAATTCCATTATCTACATGAACATTTCTTACTGATACATGTGAACTTGATTAAAGGAGTGACACGTTAGAATTTCCTTATGAAGAATATTTTGGATTTTTGACACTTTTACAAGATATATAACATTCCTCCATTTTCATTCTGTCTTAAAGTATACATGTTTTTATTTAGATATGTAATGTTTGCTATCTGTATATGTTTAGTGTATAAGATCTCCTTGTTAGCTGGATGTTGTGTGTACCATAGACATGGAAATATTCACTCAGGGTTAAACTTCCATGTTCACCCAGTGTTAAATTCACCCCAAAATACATTAATGTATGGGTTAGGTTTATGACACCAAGTATTAGCTCATTTTATAGCCTATTTTTACCCTATTTGTGAAGCTTCTCAATAAACAGTGTATGTATCTCTGTGTGAATCATGGCATATCTCTTGTTGATGTGAGTATGAGAGCCAGTTAAGAGTGGTAAAGTCATTTGATTTAGTTAAAGTCTTACAAACTCTGTTATAAAACTATGTTTACATTTGATACAAACTTTGTTTTGTTTTAAAACTGTGCTTACAGTTAATATATACTCTGTTTAGTTATAACACATCTCACCACTCCTAAGTCAAGAGTTTTTTCTTTACAATATCAAGTGTTTGCTGTGTATTACAACTGTTGTTACCATTTTGGTTTTTTTTTGTATTTTTAGATTACGGGTATACTTAAACAAGTAGCCAGGTGAAAAACCAACAAGTTATGAGAAAAGTTGACATATAACACGAGGAATGTATTTATCTCCAAAACATAATCATGCTCATGGTTCAAATGTAAGAAAGAAAGATTTTTGTTTAATTTGAAATCTGAAGTAAAAAAAGTTTGGATTTGGTACTATACACAGAAACCATTTTACTGCACTGTATGTCCATTCAAACAACCTTGGAAGTATCAGTGTTATGCAAATTAGAAAAAATATAAGACTTCTTTATCTTGATAGCTGTTTCGAAATATGAAGGTGATAACCATTAACTATCATATCAAGTTTGTAATTCTGATAGAAATAACTCCTTCATATGCATAAGAATATTGTGTTATATAAACTTATTTGGTATTGTTAAATGAGTTGCTCTAAGAATAGATATTGCTTGCTTTAAGATAAAATAAATCATTTTCATGAATATATAAAGAGGTTTGTTTCTCATTTATTACCTACCAGGGACAGCATTCAAAGCTAGCTGATTAGACCTGTTGTCACATCACATATGTATCTCCCATCATAAAGTAACCTGATACTTTTTCCCCAATCATGAAAGTACTCTGGGATACAATTAGAAACCACCCTGTACAGGTGTATATAAGGATACTTCTACAGGTAACTGATTACACCTGGTCAGGTATGATTACACCTACAGCTATAGCCAGTGTTGATGGAGCAGGCTCAGGTGTCTACAGGTGTATAGTTATATAAGGATATTCTACAGGTAACTGATTACACCTGGTCAGGTATGATTACACCTACAGCTATAGCCAGTGTTGATGGAGCAGGCTCAGGTGTCTCTACAGGTGTATAGTTATATAAGGATACTTCTACAGGTAACTGATTACACCTGGTCAGGTATGATTACACCTACAGCTATAGCCAGTGTTGATGGAGCAGGCTCAGGTGTCTATACAGGTGTATAGTTATATAAGGATACTTCTACAGGTAACTGATTACACCTGGTCAGGTATGATTACACCTACAGCTATAGCCAGTGTTGATGGAGCAGGCTCAGGTGTCTATACAGATGTATAGTTATATAAGGATACTTCTACAGGTAACTGATTACACCTGGTCAGGTATGATTACACCTACAGCTATAGCCAGTGTTGATGGAGCAGGCTCAGGTCTATACAGGTGTATAGTTATATAAGGATACTTCTACAGGTAACTGATTACACCTGGTCAGGTATGATTACACCTACAGCTATAGCCAGTGTTGATGGAGCAGGCTCAGGTGTCTATACAGGTGTATAGTTATATAAGGATACTTCTACAGGTAACTGATTTCACCTGGTCAGGTATGATTACACCTACAGCTATAGCCAGTGTTGATGGAGCAGGCTCAGGTGTCTATACAGGTGTATAGTTATATAAGGATACTTCTACAGGTAACTGATTTCACCTGGTCAGGTATGATTACACCTACAGCTATAGCCAGTGTTGATGGAGCAGGCTACGGTGTCTACAGGTGTATATTTAGCCATTAGGTTGGAGGCAATTACCTGATGATATGATTAAGTGTACCTGCTATTTACATAGATGTACCTATACAATTAATGAAAAATTGATGAATGGACATGCTTCTTAGTTATTTAGACTGATATATCAGATCAATATCCCCCTAGATAATTATCTGATGGCCACCATATATGTGACACATCCTCTCTCCAACTTTATATGTGATAGAGGGAAGATTTACATTGAGACCCTTGAAAAAACTATTAAAGATGACAAGACCAGATGTTTCTGTAGGGTCAGCAATTTCCACTTCATCCATGGCACCCGCCATGTATAGACAATAACAAATAATGTCATGTGCTTAAAATAAAGACTGAGTTACAATTATCAGCAATGAACAATCATACAGAATAGTTCTCAAATATCCCACATGTCATATCATACAATGTATTTCCCACATATTCCACATGTCATATCATACAATGTATTTCCCACATATCCCACTTGTCCTACCATACAATGTATTTCCCAAATATCCCACTTGTCCTATCATACAATGTATTTCCCACATATCCCACTTGTCCTATCATACAATGAAATTCTCACATATTTCCCACAATTTTTCCAATCTTTGTCTGGCCTATGTCTTCATGGTTTATGGAAGTGAATTAAATCAAAACTATATATTCTATTTTTCACAAGGTCAATATAGTTTAAACGATTTTCAGGGACAAACAAGTCTCTAGTATTGTTTATCAAACAATCGTAAACGATGGGAGAACGCACTACAAAACGATATTTAAGTATACAAACGAATAACTGATGAGTTAAATTATATCATACAGGGTTTCCATTGAAGTTTTTAACCAACACAAAAAGTACATCATTTTGCTCATCACAGATATAAAAAAAAATCCTGTCTGTATCAACATCTCTACAAAGCATTTATTGATTCGGAGAGCACAAAAGTAAACAAACTTACAAATATCTCAATGATGAAAGGCCTTAGATTTTAATTTTTTCTGGGATTTCAATCTCAGTCTTTGTAAAAAAGATAATGCATTCAGTACATAGATTAGTGATGTTTCTCTATTGTTATGTTAAACCTTCAAGGTTTTGTCAATTTTCTTCATTAATTATAATGGTGTTTATAACAAGCTGAAGTAATGCAGGATTACAACGTGGAGCCACGAAGAGTCGAGAAGCATGTTATGTAAGACATTTATACTGATGTTATACAGAGGTACTAATAAAACATATGGAACCGAACAAAGTTTGCCGAAGTTTCAGTCTAACTTTTATTTATCCAGTACGGGGTATAAGTCTATCAGTGAGGTTGGTTTGTATGACTGTGCTCGACGTTGTGGTTTGGAATCGGGATGTAAATCCTTCACATACAGTTCAGCAGATTTACGATGTCGACTTATCGAAGATGATACCGACACACAACCAGAATTGTTTGACGCAAATCCTGGGTATATATATGGAAACAGGGACACAGCAATTTTGGTAAGTCAATCACAATTACAGTCCTAGTCGCTATGGCAATTATGAAAAAGCACCATTACCTTTGAATTTTTTCTTATTTTTGTTTATTTGTCTGTGTATTTTTTAGGTCACCCTAAAGTCTCAGGGTGACCTATTGCGATCCCCTTTTGTCAAGCGTCGTGCCTCGTGCGTCGTAAACTTTTAACATGTTCAGCTTCTTATGGAAAACTCCTGAACCGATTAAAATGAAATTTTAGAAAGACCTTCCATGGCAAAGGCGCACAAATACTGTAAATGATATGATCCCCAACCCCAGGAGTCCTGAGGGGCGGGGCCAAAAAGATTCAAATTGATTGAAACATCAGAAATTTTCTTCTCAATGTCTAAGTATGGTAGCATCAAGTACTCTTCGTGGATAGAAATGCCTTCAAATGCTTTACCATGACTGTAAATTTCATGACGCCAAGGTCAGGGGAGAGGGCAAGCTTTACTATCGTTTATATTTGAAAGTCACATTTTTGAACGTTAGTTGTTTATTTTCTGTTGGGAATTATAATGAGATTCTCATATCAACCTCAGTTGACCCCAAAGGGCTGTTGGGCGGGGCCAAAAATGGGTCAATTTTGCTAAAATTTCAAAACTCTTCTGCTCAATTTCCAGGTATGGTAGAATCAAATACTCATGGATGGAAAGGCCTTCAGATGCTTTACCAAAATTGTAATTATCATGACCCCAGGGTCTCACATTCCACCCACGGGGGGGGGGATTATATTTACATAATACATAATACATATTTTATGTAGGAAAATTTCATTTTTTGAGCATAGTTTGTTCATTTTTTCAGAAATAGTTCAAACTTGGTTAGAATTGATCTTTTATTAATACAAGCTTACTGTTTGATGAGATACTTAAATTGACCTTGACTGACCCAAGGGGACTGTAATTTCAATGATGTTTTACTGTTCCTGGATGGAAATGTTTTCATTGGAAAATTGATTTTTTGAGTGTAATTTCTTTTAATTCAAACTTGGTTAGAAGCCTTAGCATGGGTTAGCAGTTAATGTATACACGATTTACATTTGCATTATGTGTACAATAAAGTTATCTGACTTAACTAACGACATGTTACAAGAACCATTGTGACTCAGGTGACCGTTAAGGCCCTTGGGCCTCTTGTTTTTTTTCTTAATCTGTGCACTGTATTTTCCTTACAGTGGCGTAGCAATAATGGATGCCTGTATGCTGAAGCATACACCCGAATTCAATTGGGATATTTTTTCTTCCTTTTATTTTTTCTTTACTTCGCCGCCAGACCGAGTAGCTTAGCTGTTTGATACTGTTGGCCAGACCACCTAGCAGGGTTTCGTTTGTCGGCCCTCTCCTGAAAGCATACATCCCTAAAACATTGGCTTCGCTGCTGCCTTAGCTGTTTGATACTGTTGGCCAGGCCCCCTAGCAGGGTTTCGCCCCACGGCCCTCTCCTGGAAGCATACATCCCTAAAACATTGGCTTCGCTGCTGCCTTAGCTGTTTGATACTGTTGCCCAGACCCCCTAGCAGGGTTTCGCTCCACGGCCCTCTCCTGGAAGCATACATCCCTAAAACATTGGCTACGCTGCTGCCTTAGCTGTGATCATGTTTACATGGCTATAACCAAGACACCCCTTTTACCACAAGAGGGACGATACTACAAACAAAGATAAGGAAAGTAATGAAGGATTTTACTACAAATGTATGTCTCACGTCTGATTGGAGTCTCCTTCGACAGTCGGGGGTTCTGATCATGATATCAATGAATTAATGTATTTGTGTTACCCGAACACATTTCTTATATGTGTAAAATATTTCACACCTTCAAAATCTATTTGTTGTAAATAACGGAACCAATTGATGTATGTTCAACAGGATGACTATTTGATGGGAACGTGTCGGGATTGTCCAGATTACACTACCTGTGTCCGTCTTTCGTCCACATCCCGGGTTGTGTAACAACAGGTAAGTATCTTATGTCATTTGAGTATTTAAATTTGTTTAAAAAAAGACTTTCCAGAGTGATGTGAATAGAAAACATTTTAATTGTCTGACCGCAGGAATTTTCTCTGTATATGATGTACTAAAACCTCCCGTATCAAATTATGTTCTGTTGGTGATTTTTAGGTCACCCGGGGCAATGTCTCATGGTGACCTAAGGATGAAATTTATTTTTCCAAGTATGGTAGAAACATTCTCTCTTCATGGATAGAAAGGTCTTAAGGTGCTTTACCAACATTGTGAATTCCACGATCCCAGGGTCTCACATTCCCTCTTGGGAGAGGGTAATGTTTGATCTGGTTTATATTGGAAAATTACATTTTTGAACATAAGTTGTTAATTTGTTTTAAGGGAAATAACGTAAATTTGGATATATTCGTTATTGCAGGATGACATTTTGATGATCTGCACATATTGACCTTTGATGACCCCCAAACATGCAATTTGTTGATTTTGTTTGATGAGGGTTTTTTTCGATAAGAGTGACAATATATGTATATATTTAACAAGAATTTTTTCAGCCTGTGGTCCTCCTCCGGGTGCTTTACTTCCGGTTTACGCTGATAACGTTTCTGATACCATGACACCAGTAGGGAATACCAGAGTTCTGGAGTGTGATCCAGTTAATGGAAAACTCCTGATTATAACATGTTTAGCAAATGGAAATTGGATGGAACTGGAAAGCAACTGTACAGGTATTTCAATATTATGATAACAACCACTGATGAAAATACAGAATATTATCTACCATGAAATGAACGTGAGGATTGTTGTACTATCTATGACATACTCTCACGGCTAAAAAGCTATTTGTATATAGCACATAGTTATACATATAATTCTTTCATCTGAAGGCTCTGTTTTAATTCCGTGGGTTGTCATGAAAAACCAATGTAGTTTAGAATGAATATTTCTACCAGGTCTGTATTTGGAAACTCCAATACGATTGCTGTTAGATGGAAACATTAACATTAACATCTTGTTCCCCCCCCCCCCCCCCCCAAAAAAAAAAAAAAAAAAACTTTCGGGCAGCATATAGTTGCCGCCTTGTCAGTATGTTCCGCCGTCCGTCCGTCCATCCATCAGTCTTTTCGTGTCCGAAGCATAACTTTGCCCACAGTAAAACTTGGATCAAGAAGCTTGGCGAATACATTGGCCATACTGAGGCGATGAGCAAAGTAACAAATTCAAGGCCCTCGACCCCTAGATTACAGAGATACTGCCCCTTTTAAAATTTCGTTTCCCCACAAAGTCGCTTTCGGGAGCATTCATTAGTTCACTGATACTCTTGTTTATGATAAATTAGTAGATGTTATTATAAAAGCATTTTATGCCATCATTGTCTTTTGAGATTGTACAAAAGACACACAAGTGAATGGCACCTTTAACACAAACTCGAATTAAGTCGAGTCAAATCATGAATCCAGTTGAATGATACAGATGTTTCATCCTTATAAGGCCAGTGATGTTAAGGCCATCAATTTAGAAACGTAGGAGGCGAATGATGACAAAATCTAGATCGGGAAGTGCACCAGCCCCATAATTCAACAGAGCTCGCACTTGTCTCCATATATCTAACGATCTCACACGAGAATCACGTAGTGGTGTATAATCACTGAACCGTGTCATTGTTCGAATGAATTTAAACAGGTCAAGCTGACGGTGTCGATCAACTGCAATATCGAATTGTATACAAGAACATGGCCAGTCAGGTTATGAACAATGCTGTTCAAGGAACCAAAACCTGTAAGAAACTGAGATTACTAAATTAGATATCTCCTAAACATTATATATATATAATATATTGTAATAGATATCTGATAAACAAATAATATATCTTTTGTAATAATCAACTTTCCTCCATGAATTAATGACAGCTTGGCCTGCCATAAGAAAGACACACTGCTGCTTTTTCGAAGTCTATCAACATTTATATTTATATAATTAATACCGGGATATTTTCGCCCCAGTTTATTTTCGCCTTTGTACCAGAATACAAAAATTCGCCTCGTGTTTATTTCGGCCTCTGAGGATTGTATAAAAGGGTTTATATAAGTATAACCCTCCTTGTTCGTATTAACCCTCCCGGTATACATCATTTCAAATTCCAAATCATTTGTACACGTGGCGTTTTGGACGGCCCAGAAGGTTCGAAACTTCTGTTTATCACAGGTTGTGGTATTCCTCCAAGTGTCTCTAACGCAATAATTTCTGACGGCAATATGACCATTGGATCAAACAGGACATGCCAGTGCTCTCCCGGAACGTCTGGTTCTATTGGCTCTCCCGGAACGTCTGGTTCCATTGGCTCTCCCGGAACGTCTGGTTCCAGTGTCATTACATGTCAGCAGAATAGAACCTGGTCATTATTGTCATTGGTATGCGTCCCAGGTAACTATAACTTAACTTACTATAACAATCTTTAACTACCAAGGTCATAAGGTAAAGGTCAAGGACATGCATATTATACATGACATTATGCAATACTGAACCAAGCAAAACCTGTCAGACCGATATTAATGCAATTTCAAAAATTATGTATCGAATGCCAAAGTTACAAAAAATATCTAACGTTGATAAGACTTCACAACAACTCTTCCTCATATCAGGCTCTGGTTCCAAATAATTGTCAAGGTCATCAATCAAAGGTCAAGGTCTGTGCAGATGAATGCTGATAAGTCTTGTCTGTAACAATATCAAACAACACATTAACAAGTTTGACTCAATTGTTCATTAAATCAGACTTTCGGTCGGAATTGCCAAGTGTAATATTTGAAGATTGATGTCGCTGAGGCATAGCAGTGGTTTTGCTAAGGGATGCACCGTTTGAGTTTCCTTTGTTACAACATGAATTTCATAAATTTGCGTACATATTCATATTAGTTTTTGTTCGTTAAGGTAGTTTTACGGTACAATACCGGTCTCAGGTGTTTTTAAACTGATGGCTTCTTCACAGAAATATATCAACACTCAATTATAAAGATTCTGCTATAAGTTTTATAAACAAATGTTTCACATACAATGGCAACAGGCAACACATTTACAACATGTAATACAAGGGAAGATGAAAGTGTATCGTTGTCAAAACAATGACGTCATTATCAGCTATCGGAAAACAAAATTTCGTCGTTAACATGGAAACCGAAGACGAAACGGCGACTGTTCCCACAAGTTATGTACAGGTGGAAATAGTGATTGATAAGGACTTAAAGTTTCTTTATCGTAGATCGGTCCCTCTGATTTTACGTTGATGTTTTACATTTTTCTGAAACTTTTAGACTGTGTTGTCGAAACGAACATACATAATGCGCACACCGCAGCGACTGAAGCATTTCCAGGTTCTACCATCTCCTACAGCTGTAACACGGGTTATGAGCAGATGAGCGGATCAGGAGAGAGGCGATGCAACGAAGACGGATCGTGGGAACGCTGGACTTAGACTGTGCCCTATCTACTGGTAGTTATATTTGTTTCCATTTCATCTCGTATTGACTTTTGCTTAAACCTTAAGTTGAATTATACCTTCCAATAATAAAGCAATATATTCTTTATACTTTGCAGGTTTCAAATGAAACAAATATCGTCACAGTCGTTTCGTCCTTCTAGGACTCGTAAATGATATTAGGGACTTATATGTGGAAGTATAAAACACGAGTAGCAAATCTCTTAACAAGCCTAAACGTAACAAACGTAGAAATACAGATTGACGGGGTGGTGGTTGGTGATCAGGGTATAGTAGAACATACCTCAATAATTCAGTAAAATTAGTGCATGCTTTGACTAACTTTGTTAACATGTCTTGAGTGAGTTTACCTTACACGTTTCATTTATTCATAACTATGGCATAAATCACGTGATATTAGATATGATCAATGCCCGTTAGAAAGTCACGTGGTTACGTTGTTAACCTTGTTCCCCTCTGAGAATGTGACGATGAATCAGAAGACGTGATGTCATTATTCCCCTTGCGCTTTCCCTAGGGTTTCAGTGATCTTTTTGTCATACTCTTCTTGTTCCATCGAATTAAAATTTGATTTAGATTCTGTTGACTTTTCGGTGTTTTTTCTTGTTGTTTTCAACCTGATTACGTGTATCTTTGTTCAGTGATATATTTTTATAAGTGTTATTTTGCGAGATCGTATTGTTTGCTTTCATTTTCTTGGTCCCGATTTGTCATTTTACGTATACGTAATACTGAATTATCCTAGTTTATGTAGCGCCATTATTTATTGTCAACATACGACGATCTGTGTAATTAAGTGATAAAAGGGACTATTTGATAGGAGTATGTCTCTTGATAAATATCCACAGATAACATGATGCTATATTCATCTACTCTTTAAAATGCCCTAAGAAACGGTTTTTTCTTTCTTCTGTCAATCTGTTCAGAATTACAAGGACAATCGTATTAATCAGAATACTCATCGTATTCAAAGTGTCATATCATGTGTCCACTAAGTTTTATTACGTTCAAAGAGATAAAGTAAATTTGTTAGGATGATTTCACGAAAGGAAAGTTTAAAAACTAATCTGATGTTAATCTTGACAAAGTCTTTAAGAAGCAACTTTTAGGGACAATTTTCTTCTAATTATTCAGGGATAGAGGTAGCAGCAGCACCACCACTTATATACAGTAATTCAAGTAAGTAAGGTAATCTTTAAAATCCTTCTGTCCTTCATTCGATCCATTAACACACATACACGCCTTTGTTTTATATATCAAACCATTATAACAGTGTTCGGCAGTCTCAGTATTTCTCAGTTCTAATGCTTTATATACTGAACAAAATAAGTTAAGGATCATAAACTTGAAACAGTGCAGTTTTACATACAAATAATAATATGATTATATTTTAAATTTTAATGACAGAACATTCATTTTAGTCTTTAATTACACAAAACAAATTCATTTGTGGTAATTGCTACCAAGAGCAGATAACCTTGAGTAACAGCACCCTTGAAATCAAAGTGTAAGAGGAAGTAGAGCAAGTTAATCATGTAGACAAGGAAAACTCATCAAACTGCAATTGGCAGTTTAATAGGCAGTATGACCTCCGTTGACATCAATAACTGCCCTGCAACGTCTGCACATGCTCCTTATTAGTCGTCGGTGGCTGATCTGTGGGATGCGCTGCCATTCCTCTTGCAGAGCAATCATAAGCTGTTGGCGGTTCTGTGGCGGATTAGGTCGAGCTGAAACCCGGCGTTGCAAGGTGTCCCAAGCATGCTCGATAGGGTTCAGATCAGGAGAACGACTTGGCCAGTCCATGCGAACGATTGCTTCACGTTGAAGATAGTCGTTGACCACACGAGCACGGTGAGGACGAGCATTATCATCCATCAGAATAAAATCATGGCCAACAACTCCTGCAATGGGCCTTACTATAGGGTGTAGAATCTCGTCCCTGTATCGAACAGCTGTTAAAGATCCATTGTCTATGATGTAGAGGTCTGTATGGAAGTCAACACTGATCCCTGCCCAAACCATCACTGACCCACCACCAAAGCGATCATGCTGGACAACACAGCAGTCTGCATAGCGCTCTCCTTGGGTTCTCCATACCCTCCTCCTACCGTCATGGAAGTCAACACAAAACCTAGACTCATCTGTGAACATAACATTTCTGCAATGACGTAATTGCCAATTCAAATGATGAGTGGCCCATTGATGTCTGGATTGTCGATGACCTCTGGATAAAATTGGTCGGACTGCTGGTCTTCTAGCTCGTAAATTAGAGGCATGGAGTCTGTTTCTGATTGTCTGGGATGAAATCCTTACGCTGAAACTGAAGATTCAAGACAGGAGCACTCAAAAACCGCTGACGTCGTGCCGTGATGCAAATGAATCTGTCCTGTCGGGCTGTCGTACAGCGTGGTCGTCCAGATCTGGGGCGTTGACGGACGTTATTTGTCTGTTGATAGCGATTCCATAGCCTACTAATCACGCTCTGAGAAACATGAAGCTGTGCCGCCACATTTCGTTGAGTTTGACCAGCTTGAAGGAGCCCTATAGCTCGCGCGGCTTCCATATCATTTAAATGTCTTCGCATGATTAGTTTTTCAAGTTTTCGTTACAAATTGATTAAATGTTTCCAAATTCAACTTTTTTTAGCTTAGAAGTAACAGAATCAAAACCTGCAAGATTCCTCTGTAGTAATAGACCAGTCAGTTTTTCACACCACCATAGTTAACTAGAGCGGAACGGCAAGACCTTCAGATGCACGTGCTTTCACCTTTGACATGACTTTAGGTACATATTGGAGAAACTACGAGTGCAATTACCGGCAATACATGATTTGAATTTTTAAAGATATTATGGTCACAATTTATGATCCTTAACTTATTTTGTCCAGTATATATTGATCAGGTTATATTAATTTCGAAACTTTTTACATCATATATACAACATTTGAGAAATGAATTTTAAAGTAGGCGCGATATGAGATTTTACCCTTATCTTTTTCTTGTTCCGAACTTTCAGGAACTCACTCACATACTTGGCGTTCCGATAGAGTTATCAAGTATAGGTTACATACGAAATATATTGTATTATGGGGCTAAAGCACCTCTTGTCCTTTTTTCGATCGCTTTGGAAAAATCCTAACTTTGTTATTGAATTGAAAAGGAGATATCATCGTTCATCTTCAACATATTCGTTAAAAATTTGTTGTCTCAAATTTTCAGACTGTGTTGTCGAAACGAACATACAGAATGCGCACACCACAGCGACTGAAGCATTTCCAGGTTCTACCATCTCCTACAGCTGTAACACGGGTTATGAGCAGATGAGCGGATCAGGAGAGAGGCGATGCAACGAAGACGGATCGTGGGAACGCTGGACTTAGACTGTGCCCTATCTACTGGTAGTTATATTTGTTTCCATTTCATCTTGTATAGAATTTGTTCATGTTCAAGTTGATTGTGACCAAAAAGAATGATTAAATGTTTGTATTGCTGCCCTGAAGTAATTTTGAAAAGGCATTCCATTATCATTTGGTGATTTATAATGAAAAAAAATCCACTCAAGATAGCGAGGATTTTTGTTTTGATTTCTTCCTTAGCATCAACACCAGCACATGGATAAGGTGATCGGTCGGAAACTTAGGTCTGAAGAACACCGCTACCACTGGAAACACGACACTAGAGTCCGAGGAAAGCGATTTGTGGGAAACTTAGGTCTGAAGAACACCGCTACCACTGGAAACACGACACTAGAGTCCGAGGAAAGCGATTTGTGGGAAACTTAGGTCTGAAGAACACCGCTTCCACTGGAAACACGACACTAGAGTCCGAGGAAAGCGATTTGTGGGAAACTTAGGTCTGAAGAACACCGCTTCCACTGGAAACACGAGACTAGAGTCCGAGGAAGGCGATTTGTCGGAATCGCTACCACTGGAAACATGGCACTTCAGCTTAAGGAAGGCAATATATCGGGCCCGAACCGACACAATCTCCACCGGACAACACTCACGCGCATAATTATATATATACCTGCAAAATTAGGTAATTTAGAACATCGCCAGCGAAACTCCATTAAAACTAGCAATGTTCTTCCTGAAATATATACGTGGAAAAGAACTGTACAAGACATACGACAGAAACACGCCTTTAAAGTGGTTAAAATATTCAGTAAATATATATAACACTTCAGAGCGTTTTGCTGTTACTAGGGGAATCTTAACTTGCTCAACCGGATTCCACAGCCGAGATTTCGTCGTATGATGAATACATAATTTATCCGATTATCAGGTATACTGGTGAACTTTGACCCCAGCGATAGATGTTCTTAAGATATTGTTTTATCTAAGCATGTATTATTACAAATTTTTACAACTATCGTTGAACATTATACCGTGTATACTGACGGACTTCAGTGGTTGATATTCCAGATATGTGATATGTTCGCACTAGCTGTAGTGGAGGATTGTTTGCCCCAGGATAGTTGTCCCAACTCTAAGGAATGTATTCTGATTGAAAACTTGTTAATTAAGTTAAAGTTTAAATAAATTTTACGTTATGTTGATAAGTATAATAGATATGTACACTGTCCAATATTTACTTTTGATCGAACTTACTTGTAGTTCACTCTGTGTACCAGTCTTACTCCGTAAGTGTCAGCTATGTAACATTGTACATCTTTATCATGTGTAATACATATATTGCTGTTGCTGTTGTTGTTGTTTAACACGTCACGCTTGATTGATGCTTTTGTACAAACTTTAACAATTATGAAAACCCTTCTAAATGGTTTTTGTATAGTTTTCTACCAGATGTTAATTGTCTTCAGTACTATCTTAGGAAATCTTTACCGGAGGCATATGCTTCAGGAATTGCAAAATTTAAGTTATGTTCACAGGATCTTTGTATAGAGAGAGGTAGATACAAAAGTGCACCAAGAAATGAAAGATTATGATAGAGTACGTCCATCTATGTTCAAACTAGTTAATCTTCTCTCTGTTAAGAGCAAGAAAAAGATTAAGTAATATGGCAAAATTTTCTAGTTTGGCTTTCTAAGGTTAGATCAAATATCAATACAAATCCTATTGTCCATCCTCCATAATATGTCTGTATCACTGTATTCACTAGTGTATTATTATATGTTGTAATTGTTGATGATGAATAGCCGAAGGGTTAAAGGTTATTAACACTATCTACGGTAATATAGCCCCATCTCCCCTCAGTGGTCATTCGACGTGAGGCACTGGCAAGGCCAGTCTGAGACCGGATTTGTTTTGTTTTTGTTTTTCTTTTTGTAATTGATAGTAGCCTATTGACATGTCTGGAATGAAATAACCAATTTTCAAATCACCAAAAGACACAGTTTACCGTCAAACTAGTTATGCTTGTTGAATTATAGAAAAAAAATAGCATAACAAGAAAAGATATCCGTATCATTGTGGATGTAAATAAAGGACTGTAACGAAAGACTTTCCGTCGGTCACTTCAGCTATAACATTGTACAAGTGAATAGCACGGGAGTTAAGAATTAACTATAGTAGATCCCAGCAACTGTTTCGTCCTCAAGGTTTCTAGGTTACGGTATGACGTTTAGAATTAGATACAGTAGATCCTAGCAACTGTTTCGTCCTCAAGGTTTCTAGGTTACGGTATGACGTTTAGAATTAGATACAGTAGATCCTAGCAACTGTTTCGTCCTCAAGGTTTCTAGGTTACGGTATGACGTTTAGAATTAGATACAGTAGATCCTAGCAACTGTTTCGTCCTCAAGGTTTCTAGGTTACGGTATGACGTATAGAATTAGATACAGTAGATCCTAGCAACTGTTTCGTCCTCAAGGTTTCTAGATTACGGTATGACGTTTAGAATTAGATACAGTAGATCCTAGCAACTGTTTCGTCCTCAAGGTTTCTAGGTTACGGTATGACGTTTAGAATTAGATACAGTAGATCCTAGCAACTGTTTCGTCCTCAAGGTTTCTAGGTTACGGTATGACGTTTAGAATTAGATACAGTAGATCCTAGCAACTGTTTCGTCCTCAAGGTTTCTAGGTTACGGTACGACTCCTAAAAGCTGTTATTGTTATTAGCCGTTCTTTGGTAAATTAATATGTAACGACGATGAATTATCTTTTCTGTATTAGTTTGATTTATAAAGAAAAGCCAGGAGTTCTCAGATATTGTTAAGGGATGTACAAAACCATTAACAAGGTTTTTCAATTATATCAACATTTGATACCATGATAAATAAGATTATCATTTATTATCGCATTATCGCTGATCTCTGTATATACAACAAACCTATACTGCATAGAAAATGTTTCCATTGACTCAGGGTCCGCAGCATGGGATGTCCTTTAATATTTGTAATGTTTTTATTGGGTTACACAACCGCGAACTACTTTCCGTTGGGAAATAGTTTTGATTCACTCAGAATATACAAATGTACTTTACGCTTTTCTAAAATTGTCTGATGTATGAAAATTACAAAATCCATCTACTTATGGGGCTGCTGCACCTCCCCGTCTTCATTTTGACTTTTCTTTCGATCACTTTTGGATTTTCCTTACTCGCTTCCTAGGTTTCAAAATTGCAGTGGCACTGACGAGTCCTAAAAGGACAAAACATCTGTATGATGCAGCGTAATTTATTGTTCGGTCCTACTTTATCTCAGTAAAAATCAATTATCAACTGATCCTGTATGACGTCTTATCTTTAGATAAACATAGATTTATTAACCACATCCACAGTATATTTCAACTTATCTATCGTGTTTCCATTTCCCCAACTTATGGAGTTCATGTGACGCAGTCGCTTCAATAATCAAGGACTTGTTCCTTAAGTATTGAAGTCGGATGTATTTGATGATCCTTAGTTTGTCCAATTGGATTCATTGTAGTTACCCTTGTTCTCATTTGGGAACGTTAAATTATTTACTATGATTAACCAAAATTTACATGGAGGATGTCGTCGATCAAGAAGAAGACGCTTATTTATCCGGAACATCAAGTCTTATTATCTTTATACCTTCTCAGCAGTTTCCGTGTAATATTTCTTATGTTTTATTTTGTCCTAGTTTTATTGATTCAGTAGACAAGCTGATCTTTCCTATTTCTGTTCAGAATCGATAAATGTTTTGTCAAAGTAGGGTGAATGGTGAAAGGCTACAGTATCCGAGTTACTAACACACAAATACGATACCAACATTATACAGTTATATAAGTTGTCTATGAAATCTGAAATCACGGAGCATTACGTAATCATCGTACAGAGACACTAGACACAACAGGAAATGACGGAGGTTAGTTTAACCGGTGTTAAAAACGATGAACTATAGTGAACCGGAGATTTTATGTAGTAGTTTATAAAAACAACTCCCAAAAAATAGTACAACGGAAGAGATATAATGTAGCTGGTCGGAACATTATGACGCAAGTTTATGCCGTTTTCTACCAAATAAATAGCTATAACACATTTCAAACAGATACCAATTGAAATGTTGTTTTGAACTCATTCATTATAAACCCATACACCAAATATCATCAGTAAATATACATTAAATATCTATAGATTTTAGAGAACGGTAAACAAAGTATTAAAACCCGCGAAATGTTCTTAATGGTTTTATATAAAGCAGCAATGTTTATTCACAAATAAATGCAATATTGATTACATAAAATGCACCCCCCCCCTCTCCATTCCTCCTTCCCTCTTTTCAATTATTTGTATTTTAAAAACTGAACTGAATTTTGCCCAGTGATCTGAGTTTGGTCCAACCAGTCGGTAATTTGTGCATGATCATGAAAAGTGAGGAAGTGAACTGTAAGAAAATGACTTAGGTTATCAACACGGCTTAAGGAAACATGGAAGTAGATATACTACTACTGTTGGTATTTTCTATATGTACAAATACTCGTGGAGTAGAACTTGAAGTGCCACAGTTTGTAAGTACTCATTATTCATCTACCACGGGGTATAGGTCGATACGTGAGATCGGTCTGTATAGCTGTGCTCGACAATGTGGTTTGGAATCAGGGTGCAACTCGTTTACATACAATCTCAAAAATCACCGATGTCTACTTCATGAAGACAGTGTTTATACGGCATTAGGAAATTATGAAGCTTATCCTGAATATGTCTATGGAGATAGGGCCACAATAGTTTCGGTAAGTTTCTTTCTCAAACTTTCAAACATTTAATTTTTTCACGGTGTTCAACACTCTTTTTCTGGTAACTAGCATGTGAAATGTGAACAGTGGTCCGAGTACATGGTTTTGAACCTCATTGGAGCATACCTCTTGAAAGAGGGGAATCTTCAAAACAATTCTCTATTACGACACCAGGTTTTGTGTGTTCTAAACACGTCAGTGTAGCTTTCGTCGTTTCGTTATGACACTATTGACGCGAAACGACCAAGGTGATATTCGATTTTGCTGTCGGTTTTTTATATGTCAACAAGGCCATTATTTCCCAAAGATCTCTGTGTATTGAAATTCTTTTGTTCTGTTAATGTTTCGTTCAGATTAAGATTTTCGGTAACATGTCGATATTCTCTTGTTGTTTGTTACAAACTCTCACAATTACTGTTCACTGACAGCCTAATTTAGATATTTTTGTTATCAGGATGGTGTATTTGTCGTAATCATGATATAGGAAAACATCCATCGGCGATAAGAAACCCTTTCCCAATGATCCGATGTCAGACCTATACTTCTCTCACTTACCTCAGACTTTTAAAACTGAAACTTTCTTCTGTAGTGAGTTAATTTTTTTATAAATTAAACTCAAGGAACGTACCGAATTCTGATTCAAAACAATCCCTTTGACTGTTACACTGGTAATATGCTGACATAGCTTTCTTAGTGTTAGTTTGTAAAGAAAAATATTCTGATGTTTGATAAATATCTTTGACTGAAATTAACAATTTCAATTTGTAATGATATTGATGAATGATAAAAAAAACGTCTCGGTTCTCACGGCCGTCACAGTTCTCACACGGCTGTCTCGGTTCTCACGGCCGTCACAAGCCTCACACGAATGTCTCGGTTCTCACGGCTGTCACAGTTCTCACACGGCTGTCTCGGTTCTCACGGCCGTCACAAGCCTCACACGGCTGTCTCGGTTCTCACGGCCGTCACAGGTCTCACACGGCTGTCTCGCTTCTCACGGCCGTCACAGGTCTCACACGGCTGTTTCGGTTCTCACGGCCGTCACAAGCCTCACACGAATGTCTCGGTTCTCACGGCTGTCACAGTTCTCACACGGCTGTCTCGGTTCTCACGGCCGTCACAAGTCTCACACGGCTGTCTCGGTTCTCACGGCCGTCACAAGCCTCACACGACTGTCTCGGTTCTCACGGCCGTCACAAGCCTCACACGAATGTCTCGGTTCTCACGGCTGTCACAGTTCTCACACGGCTGTCTCGGTTCTCACGGCTGTCACAAGCCTCACACGGCTGTCTCGGTTCTCACGGCCGTCACAAGCCTCACACGAATGTCTCGGTTCTCACGGCTGTCACAGTTCTCACACGGCTGTCTCGGTTCTCACGACCGTCACAAGCCTAACACGACCGTCTCGGTTCTCACGGCCGTCACAGTTCTCACACGGCTGTCTCGGTTCTCACGGCCGTCACAAGCCTCACACGGCTGTCTCGGTTCTCACGGCCGTCACAGTTCTCACACGGCTGTCTCGGTTCTCACTGCCGTCACAAGCCTCACACGACTGTCTCGGTTCTCACGGCCGTCACAAGTCTCACACGACTGTCTCGGTCCTCACGGCCGTCACAGTTCTCCCACGGCTGTCTCGGTTCTAATGGCCGTCACAGTTCTCACACGGCTGTCTCGGTTCTCACGGCCGTCACAGTTCTCACATGGCTATCTATGTTCTGACGGCCATCACAGTTCTCACATGGCTGTCTCCATTCTCATGGCTGTCACGGGTCTCATGTTCCGGATCTGCAACAGCTATCGTAGTATGACATCAACCTATAGCCCTGTATACCGGTGTTTACATCGAGCAAACATCACCGTTACCAACACCCATTATGAAAACCATCCTATACTTAATCGTTACAGGTCCTAAAATATTTTTGGCTAGATTTACACCAGCCTTGTTACTTCTTGTGTTACAAGTATTATTGTTTAACCACATAAATAGTTGCCACGTCGTGATTCACGTATAACAATACTTTAATATATTTACATGTCAATATATACAGTATACTTGATTGGTCGGTTGCTGTTATCTGTTTCATGGCGGTCGCTGTCGACGAAGCAGCAAACGCGAAGTATTCCGGATCATTTGGTTCCATCCCTCTTGTTCGTTAAAAGTATCTCTATGTTAATATTTTTGCTCAAATGCTGCTCACGTTTCATCGATTTAGACTTTGACTTAAAGTTTGTGAAGTTGGCGGTTGTTTCTTGTTGTTTGTGAAATAGAAAACAATGAATATTTGTGGTTTAATCATGAAATTATACAGCAATTAATGCGAGCAAGAAACACGAGTACAATATCCAATCCGCCAGGACTTAGATATAGCATTTAATGTATTATAGGATGAATCTCTGATGGGAAAATGTCGTGAACATGACTGTCCAAATTACACTTCCTGTATCCGTCTGACGTCCGCCTCAACGGTTTGTGTAATTACAGGTAAATCGTTTCATTACTAATGTGTATGTCTTGTTTTATGTCCTTTGGCATAAAGCAATTTCTGCTACAAACACCACATATCATCACACTATTGAAATGTGATAAAAAGCAAACAATGTATCAATTTCATTACATTAGTCGTCTGTGCATGTCAGCCATTTTGCCAAGTAAAAAGTACATCCTCGTTGTGCTTGTAGGGTCGGACAACACGTACATCTTGGTGGTGTTTGTACCGATTTTCATTAATATTGAGTATCATCATAAATTTCAAAAATCGGAAAACGAATGTTACATTGTTGTTTCTTATGTAAAACCACACTTACATACAAATAATCATGGAAATCGGACGATGTCTAAATTTCTCAGCCAATCAGAAGCCACAAAGTGGCGACCATCTTGTCCAATCGGTAAACGAATATCGTCATTGTGTTTCTTGTTTAAAATCACGTCTACATGCCTACTTTCATGAAAATCTCACAATATCTAAGTTTTATCCAGAGGCCGCAATTGACCAGTAAAATGACCGACCGAAAAATGAAAACGCTTTTGCATACCGCTTCTCATATACGAACACTCATGTAAAGTTTCGTTAAATTCCATCCAATGGTTTTTGAGAAACGTGTCGGAAAATTCGCCGGCAGAGGAAATTGTAAATGCTGACAATAAGTAAGTATTCGTATCGTTATCTGAATATGACCGTGACGACTATACCACAACTGATTCGAGTACATGTTTAGATGAGTAGATAATCTGACCACACGGGGACATTGTACAAAGTTTACTTTGCGAAATATACACTATTAAATTCCTATTTAAGTCGTTAGTTTCTCAAGACCCGCCATTTTGTTAACATTAGAGCACATTCGCGTTTGAAAGAGCCAGAATTGCAAAGCTTTTAAATGACTCGGCAGTATTAATCTCTATGGTTCACTACTCCAGAAACTTTACCCTTAAGTAACAAGCCACTACCGGGTTCATTATAGGCTTGCTGGTGATGATTCAAGGTGCCACATCACCAATCTCGATAAGGGCTGATGGATTCGAAACACAAGCGAAACACTGTTTGTCTATTTAGTTTATTCATTTTTGTTTTTTCCAGTCTAATATCTGGAAAACTGGATATATACAAAATAATTTACTAAGCACATATTTTTTTGCACCGTGATTGCTGTATTATGTGAGACATGACGTCGCTATTAAGACACGTTTAAATAAATATAGACATAGCAGCGGTTTGAGTGCCCTGGTATGTAAATATTTGTAAAATGTTAGCTTGTTACTAAATAAAATTGTTTTTAAAAAAATCCGATTTTTTACGTAAAAGAGAACTGATCTGAGTATATCATGGCTACATTAGATGATCTGTTCACACTTGAACACTGTAGAAGGTTTACTTGATGAAATATACGCTATCAGATCCCAATCTACGTCGTCAGTTCCTTAATGTCCGCAATTTTGTTACAAATAAAGCATATGCACGTTTGAAAAAATGCAAATTTTCTAACCGACTCGGAGGTATCTTCGCCAGAAACTTATCGGCTACTTTTTCCTTAAGCAGCAAGCTACAACCGCATTATTCATAGGTTAGCTGTGGAACAAACAGTCGATAAACTCGCTGCCGCAGACGAACAAGGTCTCGTTCTCAATAACGGATAGAGGTTCGACGCCATTTTTTTTCTTTTTCAATTTCATTTTCTTTTAATTTTTTTTACGTTGTCTAATATTTTAGTTTGTAACTGGCGAATGCTAAATAATCGTTTTCTAGGGCACAACAGGTCTTTTTATTCGTCCTATTCGACAGCTGTATTATGTGTCAAAGGACTCGCAATAATGGGACATTTTTAAGAATATAGATATTATCATTTTTTAGACACAGCTGCATTTAAGATACACGAACTTGTAAATTTTTGTATATAAAAAAAGATATTTATTTCAGCATGTGGTCCCATGGCGGAGCTTCCATATTTTATTGACTATGATAATATTTCGTCCACGATGAGCCCGGTGGGTGTCACCCGGTACCTTCCGTGTGATCCCGGGTACATTGGACATAGAGAAGTCGTCTGTCTACCCACTGGGCAGTGGTCAGAACCGGAAGTCAAATGTGAAGGTATTTCATTTATATAAGATTCAGACATGCATCAAAATATCACATCTTCAATACGTTAAACAATAATTTCAGTGACCTAATCTGTTTGATTAGTAAAGCACGTCATATTTTGACAGTTTGAAACCTATGTCGCTCTCAAACCTAGAATTTTATTATTAGCTCGTCGAATTTCCACTGACGTATTACTGTACACTGCTAACGTCTGTCCGTCTGTCCGGCAACAACAGGTGGATTTTGGTGCAGGTTTCTTCAGTGGACATCAGTTCAGTCAGATAATATGTTACTGTCATGATTTCTGCCATGAATGATACAGGTTCATTTTTTTGGACATTTTTGGTCAAAGTTTTGGCAAAGTTTTCGGCAGTGGTCTACAGTTGTCAGATTATTGGTTGGTACATTGTGTGAATGTTTTTGTGGGTATAGAGTCAATTTATGAACATTATTTTTATGTTTTCATTTTATTTTTTACATGTTTGGGAGTCTACTTTTTGGGGCATTTTTCTTTTAATTTTTGGAGCAGGTTCTTTATAATGTTTACTTAACCAATTTTTGACAGGATTGTTCTTGTTGGGACCAACAATGACAAAATGGATCTATTTTGTGATTTGTGATTTTACATTTTTTGGGTCATTTTTTCTTGCAAAAGTTTTCTACAGTGGTCTACACTTCGGTCAGATAATGTGTTGTCTGACGTTTTGGCCAGGATGTTCTTCTAGAGTCTATGAATGGTGTATATTTATACGTGACAATGGCTACCTGAATTTAATCAGTTATACAATAACTAGGTAATTAGATTTAACAATATGAACCGTATAATGACTTAAGTATAAAACATAAAACACTGTGTGACATGTTAGTTATCTCTATAGGAAATGTTTACGTCAAAGAGAAACTTAATTTGACATTGCAATGTTTTTACATTTAGTGATTCATTTAATATTTTAATCTTAAAAAACAAGATGATTAAACACGTAAGAATAGGACCATACACGACACCAACAACCAGATTTACACGGAGACAGGTACAAGGTGAGTAAGTGTTCAGTTTGGTAAGCGTCTTCCACTTCACCGACGAAAAGCATCAGGTACATTTAGGTCAATTCAAGTACATAACGTGATAGTCTCGAAACAATCTTCACAATAATAAACCCACTGGATATACTGAATCGAAAACTTGATATTGCACACATAAAATCTATATATCATGATGGAGACTGTAAAATCTCTCATATGTCGTACGTTACTTTACAGAATATATACCTTTCATATAGAGTACTCTATTGAAGAAGTAAATGTAACTGATTCAGCTGGATCTCATTTGATTTGTAAAAAAATCAATTTACTGTTAGATTCCTAATTTAGATTAATATCCAAAAGTTTCGTATTTTTATTTTAGATTGTGGAGACCCACCGAGTGTTTCTGACGCAGTAGTCACTGTCGGTAGCACAACTATAGGTTCGAGCAGAAAATACGAGTGCTCTCAAGGAACTACTTCCTTCGGTTCTGGTGTCATTCTATGCCAAGACAATGGACAGTGGTCGGTACCGTCGTTGAAATGCGTGCCAGGTAATACATAGAGAATTAGGTCAACTAAAGGGGTACCATTAATAAAGATATATATCAGTTTTTCGGTCTTGTATCCACAATTATCCTGACAAAGCTGTTAAAATAGAGATGACAATGAAAACTAAAGTCGATATCCTATTTAAGTTATTAGTATTATTTTCTTATTTATTTCACAGAATATGTACCTAACTAATTACTTACTTCCCTACTAAATCACAGGAAAGAAACACGCCGTTCAGTCCCGGTGTATTAATACTGATACTCCGTATTGTGATTGTATTTAATTGAAAACATTGTGAACTGATGTAGAAAGACAAAATACCTTTCCAGGTTACCATCCTATTAAATGGTGGATCATTCGTGTGTGAAAAGTTTGCTTAAAATACCTGCAATATCACGTGGTCATGAGGAAATACCGTAAATAGCACAATGTAAAGAAGAACGCGCGTGCTTGAATTGTTCATGGAAAGGTCTATGTCTTTTTTGAGTTATAATATAAGGCCTGACAACTCTTTTGTCTGATGAATTCGTTGTATCCCCTTCTCTATGGTCCAGCCAACACAAGGCAGCTTCTCAAATTTATTAATTTAAGAAATCAATTTTCAGGTAGACAATCAACATAGTCAAGTTGAAATATTATTGACAAAGGGTCGAAATATATATATGGAATCTTTGCTTTACAAGGTTTCCCGCGCCATGTTGAATTTCTCTTAAACCTTTGCACTTCAATTCAAGGTTCCATATGAAATGAGCCTTCAAAACAACAACAACAAATAAGAATAAATCTTTTAGTAAATTTTTCATGGGGAAGGTAGGTCTATTAACCTAAACGTGCCAAGTATAACGCAGGGAAGATAACTCCAATTGCATTGCAGAGCTAAGTGAATTTATTAGTTTATCATATTACAGTAGATAACAAGGCACGATGGCGTATATTTCCATCACATTGTCGTCGGTTTGGTGTATAGTAACGGGTATTGATTATTTCATTGTGTCTCACAACTTCCTGGCGGACACTACGATACTGACCACCACGCGCCATCTCCAAAACTACCATCAACATTACTTTTCAATTTAAAATCACAAGATCACCAATGGAGTTCATCTTTCATTAGCAGAGACAAAATAAATGTTACCCTAGACGTAGTAGTAGTATGCCTTAAAGTGTACAACAATGAGTAGATGATCTCTGACTTAATCGGAACCAACCTGTGTTGAAGATGGAATCTGATGGAATACCAAAAAAATATATTAAAAAACTTACCTTTGGACACGTTGTAATTACAACAGTATATCTATGTTGTCATGGTTACAAGATCCCTTTCCTTTACTCATTAATGCTACTGCAAAACTCAACGATGAAGAGGAAACAAAATGTTCTCAAAGGACATAGTGTATGGTATACAGTATTAGTATCAAGCGATGAAATTGGACATGTGACAATCACTTTACAATACTGATCGTTGAAGATTTCTCTTTGTGGATATTGACGTTTAATACTACAAGGGATACTGTTGAAAATAGTCATCTCGTGTGTTACGATTTAACCATAGTTCTTACATTTCCCAAATTTCAGATTGTGTTATTTCAACGCACATGCATCATGCGTACACCACGGCGACTGTAGCACCAGCAGGACGCCTCATACACTACAAGTGTAACACAGGCTACCATCAACTTACCGGAACAGGAAACAGGTACTGCAACACAGATGGATTATGGGAAGCACTTGACATAATCTGCTCCGAAGTCGGTAGGTTACCTTTCATTTAATACGATATTTCATGTGGTGTTTTACAAAAGGTTTTCCGTGGAAAGTTAACGATAAAGATCCTGGTAATGCATTGGTTCTGGCTTTCATATTTGTTTTCCCTTAAACTCCTAAGAATCATTAAAATGTCAGTTATTGGCCCCATTTCTCTTCCATTGACGTCTCATTGCACGTGACGCCATGAAGCCATTTAAATTGAAACGATAGCAGCATACCAGTCAGTTATTTAAGCGAGTTAATGAGGGAAAATCAAAACATTTAATGTCGGTTAGGGTTTAATAGTGAAATAAATGCATTGGAAAAATATGTCTAGATGGGTTTTTTATCTGACGCAGTTCTAGTCGGCTAGGGTTTATGTTTTATTCTCAGGAACGAAAATACAAATTTAGGTGATAGATTCCATTATCGTCGATAGGATAACGAATTATCATGATGATTTATTCTGAATAAAACATCTTGGGAAGATTGAAAAAAATATTGCAACAATTTCTCAACTATTTAGCAATGTTTTTGTCTGTTTTTTCACCTAGACTGTGGATCACCACCTCTTCCTCAAGTCGGAGCCCATATCACAGCTTACCACCAGTTGACATACATATACACAATAACATACGGATGTGATACTGGCCTTGTATCAACACAGCCTGGGAAAATGACACTCAACTGTCAAAGTGATGGTCATTGGTCCCCTGTTGAATATCAGTGTTTATAAACAAATTGGGATTGGGTGAAATTCTGCTCTTACTTTCTGTTTGTGACTCTACATACATTGGGATTGGGTGAAATTCTGCTTTTACTTTCTGTTTGTGACTACATACATTGGGATTGGGTGAAATTCTCCTCTTACTTTCTGTTTGTGACTCTACATACATTGGGATTGGGTGAAATTCTGCTCTTACTTTCTGTTTGTGACTCTACATACATTGGGATTGGGTGAAATTCTGCTTTTACTTTCTGTTTGTGACTACATACATTGGGATTGGGTGAAATTCTCCTCTTACTTTCTGTTTGTGACTCTACATACATTGGGATTGGGTGAAATTCTGCTCTTACTTTCTGTTTGTGACTCTACATACATTGGGATTGGGTGAAATTCTGCTCTTACTTTCTGTTTGTGACTACATACATTGGGATTGGGTGAAATTCTGCTCTTACTTTCTGTTTGTGACTCTACATACATTGGGATTGGGTGAAATTCTGCTCTTACTTTCTGTTTGTGACTCTACATACGTTGGGATTGGGTGAAATTCTGCTCTTACTTTCTGTTTGTGACTACATACATTGGGATTGGGTGAAATTCTGCTTTTACTTTCTGTTTGTGACTCTACATACATTGGGATTGGGTGAAATTCTGCTCTTACTTTCTGTTTGTGACTACATACATTGGGATTGGGTGAAATTCTGCTTTTACTTTCTGTTTGTGACTCTACATACATTGGGATTGGGTGAAATTCTGCTTTTACTTTCTGTTTGTGACTACATACATTCGGATTGGGTGAAATTCTGCTTTTACTTTCTGTTTGTGACTACATACATTGGGATTGGGTGAAATTCTGCTCTTACTTTCTGTTTGTGACTACATACATTGGGATTGGGTGAAATTCTGCTCTTACTTTCTGTTTGTGACTACATACATTGGGATTGGGTGAAATTCTGCT
Organism: Ylistrum balloti; assembly: GCF_031769215.1. Classification (NCBI taxonomy): domain Eukaryota; kingdom Metazoa; phylum Mollusca; class Bivalvia; order Pectinida; family Pectinidae; genus Ylistrum; species Ylistrum balloti. Next base: position 472,183 of record NW_026782600.1, on the reverse strand, counting down.
TTTACTTTCTGTTTGTGACTACATACATTGGGATTGGGTGAAATTCTCCTCTTACTTTCTGTTTGTGACTCTACATACATTGGGATTGGGTGAAATTCTCCTCTTACTTTCTGTTTGTGACTCTACATACATTGGGATTGGGTGAAATTCTGCTCTTACTTTCTGTTTGTGACTACATACATTGGGATTGGGTGAAATTCTGCTCTTACTTTCTGTTTGTGACTACATACATTGGGATTGGGTGAAATTCTGCTCTTACTTTCTGTTTGTGACTACATACATTGGGATTGGGTGAAATTCTGCTCTTACTTTCTGTTTGTGACTCTACATACATTGGGATTGGGTGAAATTCTGCTCTTACTTTCTGTTTGTGACTCTACATACATTGGGATTGGGTGAAATTCTGCTCTTACTTTCTGTTTGTGACTACATACATTGGGATTGGGTGAAATTCTGCTTTTACTTTCTGTTTGTGACTACATACATTGGGATTGGGTGAAATTCTGCTTACTTTCTGTTTGTGACTACATACATTGGGATTGGGTGAAATTCTGCTTTTACTTTCTGTTTGTGACTACATACATTGGGATTGGGTGAAATTCTGCTTACTTTCTGTTTGTGACTACATACATTGGGATTGGGTGAAATTCTGCTCTTACTTTCTGTTTGTGACTCTACATACATTGGGATTGGGTGAAATTCTGCTCTTACTTTCTGTTTGTGACTACATACATTGGGATTGGGTGAAATTCTGCTCTTACTTTCTGTTTGTGACTCTACATACATTGGGATTGGGTGAAATTCTCCTCTTACTTTCTGTTTGTGACTCTACATACATTGGGATTGGGTGAAATTCTGCTCTTACTTTCTGTTTGTGACTCTACATACATTGGGATTGGGTGAAATTCTGCTCTTACTTTCTGTTTGTGACTACATACATTGGGATTGGGTGAAATTCTCCTCTTACTTTCTGTTTGTGACTCTACATACATTGGGATTGGGTGAAATTCTGCTCTTACTTTCTGTTTGTGACTACATACATTGGGATTGGGTGAAATTCTGCTTACTTTCTGTTTGTGACTACATACATTGGGATTGGGTGAAATTCTGCTCTTACTTTCTGTTTGTGACTCTACATACATTGGGATTGGGTGAAATTCTGCTCTTACTTTCTGTTTGTGACTCTACATACATTGGGATTGGGTGAAATTCTCCTCTTACTTTCTGTTTGTGACTCTACATACATTGGGATTGGGTGAAATTCTGCTCTTACTTTCTGTTTGTGACTCTACATACATTGGGATTGGGTGAAATTCTCCTCTTACTTTCTGTTTGTGACTACATACATTGGGATTGGGTGAAATTCTCCTCTTACTTTCTGTTTGTGACTCTACATACATTGGGATTGGGTGAAATTCTGCTCTTACTTTCTGTTTGTGACTACATACATTGGGATTGGGTGAAATTCTCCTCTTACTTTCTGTTTGTGACTACATACATTGGGATTGGGTGAAATTCTGCTCTTACTTTCTGTTTGTGACTCTACATACATTGGGATTGGGTGAAATTCTGCTCTTACTTTCTGTTTGTGACTACATACATTGGGATTGGGTGAAATTCTGCTCTTACTTTCTGTTTGTGACTACATACATTGGGATTGGGTGAAATTCTCCTCTTACTTTCTGTTTGTGACTACATACATTGGGATTGGGTGAAATTCTGCTCTTACTTTCTGTTTGTGACTACATACATTGGGATTGGGTGAAATTCTGCTCTTACTTTCTGTTTGTGACTCTACATACATTGGGATTGGGTGAAATTCTCCTCTTACTTTCTGTTTGTGACTACATACATTGGGATTGGGTGAAATTCTGCTTTTACTTTCTGTTTGTGACTACATACATTGGGATTGGGTGAAATTCTGCTCTTACTTTCTGTTTGTGACTCTACATACATTGGGATTGGGTGAAATTCTGCTCTTACTTTCTGTTTGTGACTACATACATTGGGATTGGGTGAAATTCTCCTCTTACTTTCTGTTTGTGACTACATACATTGGGATTGGGTGAAATTCTGCTCTTACTTTCTGTTTGTGACTACATACATTGGGATTGGGTGAAATTCTGCTCTTACTTTCTGTTTGTGACTCTACATACATTGGGATTGGGTGAAATTCTGCTCTTACTTTCTGTTTGTGACTACATACATTGGGATTGGGTGAAATTCTCCTCTTACTTTCTGTTTGTGACTCTTCATATATTGGGATTGGGTGAAATTCTCCTCTTACTTTCTGTTTGTGACTCTACATACATTGGGATTGGGTGAAATTCTGCTTTTACTTTCTGTTTGTGACTACATACATTGGGATTGGGTGAAATTCTCCTCTTACTTTCTGTTTGTGACTCTACATACATTGGGATTGGGTGAAATTCTGCTCTTACTTTCTGTTTGTGACTCTACATACATTGGGATTGGGTGAAATTCTGCTCTTACTTTCTGTTTGTGACTACATACATTGGGATTGGGTGAAATTCTCCTCTTACTTTCTGTTTGTGACTACATACATTGGGATTGGGTGAAATTCTGCTTTTACTTTCTGTTTGTGACTACATACATTGGGATTGGGTGAAATTCTCCTCTTACTTTCTGTTTGTGACTCTACATACATTGGGATTGGGTGAAATTCTGCTCTTACTTTCTGTTTGTGACTCTACATACATTGGGATTGGGTGAAATTCTGCTTTTACTTTCTGTTTGTGACTCTACATACATTGGGATTGGGTGAAATTCTGCTCTTACTTTCTGTTTGTGACTACATACATTGGGATTGGGTGAAATTCTCCTCTTACTTTCTGTTTGTGACTACATACATTCTATGTCGTATTGTGTGGTTCATTGAATTTCCCTCAAAGTAGCACGTGTTCATTCTTTCTAATATTGTTTTCAAGATATACATATGATATTTTCAAGATTGCACATCAATGCAACACCCCCTCTCTTAACAAAGTTAACAAAAGTCACGAAAATCCTCCCTCAAAGGGAAGTTTATATGGTATCCTATTTATGCCAACCATCTGTGAATCATTTGTTCTTGTTGTTTGGCTCTTGTAGTAAATGTTAATTGTGTTACATGCCTTGAGACAAAAGTTTATTCTACTTCAGAACTATCGATTTGACGACGAAATGCCTACATTGTTATTCAAACAGTCGTTGGTCTGCTGATAGTCTGAGAAGAATGGGTTTCAGTTCAGAATTAATGTGTGTTAACATTAATGAGAGAACTCGTAAATCCTGTCCAAAATACTGTGTATGTATAATAACGTTAAGCGAACGATGCTACTTAATTGAAACACTAATGCCTGTCGTGCTGGGTTCAGATAACATGTTGGTATGGCATATGTACGGAATTGCCTGTTGTAGGGAGTAAAATATCCAAATGTTCAACCACCATTTGTTTGCTTAGGAATGGCTTTCCTTCAACGTTTTTTCTGATACTTATTAATACAAGATGAAATGTTATTGGCAATTTGAAGACTTGATGCTATGAACTGTTATAAACCTTTTAAAGGTTTGAAGACTTGATGCTATGAACTGTTATGTACCTTTATAGGTTTGAAGACTTGATGCTCTGAACTGTTATGTACCTTTATAGGTTTGAAGACTTGATGCTCTGAACTGTTATAAACCTTTATAGGTTTGAAGACTTGATGCTATGAACTGTTATGTATCTTTATAGGTTTGAAGACTTGATGCTCTGAACTGTTATGTATCTTTATAGGTTTGAAGACTTGATGCTCTGAACTGTTATAAACCTTTATAGGTTTGAAGACTTGATGCTCTGAACTGTTATAAACCTTTATAGGTTTGAAGACTTGATGCTCTGAACTGTTATGTACCTTTATAGGTTTGAAGACTTGATGCTATGAACTGTTATGTACCTTTATAGGTTTGAAGACTTGATGCTCTGAATTGTTATGTATCTTTATAGGTTTGAAGACTTCATGCTATGAACTGTTATGTACCTTTATAGGTTTGAAGACTTGATGCTCTGAACTGTTATAAACCTTTATAGGTTTGAAGACTTGATGCTCTGAACTGTTATGTATCTCAGGATGTAAGTGTCTGTTATTCCGCGTAACTTACTATTCAATCATTACTGGATGAATAAATTGTGTTGTATATCTAATCTATGGGCATGTGCTTGTTCCTTAGAAACTCGGAAGTTCACTACAGTAGATTCTCAAAGAACTGTTTTCTTGCTGCTATTTTCATGTAATATGTTGCCACTAACAAGATCAGTTAAAACCGATATAGATATATGGTGCCTGTATTCTGTTTTTACAGAGCACTAATGTTAATTTTAAACAATGCATTTGAATCTGGTCGATAACTAGGAGCTATACTACGTGATACAAGCATTACAAGTATACATATGCAGATATACTGGTATTATCAGGCTCTAAAATATTTTTTCTTTATTTAAGTGTATATCTGAAATATTTAGAGATCTATGAATGTTAATTCACTTATGTTAAAGTAGTGTCTGCAGACGCATTATTAACAAAAATATCATTGTTTATGAAAATTGCGAAACCCAGAATATGCGACCTTGTAACATTTTTAAAATTTGATATCATCTTCCGCCATTTATTCAAAACCATGTTGCAGACTTACGTAGTAGATGACATAAGTCACCGGTGTTGACGTCTAGTAATAGTCTACTTACTGTTGTCGTATCGTCTCGTTTTTACCTGGTAAGGATAGTATGGACTCTCAGTCATGATGTAGCTATGCTGATAATTGTTAGACATAATATTTCATTGGTAAAACAGGTAACATATGGTGTAAATCCTATAATGCTCTATCAAACTTTGGCACAAAATTCTTCAATGCACTGTTCACAAATAACATTTTTGTTTTACAAATGTTTTGGTAATGGTTATGACTTTAAATCAAATTACAGCAGATTGTGCGACAGTCGAAGCTGAATCAATATTGGCAAAGCCAATGAAAATTGGAAGACGGCAAACGAAACCGAAGTCTCCCACTCACCACTGTCACAAATCGCTACATCTTTTAATCCAACAACGCTCCTTCCGACTAACGATGAACGCAAACCACTTGTCACGTATATGCTCTCGGAATCTCTTTCCGTTTGGAATGTGACGTGCTCAATCATGAATGAATTTTGAATGGCTGAAAATGGCGCGAATCGGATGTCAATGACGTTATAGCTATAATAGTCTTTTATCAAATTATCAAATTTTGATAGATATGTTATTTTTGTTTTTGAAACGTACCTTAGAAATTATTTTGAAAGCTTGTAAAGCGCTGGCAGTTATTTGAACTATGAAAATTTGGAATCTGCAACACAATTACTACCGTACAAAATTTACCTGTCGGATTTCTTTAGTCTATCTGAAATATAAGTTTTTTTTTCAACATTTCGAAATGCGGAACAAAAACACTTTCAATATCCTTATTACTGAAAAGAAAGATAACAGTTCTTTGCCTTACGAAGTTTATACTATCAAAAGCTATGGCCCCAAAATTGTAAACTACTACCAATGTTGTATGGTATTGAGTGTGTTCTGTGTGGTGTACTATATGTTGGTGAAACAAAAGGACGGTTAAGACAACGTATGGATGGTCATCGTTAACTACTGACTCGTGGAGAGAACTAATGATTTCATCTTCAACCGCCTGGTCCATTCTATATTGTCGATGACTGTCTATAAAAAGAAAGAAAGAAAGAAGAAGAAAAAAAGCCGGAGAAATGGTAAAACGAGAACTGTGTTTGGTTAACTTTCTGAGTGAGTTAAACCCAGTTGGTCCATCATTCATAAAATAATTTGTTGTTTAAAATCGAACATGAAAACAAAACACAGGTCAATGTTCCTCGATCCTGATGTTAACTCCACACTTCCAGATTTACATGACATGCTACTGTGCCTGCAGTTAAGGCTTCCAGTAACTTGATACTTGTCTGCAGACATTGCATTTCCTGTATACAAAAAGATCTGAGCTTTCATGATAACGAAGGAAACCCCACTTATTTATTAAGCAATCTTTCGGGAAAATACTGGCTAAGCATGCTTCGGCGTTACAATCATTTAGAGTTGATTCGATATTCTAGGGCCTGTTTCCATTATGACGCTTTTCGTTTAAGAAATCGTCAACTGACGGACACACTAATGACACAAGGTTTCAAAGGCTGCAAGGTTGCTGAATATGATGGAGAATTTTTACTGTCGTCAGTGTGATCTCATTGAGAAATGTGCGAAATGAAACTGAACGTTTTTGACGTTCGTTAGTTTGCCTCTAGGTTCCATTGTTGTATACCTTATTCCCATTTGAGAACGTGACATTATTTACTTGGATTGACGAAGATTTACACGGCGGGTGTTGCCGATGGGCAGAAAAACGCTTACTCTTTCGAAACACCAGGGCCTCTATTCATGAAACCATTCTCATGCCCAAGCATAGATTTTGTGCCCAAGCAAACTTTTTTTATAATTCACCTAAATAATATAAAATAATACAAATGTCAAATATAAACATTGAATACAACTTTGACTTGAAGTCCTTTAAATTTTTTTTAAAAATCTTTGACAAAGTCAGCCTTAGCTATTAATTTTTAACTTAAAGAAGACATCCGGATTGATGGCAAAATTCATGCTTGAGCATGAGAACGGTTTCATGAATATGGGCCCTGGTTTTATGTAAAGAAATAATACAGTTTTTTTTATGAAAATCAGTAAAGCTTGCAAAAGTGTCTTTAAAGCAAACAATATTCTATGCATTGATCGATTTAAAACCGTTTTGTAAATAGATTGAAACTATGAAACGGTTTATTGTTTCCAGCAGGCATTCATGACCGTTAACATAGATCAGAATTCTAGTTCGAACTAATTATATATCGACCAAAGTTTGGCGTTTCATAGAAGTATCAGAAACAAGGAGTACAATGAATTTGTTAAAAATAGTAGATTCAAAATACAGCGAAAATACCCTTATTAGGCATTTCCGGAAGCTTTCACGCTTTGTCGTTTTATTGATAGATACATATACAAAAATGTCACGAATGATCCGAATAATATCATATATCAATACGATCTTGACGAAAATGACACGCAATGGCTACATAGTAAGGCTACAATCTCCCACTTATATCAACTATCAATAGCATCCTTTTGCGCGCTTCTATTTGAATTATCAAGATGTTCAAATAAAGTGACATGTATTTAGCAATAGTACAGTATTTCATTTTTTATTTAAATTTGGAGACCAAAGCAAATGAGATAATGACTTATGATTGAAATGCAACGGAATTAACAACAACAAATGTAAACAGACGATATGGTTAGTTTCCGCTCACTTTCCAAAAACACTCGGAGACATCAGGTCAGTGTTATTTGATTTTCATGTATCCAGTATCAAGGATAGCGCATATTTAACACATTAACAAAAATATACTTCATCTCAGACGTTAGTCATTCTATCAATGATCCATTGGCCGTTAAATAAGGTAATCGAAATGACCGGAAAACCAGGACATTAATAGAACACCAAAGATTAGCTAGAACACTCTGGGCTGTCAAAACAGTATTCACAGTGGGTAGATCTATCACGTTTTATCTTCCGTCGTTGTCAAAAGAATTGCTAAAATCATTTTATGTTGTAAAACTGGGAATGATGCAGGCGAAAGCAATATCATTACTGATGTTTTTAGTACAAATATGCTGCCATACACTTGGAATACAACTAGATGTGCCCCGATTTCAGCCTAACTTTTATTTGTCCAGTGTGGGGTATAAGTCTATCAGTGAGGTTGGTTTGTATGACTGTGCTCGACATTGTGGTTTGGAATCGGGATGTAAACCCTTCACATACAGTACAACAGATTTACGATGTCGACTTATCGAAGACGATTCCAGCACGGCACCAGGGCAATTTATCACTGATCCTGGATTTATTTATGGAAACAGAACCTCGGTTACTTCGGTAAGTAATAATCTGATGACAATTATAAATATGTACGTGTGTCATCATCAATTGCCTTTAGTTATGATACAGGTAGTGTCAATTCATCCTACGATACTAGTGTTTGATATAAATGTCTTCCTTAACTGCCATTACATTGATTATGAACGCCTGCTATTCTTTCTCCTTGTCTTTTGTTCATAATTTAACCTGTTAACACCTAATTTGAGTTTCCATTAACAACGTATCAATCTGTTAAATATCTCAAAATGTCAATGGGTACACAGTATATTGTTAAAGGAAAAAACGATTGAAGAAATAATGTGTTCTACAACAGTATCTTCCTCATGATAATTTTATATTCGTGGCTCTCACTACTGGAGAGTCAAAGAGAAAGAAAGGAAATTTTGTTTTATCATGCTTGATATGCTGTAACAAAAGAGAACAAAATACCACCCTCTTAACATAACTATATCGATAAACAACACAAAAATACCGACATTTTAACATAACTATAATCCAAACTAGCTCAAAATATGTACAAAAGACATTGAAAAAATTACAAGGAGCATAAAAATGTTCTAGAAGAGTAAGCGTCTTCTGCTTCATCACCGACACCCGCCATGAAAATTTTATATCAATTCAAGTAAGTAATGTTACATTCAAAAATGAGAACAAGGTATGCAACAACGGAACCAACAGGCAAACTAACAAGCATCAAACACGTTCAGCTACTTATCACTTAATCATAGCTCATAATGTTGATCTATTGTATACATAAATGAAAGATGTATACGTAATTAGGAAAGAAATCTCTCTTTATCTGACATAAAGGATTGCATTCACGGTTGCTTGAACGCAATGAATACAGATATTATCTATGAGTAACGTCATCAAGGTAATGCTGATATAATATCACCCCAAAAACATTCATCGGATATAGTTCGGTCTCCATGATTCAGACTGTATTGCTTCGTAGTAATAAAACACAACAGTGGATCCATTAGGTAGCTGAATATCATATCATTGTTTCATCTACTCCCATTTGCGCATACAATACATTATAGGCAGGTTAAGCGGGATTTTGTGTCGATCCGGGAGACTTTTCTAACTGTGTCATTTAATGTAGAAAATAAACTCCTACCAATACATTATATTATTTCTAAAATTCCATGTTTGTTACGATTGTGTCTCAAATTCCTAGTAGCATGGAATATTGGAGAAGATTTCTTTAAATTCTTATAATCAAATATAGATATTGGGTCTAGTTAGGTTTTTAAAAGCATTTTTCTGTTGAGGTTACATTGGAAGTAAAATAAAGCTATTGATCAGTCATCAGAGTATTTCGATGAGGGAACACTGTATCTTATAGTAATTAAAAAACGGATAGATGAACCAAGGTGTACACAATCTGTATAATTTTTTCTATCTGTAAATATTATTGTAGTATCATTACGATTCAACAGGACGAATCTTTGATGGGAACGTGTCGGGATCATGATTGTCCAGATTACACTACCTGTGTCCATCTGTCGTCCACTCCCCGGGTTTGTGTAATAACAGGTAAACATGTTTTATTAATCTGATCTTTGTTTACATTTAATTCATCTTTACAATGTCATGAAAAAACAGATTCAACATTTGTATTAAAAGGTGCTTTTGACTTGTGCGTCTCTTATATCATCTTGTCGAAAGCGAAAGGTAGCTGAACAACCAACCATAGCCAGGGAAAGGGAGGTGTACTAACATAACAAGGAAAGGGAGGTGTACAAACATAACAAGGGAAAGGGAGGTGTACAAACATAACAAGGAAAGGGAGGTGTACTAACATAACAAGGAAAGGGAGGTGTACAAATATAACAAGGGAAAGGGAGGTGTACAAATATAACAAGAAAAGGGAGGTGTACAAACATAACAAGAAAAGGGAGGTGTACAAACATAACAAGGGAAAGGGAGGTGTACTAACATAACAAGGGAAAGGGAGGTGTACTAACATAACAAGGGAAAAAGGGAGGTGTACAAACATAACAAGGGAAAGGGAGGTGTACAAACATAACAAGGAAAGGGAGGTGTACAAACATAACAAGGAAAGGGAGGTGTACAAATATAACAAGGAAAAGGGAGGTGTACAAACATAACAAGGGAAAGGGAGGTGTACAAACATAACAAGGGAAAGGGAGGTGTACAAACATAACAAGGAAAGGGAGGTGTACAAACATAACAAGGGAAAGGGAGGTGTACAAACATAACAAGGGAAAGGGAGGTGTACAAACATAACATAACAAGGGAAAGGGAGGTGTACTAATATAACAAGGAAAGGGAGGTGTACAAATATAACAAGGGAAAGGGAGGTGTACAAATATAACAAGGAAAGGGAGGTGTACAAACATAACAAGGGAAAGGGAGGTGTACAAATATAACAAGGAAAGGGAGGTGTACAAACATAACAAGGGAAAGGGAGGTGTACAAACATAACAAGGGAAAGGGAGGTGTACAAATATAACAAGGAAAGGGAGGTGTACAAATATAACAAGGAAAGGGAGGTGTACAAACATAACAAGGGAAAGGAAGGTGAACAAACATAACAAGGGAAAGGGAGGTGTACAAACATAACAAGGAAAGGGAGGTGTAAAACATAACAAGGGAAAGGGAGGTGTACAAACATAACAAGGAAAGGGAGGTGTACAAACATAACAAGGGAAAGGGAGGTGTACAAACATAACAAGGGAAAGGGAGGTGTACAAAAATAAAAAGGAAAGGGAGGTGTACAAAAATAACAAGGGAAAGGGAGGTGTACAAACATAACAAGGGAAAGGGAGGTGTACAAACATAACAAGGAAAAGGGAGGTGTACTAACATAACAAGGGAAAGGGAGGTGTACAAACATAACAAGGGAAAGGGAGGTGTACACAATATAACAGGGGAAAGGGAGGTGTACAAACATAACAAGGGAAAGGGAGGTGTACAAACATAACAAGGGAAAGGGAGGTGTAACAATATAACAGGGGAAAGGGAGGTGTACTAACATAACAAGGGAAAGGGAGGTGTACAAACATAACAAGGGAAAGGGAGGTGTACAAACATAACAAGGGAAAGGGAGGTGTACAAACATAACAAGGTAAAACATAACAAGGGAAAGGGAGGTGTACAAACATAACAAGGGAAAGGGAGGTGTACAAACATAACAAGGAAAGGGAGGTGTACAAACATAACAAGGGAAGGGATGTTTACAAAAAAAAAAAAGGAAAGGGAGGTGTACAAACATAACAAGGGAAAGGGAGGTGTACAAACATAACAAGGAAAGGGAGGTGTACAAACATAACAAGGGAAAGGGAGGTGTACAAACATAACAAGGAAAGGGAGGTGTACAAACATAACAAGGGAAAGGGAGGTGTACAAACATAACAAGGAAAGGGAGATGTACAAATATAACAAGGGAAAGGGAGGTGTACTAATATAACAAGGAAAGGGAGGTGTACAAATATAACAAGGGAAAGGGAGGTGTACAAATATAACAAGGAAAGGGAGGTGTACAAACATAACAGGGGAAAGGGAGGTGTACAAACATAACAAGGGAAAGGGAGGTGTACAAACATAACAGGGGAAAGGGAGGTGTACAAACATAACAGGGGAAAAGGAGGTGTACAAACATAAAAGGGGAAAGGGAGGTGTACAAACATAACAGGGGAAAGGGAGGAGTACAAACATAACAGGGGAAAGGGAGGTGTACAAACATAACAAGGGAAAGGGAGGTGTACAAACATAACAAGGGAAAGGGAGGTGTACAAACATAACAAGGGAAAGGGAGGTGTACAAACATAACAAGGGAAAGGGAGGTGTACAAACATAACAAGGAAAGGGAGGTGTACAAACATAACAAGGGAAAGGGAGGTGTACAAACATAACAAGGGAAAGGGAGGTGTACAAACATAACAAGGAAAGGGAGGTGTACAAACATAACAAGGGAAATGGAGGTGTACAAACATAACAAAGGAAAGAGAGGTGTACAAACATAACAAGGGAAAGGGAGGTGTACAAACATAACAAGGGAAAGGGAGGTGTACAAACATAACAAGGGAAAGGGAGGTGTACAAACATAACAAGGGAAAGGGAGGTGTACAAACATAACAAGGGAAAGGGAGGTGTACAAACATAACAAGGGAAAGGGAGGTGTACAAACATAACAAGGGAAAGGGAGGTGTACAAACATAACAAGGAAAAGGGAGGTGTACAAACATAACAAGGAAAGGGAGGTGTACAAACATAACAAGGGAAAGGGAGATGTACAAACATAACAAGGAAAGGGATGTGTACAAATATAACAAGGGAAAGGGAGGTGTACAAACATAACAAGGGAAAGGGAGGTGTACAAACATAACAAGGGAAAGGGAGGTGTACAAACATAACAAGGAAAAGGGAGGTGTACAAACATAACAAGGGAGGGGAGATGTACAAATATAACAAGGGAAAGGGAGATGTACAAACATAACAAGGAAAGGGAGGTGTACAAATATAGCCAGGGAAAGGGAGGTGTACAAACATAACAAGGGAAAGGGAGGTGTACAAACAGGGAGGTGTACAACAAACAAGGAAAGGGAGGTGTACAAATATAACAAGGGAAAGGGAGGTTTTTCAAACATAACAAGGAAAGGGAGGTGTACAAACATAACACGGGAAAGGGAGGTGTACAAATATAACAAGGAAAGGGAGGTGTAGAAATATAACAAGGAAAGGGAGGTGTACAAATATAACAAGGAAAGGGAGGTGTAAAACATAACAAGGGAAAAACATAACAAGGGGAGGTGTACAAACATAACAAGGAAAGGGAGGTGTACAAACATAACACGGGAAAGGGAGGTGTACAAACAAGGAAAGGGAGGTGTACAAACATAACAGGGGAAAGGGAGGTGTACAAACATAACAAGGGAAAGGGAGGTGTACAAACATAACAAGGGAAAGGGAGGTGTACAAACATAACAAGGAAAGGGAGGTGTACAAACATAACAAGGGAAAGGGAGGTGTACAAATATAACAAGGAAAGGGAGGTGTACAAACATAACAAGGGAAAAGGAGGTGTACAAACATAACAAGGGAAAGGGAGGTGTACAAATATAACAAGGAAAGGGAGGTGTACAAACATAACAAGGGAAAGGGAGGTGTACAAACATAACAAGGAAAGGGAGGTGTACAAACATAACAAGGGAAAGGGAGGTGTACAAATATAACAAGGAAAGGGAGGTGTACAAACATAACAAGGAAAGGGAGGTGTACGGGAAAGGGAGGTGTACAAATATAACAAGGAAAGGGAGGTGTAGAAATATAACAAGGAAAGGGAGGTGTACAAACATAACAAGGGAAAGGGAGGTGTACAAATATAACAAGGAAAGGGAGGTGTACAAATATAACAAGGAAAGGGAGGTGTACAAATATAACAAGGGAAAAGGAGGTGTACAAACATAACAAGGGAAAGGGAGGTGTACAAATATAACAAGGAAAGGGAGGTGTACAAACATAACAAGGGAAAGGGAGGTGTACAAATATAACAAGGGAAAGGGAGGTGTACAAATATAACAAGGAAAGGGAGGTGTACAAACATAACAAGGAAAGGGAGGTGTACAAACATAACAAGGGAAAGGGAGGTGTACAAACATAACAAGGTAAAGGGAGGTGTACAAACATAACAAGGGAAAGGGAGGTGTACAAACATAAGAAGGGAAAGGTAGGAGTACAAACATAACTTAAATGGGATTTAGTATGGAAATGTAGGTAGCTGGCCACATTTTATCATTCACTGATTTAGGAGAGAGAGTTTATTAATCTCTGTTACAATATCAAGATAAGTTATTCAGATATTGAAAGAAAGAAATCCATCCCAAAGCGATCTATACATACATACTTTAAATAGTAGATTGTTTAAAGGCGTTCACCTTGCGTCAAGAGACATATGCCAGTAAAACATTAGCAAATTAATGTTAACTGGAATGTACTTCCTAAAATTTATTTCTAATTAGTTTAGATAATTAGCGACGAATGACATCGCTGTTATTGTTTGTATAACCATATCTTAAGTTGGTAGGCTTAATGTGAAGATGTTGCAACGGAAAAGTAAATAAACTGGGCACAAAAAGGAATTGATCATTTTTAAAGATAATTTATTTTTGTCAAACGCCGAACACTTTTACTTTGGAATACGAATTACAAGAAATACAAGTAAAGTCAAACAACAGGCAAACAATTCTACCAACTTTGAATGAATTCCATTCAAGCGTAACCCTTTAAAACAAAGGTCTCTCAGAGACGTTTCTGGTCGTCTGGAGTCGATTCCATAATCGTGAGATACACTCTGTGACACATTGAAGTGTGCAGCCAAAGTTCGTTGTAATTCTTCTGCTTGCAGCATTCCAAATGTTCGGCCAGCCTCTGCAGCTGTCATGTGACCTGTCCTGCCAACAAATTTTCAAAACATGACGTAAAACAACAGGATATTCAGAAGAAATGGCACAATTGACCGTTTGATTTCAACCCTGTGTACATGATGTCTTGTCGCACGTTTAAAACAAGGGCAAATCATTACCGAAACATTATACATTGGTGATATAACAGCATTCAAAGAGTGTCAAGGTTAATCTATGTTAACGCAGAAAAAGTCACCTATATTTATGATCCATAACTTGGTGTGTCCAGTATATGTAGATTTCTGTTTGAGAAAATAAAAAAAAGATGTAAAGTTAACGATTATTTATCGAATCAAAGTATATATATATATATTATCAGCTTGTGGTCCTTCTCCGGACCCTTTAATTCCTGTCAGTACTGACGACATTTCCGTCACCAGGAGTCCTGTGGGACTAGATACATTCAATATGATACAGGTTATGTTGGGTATAAAACTACTGTCTGTCTGACAAACGGACAATGGTCGGAGCCGGAAGATTATTGTGCAGGTATTTCATTTCATACGATTGAATCGAAACTCGATAGTTGTCTCTATGCGTCTATACTGTCGGGAGCACGATCACAGATCGTCGTGTAGGCCAATTATGTGAAGGATAATCTCAAGGCTCCAAATCAAGTACAAAACATTTAATCTGGTGGTCAACATCTTCTCTCTTCAATAACTCTGAAATAATCTGATTACAAATTGTATTTCACAAGCTAATAGTTCAGTTATTTCATTGGTAGCGAATAAGGACAAATGTAAATCTGTACTGTTATATGTGATGGTAGCCGAGATCATACTTCTGTAGTGTTATATGTGATGGTAGCCGACACCATACTTCTGTAGTGTTATACGTGATGGTAGCCGACACCATACCTCTGTCTTGTTATATGTAGTGGTAGCCGAGACCATACTTCCGTCTTGTTATATGTGATGGTAGCCGACACCATACTTCTGTAGTGTTATACGTGATGGTAGCCGACACCATACTTCTGTCTTGTTATATGTGATGGTAGCCGACACCATACTTCTGTCTTGTTATATGTGATGGTAGCCGACACCATACTTATGTCTTGTTATATGTGATGGTAGCCGACACCATACTTCTGTCTTGTTATACGTGATTGTAGCCGACACCATACATCTGTCTTGTTATATGTGATGGTAGCCGACACCATACTTCTATCTTGTTATATGTGATGGTAGCCGACACCATACTTCTGTAGTGTTATACGTGATGGTAGCCGACACCATACTTCTGTCTTGTTATATGTGATGGTAGCCGACACCATACTTCTGTAGTGTTATATGTGATGGTAGCCGACGCCATACTTCTGTCTTGTTATATGTGATGGTAGCCGACACCATACTTCTGTCTTGTTATATGTGATGGTAGCCGACACCATACTTCTGTAGTGTTATACGTGATGGTAGCCGACACCATACTTCTGTCTTGTTATATGTGATGGTAGCCGACACCATACTTCCGTATTGTTATATGTGATGGTAGCCGACACCATACCTCTGTAGTGTTATATGTGATGGTAGCCGACACCATACGTATATCTTGTTATATGTGATGGTAGCCGACACCATACTTCTGTAGTGTCATATGTGATGGTAGCCGACACCATACTTCTGTCTTGTTATATGTGATGGTAGCCGACACCATACTTCTGTAGTGTTATACGTGATGGTAGCCGACACCATACCTCTGTTTTGTTATATGTGATGGTAGCCGACACCATACTTATATCTTGTTATATGTGATGGTAGCCGACACCATACTTCTGTCTTGTTATATGTGATGGTAGCCGACACCATACTTCCGTATTGTTATATGTGATGGTAGCCGACACCATACTTCTGTAGTGTTATACGTGATGGTAGCCGACACCATACTTCTGTCTTGTTATATGTGATGGTAGCCGACACCATACTTCCGTATTGTTATATGTGATGGTAGCCGACACCATACCTCTGTCTTGTTATATGTGATGGTAGCCGACACCATACTTATATCTTGTTATATGTGATGGTAGCCGACACCATACTTCTGTAG
Organism: Ylistrum balloti; assembly: GCF_031769215.1. NCBI lineage: Eukaryota > Metazoa > Mollusca > Bivalvia > Pectinida > Pectinidae > Ylistrum > Ylistrum balloti. Next base: position 455,699 of record NW_026782600.1, on the reverse strand, counting down.
TGTCATATGTGATGGTAGCCGACACCATACTTCTGTCTTGTTATATGTGATGGTAGCCGACACCATACTTCTGTAGTGTTATACGTGATGGTAGCCGACACCATACCTCTGTCTTGTTATATGTGATGGTAGCCGACACCATACTTATATCTTGTTATATGTGATGGTAGCCGACACCATACTTCTGTCTTGTTATATGTGATGATAGCCGACACCATACTTCTGTAGTGTTATATGTGATGGTAGCCGACACCATACTTCTGTAGTGTTATACGTGATGGTAGCCGACACCATACTTCTGTCTTGTTATATGTGATGGTAGCCGACACCATACTTCTGTAGTGTTATACGTGATGGTAGCCGACACCATACTTCTGTCTTGTTATATGTGATGGTAGCCGACACCATACTTCTGTAGTGTTATATGTGGTTGTAGCCGACACCATACTTCTGTAGTGTTATATGTGATTGTAGCCGACACCATACTTCTGTAGTGTTATACGTGATGGTAGCCGACACCATACTTCTGTCTTGTTATATGTGATTGTAGCCGACACCATACTTCTGTATTATTATATGTGGTGGTAGTCGACACCATACTTCTGTCTTGTTATATGTGATTGTAGCCGACACCATACTTCTGTAGTGTTATACGTGATGGTAGCCGACACCATACTTCTGTAGTGTTATATGTGATGGTAGCCGAGACCATACTTCTGTAGTGTTATATGTTAATGTAAATTGTATTTTCTGACGACTCTTTAATGCTAGAGGAAAACTTTCAGCATTAGTTATTTATCTAAGCGACTTGATATTGTTTCTTCATAGACTAAATTTCTAATTTCTTTAAACGACAATGACTAGACTCACTTAGAGAATAAAGAAACAACACGGTGATTTATTACTGGACTCTGGTTTACCCGATCGTTATATGATTGATCAAAACATCGATATAACGTGCGACAAACTATTTGTGTCTTTCACTTTAGTAACAATAATTATTAAACGAGTATGTAAATCATTCCTAATTTATAAAAAAAATTGTAAATTGATTCATATACCAAACCAGATGAAAATGTTTCTGATTTATAATATGTTTATATATATTTTTTTTCTACTCTTCGTACAGATTGTGGAAACCCTCCAGTTATTTTGGATGCAATAATTTCTGTGGGTGACACGACAGTAGGATCCACCAGGACATATGAGTGCTCCTCTACAACTACCGCTTTCGGTTCCGTTGATATAACATGCCAAGAGGATGGAACTTGGTCGGTATCATCTTTGACATGCATACCAGGTTTGTTGTTGCTTGTTAGTTTTGTACAGTTTTTTCGTCATTTCAACAGTCAAGTACATATTAAAGGAGATGACAAAAATAAAAGGTGCCAACTGCCCCTTTCGTAATGACGTAACACTATAATATCACGGTACGGTGTCCCCGATATTGTTTTTCAGTGTACAGCTTATTATAAAAGCGTCCTGGAATAGTCTCATCATTCGGGGACAATCCTAATCGACCCTCACACGAACACAATTACCAACCCCCAAATTATTGTGTTTCAGACTGTTATCATCACACGAACACAATTACCAACCCCCAAATCATTGTGTTTCAGACTGTGTTATCCTCACACGAACACAATTACCAACCCCCAAATTATTGTGTTTCAGACTGTGTTATTCTCACACGAACACAATTACCAACCCCCAAATTATTGTGTTTCAGACTGTTATCATCACACGAACACAATTACCAACCCCCAAATCATTGTGTTTCAGACTGTGTTATCCTCACACGAACACAATTACCAACCCCCAAATCATCCTCACACGAACACAATTACCAACCCCCAAATCATTGTGTTTCAGACTGTTATCCTCACACGAACACAATTACCAACCCCCAAATCATTGTGTTTCAGACTGTTATCCTCACACGAACACAATTACCAACCCCCAAATCATTGTGTTTCAGACTGTGTTATCCTCACACGAACACAATTACCAACCCCCAAATCATTGTGTTTCAGACTGTTATCCTCACACGAACACAATTACCAACCCCCAAATCATTGTGTTTCAGACTGTGTTATCCTCACACGAACACAATTACCAACCCCCAAATCATTGTGGTTCAGACTGTTATCCTCACACGAACACAATTACCAACCCCCAAATCATTGTGTTTCAGACTGTGTTATTCTCACACGAACACAATTACCAACCCCCAAATCATTGTGTTTCAGACAGTGTTATCCTCACACGAAAACAATTAACAACCCCCAAATCATTGTGTTTCAGACAGTGTTATCCTCACACGAACACAATTACCAACCCCCAAATCATTGTGTTTCAGACTGTGTTATCCTCACACGAACACAATTACCAACCCCCAAATCATTGTGTTTCAGACTGTGTTATCCTCACACGAACACAATTACCAACCCCCAAATCATTGTGTTTCAGACAGTGTTATCCTCACACGAACACAATTACCAACCCCCAAATCATTGTGTTTCAGACTGTGTTATCCTCACACGAACACAATTACCAACCCCCAAATCATTGTGGTTCAGACTGTTATCCTCACACGAACACAATTACCAACCCCCAAATCATTGTGTTTCAGACTGTGTTATCCTCACACGAACACAATTACCAACCCCTAAATCATTGTGTTTCAGACTGTGTTATCCTCACACGAACACAATTACCAACCCCCAAATCATTGTGTTTCAGACAGTGTTATCCTCACACGAACACAATTACCAACCCCCAAATCATCCTCACACGAACACAATTACCAACCCCTAAATCATTGTGTTTCAGACTGTGTTATCCTCACACGAACACAATTACCAACCCCCAAATCATTGTGTTTCAGACTGTGTTATCCTCACACGAACACAATTACCAACCCCCAAATCATTGTGGTTCAGACTGTTATCCTCACACGAACACAATTACCAACCCCCAAATCATTGTGTTTCAGACTGTGTTATTCTCACACGAACACAATTACCAACCCCCAAATCATTGTGGTTCAGACTGTTATCCTCACACGAACACAATTACCAACCCCCAAATCATTGTGTTTCAGACTGTTATCCTCACACGAACACAATTACCAACCCCCAAATCATTGTGTTTCAGACTGTGTTATCCTCACACGAACACAATTACCAACCCCCAAATCATTGTGGTTCAGACTGTTATCCTCACACGAACACAATTACCAACCCCCAAATCATTGTGTTTCAGACTGTGTTATTCTCACACGAACACAATTACCAACCCCCAAATCATTGTGTTTCAGACAGTGTTATCCTCACACGAAAACAATTAACAACCCCCAAATCATTGTGTTTCAGACAGTGTTATCCTCACACGAACACAATTACCAACCCCCAAATCATTGTGTTTCAGACTGTGTTATCCTCACACGAACACAATTACCAACCCCCAAATCATTGTGTTTCAGACTGTGTTATCCTCACACGAACACAATTACCAACCCCTAAATCATTGTATTTCAGACAGTGTTATCCTCACACGAACACAATTACCAACCCCCAAATCATTGTGTTTCAGACAGTGTTATCCTCACACGAACACAATTACCAACCCCTAAATCATCCTCACACGAACACAATTACCAACCCCCAAATCATTGTGTTTCAGACTGTGTTATCCTCACACGAACACAATTACCAAACCCCAAATCATTGTGTTTCAGACTGTGTTATCCTCACACGAACACAATTACCAACCCCCAAATCATTGTGTTTCAGACTGTGTTATCCTCACACGAACACAATTACCAACCCCCAAATCATCCTCACACGAACACAATTACCAACCCCCAAATCATTGTGTTTCAGACAGTGTTATCCTCACACGAACACAATTACCAACCCCTAAATCATCCTCACACGAACACAATTACCAACCCCCAAATCATTGTGTTTCAGACTGTGTTATCCTCACACGAACACAATTACCAAACCCCAAATCATTGTGTTTCAGACTGTGTTATCCTCACACGAACACAATTACCAACCCCCAAATCATTGTGTTTCAGACTGTGTTATCCTCACACGAACACAATTACCAAACCCCAAATCATTGTGTTTCAGACTGTGTTATCCTCACACGAACACAATTACCAACCCCCAAATCATTGTGTTTCAGACTGTGTTATCCTCACACGAACACAATTACAACCCCCAAATCATTGTGTTTCACCCACCAAATCATTGTGTTTCAGACTGTGTTATCCTCACACGAACACAATTACCAACCCCCAAATCATTGTGTTTCAGACTGTGTTATCCTCACACGAACACAATTACCAACCCCCAAATCATTGTGTTTCAGACTGTGTTATCCTCACACGAACACAATTACCAACCCCCAAATCATTGTGTTTCAGACTGTGTTATCCTCACACGAACACAATTACCAAACCCCACAATTATTGTGTTTCAGACTGTGTTATCATCACACGAACACAATTACCAACCCCCAAATCATTGTGTTTCAGACTGTGTTATCCTCACACGAACACAATTTACAACGCCCTACTCATCCTCACACGAAAACAATTACCAACCCCCAAATCATTGTGTTTCAGACTGTGTTATCCTCACACGAACACAATTACCAACCCCTAAATCATTGTGTTTCAGTTCTGTGTTATCCTCACACGAACACAATTACCAACCCCACGAACACAATCATTGTGTTTCAGACTGTGTTATCCTCACACGAACACAATTACCAACCCCCAAATCATTGTGTTTCAGACTGTGTTATCCTCACACGAACACAATTACCAACCCCCAAATCATTGTGTTTCAGACTGTGTTATCCTCACACGAACACAATTACCAACCCCCAAATCATTGTGTTTCAGACTGTTATCCTCACACGAACACAATTACCAACCCCCAAATCATTGTGTTTCAGACTGTGTTATCCTCACACGAACACAATTACCAACCCCCAAATCATTGTGTTTCAGACTGTGTTATCCTCACACGAACACAATTACCAACCCCCAAATCATTGTGTTTCAGACTGTGTTATCCTCACACGAACACAATTACCAACCCCCAAATCATTGTGTTTCAGACTGTGTTATCCTCACACGAACACAATTACCAACCCCCAAATCATTGTGTTTCAGACTGTGTTATCCTCACACGAACACAATTACCAACCCCCAAATCATTGTGTTTCAGACTGTGTTATCCTCACACGAACACAATTACCAACCCCCAAATCATCAGTCTGTGTTATCACGAACACAATTACCAACCCCCAAATCATTGTGTTTCAGACTGTGTTATCCTCACACGAACACAATTACCAACCCCCAAATCATTGTGTTTCAGACAGTGTTATCCTCACACGAACACAATTACCAACCCCCAAATCATTGTGTTTCAGACTGTTATCCTCACACGAACACAATTACCAACCCCCAAATCATTGTGTTTCAGACAGTGTTATCCTCACACGAACACAATTACCAACCCCCAAATCATCCTCACACGAACACAATTACCAACCCCCAAATCATTGTGTTTCAGACTGTTATCCTCACACGAACACAATTACCAACCCCCAAATCATTGTGTTTCAGACTGTGTTATCCTCACACGAACACAATTACCAACCCCCAAATCATCCTCACACGAACACAATTACCAACCCCCAAATCATTGTGTTTCAGACTGTGTTATCCTCACACGAACACAATTACCAACCCCCAAATCATTGTGTTTCAGACTGTGTTATCCTCACACGAACACAATTACCAACCCCCAAATCATTGTGTTTCAGACTGTTATCCTCACACGAACACAATTACCAACCCCCAAATCATTGTGTTTCAGACTGTGTTATCCTCACACGAACACAATTACCAACCCCCAAATCATTGTGTTTCAGACTGTTATCCTCACACGAACACAATTACCAACCCCCAAATCATTGTGTTTCAGACTGTGTTATCCTCACACGAACACAATTACCAACCCCCAAATCATTGTGTTTCAGACTGTGTTATCCTCACACGAACACAATTACCAACCCCCAAATCATTGTGTTTCAGACTGTGTTATCCTCACACGAACACAATTACCAACCCCCAAATCATTGTGTTTCAGACTGTGTTATCCTCACACGAACACAATTACCAACCCCCAAATCATTGTGTTTCAGACTGTTATCCTCACACGAACACAATTACCAACCCCCAAATCATTGTGTTTCAGACTGTGTTATCCTCACACGAACACAATTACCAACCCCCAAATCATTGTGTTTCAGACTGTGTTATCCTCACACGAACACAATTACCAATCATTTTTTTTCAGACTGTGTTATCCTCACACGAACACAATTACCAACCCCCAAATCATTGTGTTTCAGACTGTGTTATCCTCACACGAACACAATTACCAACCCCCAAATCATTGTGTTTCAGACTGTGTTATTCTCACACGAACACAATTACCAACCCCCAAATCATTGTGTTTCAGACTGTGTTATCCTCACACGAACACAATTACCAACCCCCAAATCATTGTGTTTCAGACTGTGTTATCCTCACACGAACACAATTACCAACCAACCCCCAAATCATTGTGTTTCAGACTGTGTTATCCTCACACGAACACAATTACCAACCCCCAAATCATTGTGTTTCAGACTGTGTTATCCTCACACGAACACAATTACCAACCCCCAAATCATTGTGTTTCAGACTGTGTTATCCTCACACGAACACAATTACCAACCCCCAAATCATTGTGTTTCAGACTGTGTTATCATCACACGAACACAATTACCAACCCCCAAATCATTGAACACAATTACCAACCCCCAAATCATTGTTGTTCAGACTGTTATCCTCACACGAACACAATTACCAACCCCCAAATCATTGTGTTTCAGACTGTGTTATCCTCACACGAACACAATTACCAACCCCCAAATCATTGTGTTTCAGACTGTGTTATCCTCACACGAACACAATTACCAACCCCCAAATCATTGTGTTTCAGACTGTGTTATCCTCACACGAACACAATTACCAACCCCAACCCCCAAATCATTGTGTTTCAAATTATCCTCACACGAACACAATTACCAACCACCCAAAAATTGTGATTTAGACAGAGTTATAATCACACGAACACAATTACCAACCCCCAAATCATTGTGTTTCAGACTGTGTTATCCTCACACGAACACAATTACCAACCCCCACATCATTGTGTTTCAGACTGTGTTATCCTCACACGAACACAATTACCAACCCCCAAATCATTGTGTTTCAGACTGTGTTATCCTCACACGAACACAATTACCAACCCCCAAATCATCCTCACACGAACACAATTACCAACCCCCAAATCATTGTGTTTCAGACTGTGTTATCCTCACACGAACACAATTACCAACCCCCAAATCATTGTGTTTCAGACTGTGTTATCCTCACACGAACACAATTACCAACCCCCAAATCATTGTGTTTCAGACTGTGTTATCCTCACACGAACACAATTACCAACCCCCAAATCATTGTGTTTCAGACAGTGTTATCCTCACACGAACACAATTACCAACCCCCAAATCATTGTGTTTCAGACTCCTCACACGAACACAATTACCAACCCCCAAATCATTGTGTTTCAGACTGTGTTATCCTCACACGAACACAATTACCAACCCCCAAATCATTGTGTTTCAGACTGTGTTATCCTCACACGAACACAATTACCAACCCCCAAATCATTGTGTTTCAGACTGTGTTATCCTCACACGAACACAATTACCAACCCCCAAATCATTGTATTTCAGACTGTGTTATCCTCACACGACACACAATTACCAACGAACCAATTACCAAATCATTGTGTTTCAGACTGTGTTATCCTCACACGAACACAATTACCAACCCCCAAATCATTGTGTTTCAGACTGTGTTATCCTCACACGAACACAATTACCAACCCCCAAATCATTGTGTTTCAGACTGTGTTATCCTCACACGAACACAATTACCAACCCCCAAATCATTGTGTTTCAGACTGTGTTATCCTCTCACGAACGCAATTACCAACCCCCAAATCATCCTCACACGAACACAATTACCAACCCCCAAATCATTGTGTTTCAGACTGTGTTATCCTCACACGAACACAATTACCAACCCCCAAATCATTGTGTTTCAGACTGTGTTATCCTCACACGAACACAATTACCAACCCCCAAATCATTGTGTTTCAGACTGTGTTATCCTCACACGAACACAATTACCAACCCCCAAATCATTGTGTTTCAGACAGTGTTATCCTCACACGAACACAATTACCAACCCCCAAATCATTGTGTTTCAGACTGTGTTATCCTCACACGAACACAATTACCAACCCCTAAATCATTGTGTTTCAGACCCACAAACCAACCCCCAAATCATTGTGTTTCAGACTGTGTTATCCTCACACGAACACAATTACCAACCCCCAAATCATTGTGTTTCAGACTGTTATCCTCACACGAACACAATTACCAACCCCCAAATCATTGTGTTTCAGACTGTGTTATCCTCACACGAACACAATTACCAACCCCCAAATCATTGTGTTTCAGACTGTGTTATCCTCACACGAACACAATTACCAACCCCCAAATCATTGTGTTTCAGATTGTGTTATCCTCACACGAACACAATTACCAAACCCCACAATTATTGTGTTTCAGACTGTGTTATCCTCACACGAACACAATTACCAACCCCCAAATCATTGTGTTTCAGACTGTTATCCTCACACGAACACAATTACCAACCCCCAAATCATTGTGTTTCCTCACACGACCAACCCCCAAATCATTGTGTTTCAGACTGTGTTATCCTCACACGAACACAATTACCAACCCCCAAATCATCCTCACACGAACACAATTACCAACCCCCAAATCATCCTCACACGAACACAATTACCAACCCCTAAATCATTGTGTTTCAGACAGTGTTATCCTCACACGAACACAATTACCAACCCCCAAATCATTGTATTTCAGACTGTGTTATCCTCACACGAACACAATTACCAACCCCCAAATCATTGTGTTTTAGACAGTGTTATCCTCACACGAACACAATTACCAACCCCCAAATCATCCTCACACGAACACAATTACCAACCCCCAAATCATTGTGTTTCAGACTGTGTTATCCTCACACGAACACAATTACCAACCCCTAAATCATTGTGTTTCAGACTGTGTTATCCTCACACGAACACAATTACCAACCCCCAAATCATTGTGTTTCAGACTGTTATCCTCACACGAACACAATTACCAACCCCCAAATCATTGTGTTTCAGACAGTGTTATCCTCACACGAACACAATTACCAACCCCCAAATCATTGTGTTTCAGACAGTGTTATCCTCACACGAACACAATTACCAACCCCTAAATCATTGTGTTTCAGACTTATCCTCACACGAACACAATTACCAACACATCCTCACACGAACACAATTACCAACCCCCAAATCATTGTGTTTCAGACTGTGTTATCCTCACACGAACACAATTACCAACCCCCAAATCATCCTCACACGAACACAATTACCAACCCCTAAATCATTGTGTTTCAGACTGTGTTATCCTCACACGAACACAATTACCAACCCCCAAATCATTGTGTTTCAGACTGTGTTATCCTCACACGAACACAATTACCAACCCCCAAATCATTGTGTTTCAGTTATCCTCACACGAACACAATTACCAACCCCCAAATCATTGTGTTTCAGACAGTGTTATCCTCACACGAACACAATTACCAACCCCCAAATCATTGTGTTTCAGACTGTGTTATCCTCACACGAACACAATTACCAACCCCTAAATCATTGTGTTTCAGACAGTGTTATCCTCACACGAACACAATTACCAACCCCCAAATCATTGTGTTTCAGACTGTGTTATCCTCACACGAACACAATTACCAACCCCCAAATCATCCTCACACGAACACAATTACCAACCCCCAAATCATTGTGTTTCAGACAGTGTTATCCTCACACGAACACAATTACCAACCCCCAAATCATTGTGTTTCAGACAGTGTTATCCTCACACGAACACAATTACCAACCCCTAAATCATTGTGTTTCAGACTGTGTTATCCTCACACGAACACAATTACCAACCCCTAAATCATTGTGTTTCAGACTGTGTTATCCTCACACGAACACAATTACCAACCCCCAAATCATCCTCACACGAACACAATTACCAACCCCTAAATCATTGTGTTTCAGACAGTGTTATCCTCACACGAACACAATTACCAACCCCTAAATCATTGTGTTTCAGACAGTGTTATCCTCACACGAACACAATTACCAACCCCCAAATCATTGTGGTTCAGACTGTGTTATCCTCACACGAACACAATTACCAACCCCCAAATCATCCTCACACGAACACAATTACCAACCCCTAAATCATTGTGTTTCAGACTGTGTTATCCTCACACGAACACAATTACCAACCCCCAAATCATTGTGGTTCAGACTGTGTTATCCTCACACGAACGCAATTACCAACCCCCAAATCATCCTCACACGAACACAATTACCAACCCCTAAATCATTGTGTTTCAGACTGTGTTATCCTCACACGAACACAATTACCAACCCCCAAATCATTGTGTTTCAGACTGTGTTATCCTCACACGAACGCAATTACCAACCCCCAAATCATCCTCACACGAACACAATTACCAACCCCTAAATCATTGTGTTTCAGACTGTGTTATCCTCACACGAACGCAATTACCAACCCCCAAATCATCCTCACACGAACACAATTACCAACCCCCAAATCATTGTGGTTCAGACAGTGTTATCCTCACACGAACACAATTACCAACCCCCAAATCATCCTCACACGAACACAATTACCAACCCCCAAATCATTGTGTTTCAGACTGTGTTATCCTCACACGAACGCAATTACCAACCCCCAAATCATTGTGTTTCAGACTGTGTTATCACAGCGACCATGGAAAATGCACACACAACTACGACTAAAGCTCCTGCCGGATCTACGATCTATTATTCCTGTGACTCTGGGTATCACAACATACAAGGGACAGGGAGCAGATACTTTAACACAAATGGTGTTTGGGAACATTTGGATATATTATGTATAAGTATACACTATACAGGAAGTCCGATCCTGTTTACTGATTAGTATAAAGTTGTTGAAAGTAATGTATGTTCTCCATCTTTTATTGTATACATCGTTTTATAGTGATATCTCTCACGCCATTTTCGAGACAAAATAAAATCGCGGAAAAAGAGCCAATGAAAACTTGGATTAAATCAAAATTTAGATTTTTGTGAAACCGCAAACATCTAGACATCCATAAGACAAAATTCACAATGTTGCCATCAGTTATTTTATTACATATGTAAAACTAGATCCCTATCTTTTACGTGTTTAATGGTCGAAATACGTCATTATGCCTGAAGGTTCTAACGTGTTTAATGGTCATTGTACGTCATTATTCCTGAAGGTTCTAACGTGTTTAATGGTAGATGTACGTCATTATACCTGAAGGTTCTAACGTGTTTGGTGGCCGATGTACGTCATTATGCCTGAAGGTTCTAACGTGTTTAATGGTCGATGTACGTCATTATGCCTGAAGGTTCTAACGTGTTTGGTGGTCGATGTACGTCATTATTCCTGAAGGTCTAAAGTGTTTAATGGTCGATGGACGTCATTATGTCTGAAGATTCTAACATGTTTAATGGTCGATGTGGGTCATTATGTCTGAAGGTTCTAACATGTTTAATGGTCGATGGACGTCATTACGCCTGAAGATTCTAACATGTTTAATGGTCGATGTGCATCATTATGTCTGAAGATTCTAACATGTTTAATGGTCGATTAACGTCATTACGCCTGAAGATTCTTACTTGTTTAATGGTCGATGGACGTCATTATGCCTGAAGATTCTAACGTGTTTAGTGGTCGATGAACGTCATTACGCCTGAAGGTTCTAACGTGTTTAATGGTCGATGAACGTCATTACGCCTGAAGGTTCTAACATGTTTAATGGTCGATGGACGTCATTATGTCTGAAGATTCTAACATGTTTAATGGTCGATGTGGGTCATTATGCCTGAAGGTTCTAACGTGTTTAATGGTCGATGTACGTCATTATGTCTGAAGATTCTAACATGTTTAATGGTCGATGTGCATCATTATGCCTGAAGGTTCTAACGTGTTTGGTAGTCGATGAACGTCATTGTACTTGAGGGTTCTAACGTGTTTAATGGTCATTGTACGTCATTATACCTGAAGGTTCTAACGTGTTTAATGGTCGATGTACGTCATTATGCCTGAATGTTCTAACGTGTTTAATGGTCATTGTACGTCATTATACCTGAAGGTTCTAACGTGTTTGGTGGCCGATGTACGTCATTATGCCTGAAGGTTCTAACGTGTTTAATGGTCGATGAACGTCATTATGCCTGAAGGTTCTAACGTGTTTGGTGGTCGATGTACGTCATTCTGTCTGAAGGTTCTAACGTGTTTAATGGTCGATGTACGTCATTATGCCTGAAGGTTCTAACGTGTTTGGTGGTCGATGTACGTCATTCTGTCTGAAGGTTCTAACGTGTTTTGTGGTCGTTGTACGTCATTATGCCTGACGGTTCTAACGTGTTTAATGGTCGATGAACGTCATTACGCCTGAAGGTTCTAACTTGTTTGGTAGTCGATGAACGTCATTGTACTTGAGGGTTCTAACGTGTTTGGTGGTCGATGTACGTCATTATGGCTGAAGGTTCTAACGTGTTTAATGGTCGATGTACGTCATTATGCCTGAAGGTTCTAACGTGTTTGGTGGTCGATGTACGTCATTCTGTCTGAAGGTTCTAACGTGTTTGGTGGCCGATGTACGTCATTATGCCTGAAGGTTCTAACGTGTTTGGTGGTCGATGTACGTCATTCTGTCTGAAGGTTCTAACGTGTTTTGTGGTCGTTGTACGTCATTATGCCTGAAGGTTCTAACGTGTTTGGAAGTCGATGTACGTCATTATACCTGTATGTTATAACGCATTTGGTAGTCGATGTACGTCATGATGTCTGAAGGTTCTAACGTGTTCGGTAGTCGATGTACGTCATTATGCCTAACAGTTCTAACGTGTTTGGTGGTCGATGTACGTCATCATACCTGAAGGTTCTAACGTGTTTGGTGGTCGATGTACGTAATTATACCTGAAGGTTCTAACGTGTTTGGTGGTCGATATACGTCATTATGCCTGAAGGTTCTAATGTGTTTGGTGGTCGATGAACGTCATTATGCCTGAAGGTTCTAACGTGTTTGGTGGTCGATGTACGTCATTACGCCTGAAGATTCTAACGTGTTTGGTGGTCGATGTACGTCATTATGCCTGAAGGTTCTAACATATTTGCTGGTCTTTTTGCTTGAATTGAAATGTCCTTTGATAATTTCAGTCCTTTTGGTTACCTAGAATATAACTCATTTTTCAACAAATAATTGCGATATTTTCCACATGTATCAGACCAAAGAAAAATAGTATCGATGTAGAAATTTCTTCCTAGATTATATAAACAAATCACGAGATAAAGAATTTATACAAAATATTATTTAGTCTCGGACTATTGAAAAGTTTGCTTTGCTGTCACCTATATACAATCAGTAACTATCACATAATCGTACTGAAATTTACATCAAAATCAATCTCTGGTTCATCATCATTCGAACATCATCGCAAGATGTCGCTACCTATAGTGGGCCCTCGGCGTCCTACGGCCGAAGGGATTTGTTCTCGATTGTAGTTTGTAACTCTCTTTGCTTTAAGTTTTATGTGTGTGCTGTAAATTTGTAATATTTGTTTTGTCCTGGTTAAGGAGGAGATTGCCTTGAAAATGACCTGTTTCACGGTACATGTAATTTTGCCCACATCCCAATTTAATCTGTATTGTGTGTTATTTGTAGCATCCTAGTAAACTGCTAAGAAAGTATATTTAGAAAATCAAGAAGTTTTCTATGGCTTGTACTATGACCTATTTTATTATCCTTGCCATTGGTGTGAGCCAGTGTGCATATCTTCCCCCATAAACCTATAATAATTTAATTGGGTAAATCCCCTTCATTTAAAGTCTGTTGCAGGTTTTGAACTTAAGTATAAAGCTAAATATTATCAGTATAAAAAGTTATGGAAGTTTAACTGGGGAAAAAAATCATTCTTTTTATAAAAAATTTCAACAAATTCAAGATTTGGAAAACTGTTCGACAAAGTCTTGTGATGACAGAATTAGAAAACTACTCTTATTTCTGACATTTTACCCAGAGTGTTATTTTTTATCTAAACATGTTTATTTCAATTTTATTCGTTATTTCTATATGCGTTTAATTGAAAATTATATCAAATCACATTTTGCCTCATTGGCTTAAAAACAGAAAAGGCTCACACAGCCTTACTTGCTCTTGTTATTTTTTTTATTTTATTTATTTATTTATTTATTTATTTATTTATTTTTGAAATATGCAATGTATATCAAAGCCGCATTCTTCGCATCAATAATGAATAAATTAGGTAGTAGCATATCTCCTTGAGTAAAAAAAAATAAAGCTGAAGCAGAGGTAAGCAGTTGAAGGAGATGAACTGGTGATCTTTGCCCACTAGCCAACAGGTACACATTTTATTGAATTGTATACTTGGTTGCTTATGAGCACATTTAGTAAGCAATGTCACTAATCAAAGAAATGATGTAGTTGAGTCTGTCATTAAGTAAAGGCTTGTTGCCCAGGCAACACATTTCCCTAGACTCAATTCATCATCGAATGATTTAAGAGTTATTTTTCCGCAAATGGGAGCAGTTATAATCTGGTTTAAGTCTGTCCGTCACTCCTTATCCATAACTATTCACTTTGGAGCCCTCTTGATGCTCGTATATGTTTTGAACATCTCATAGGAAGCATTTTACATACTGATACAAAGATCAGTATAAACATTTTGTTCCTCTGCAAAGTAATCTGAGTGGATTTGTTTCCTCAGGTGTAATCAATGATTTGCTTGAAATTGTACATCTTTTATCTTAACACGAGAATTCCCGAAATCAAGATTTGAAAAAAGTCAGATCCAGACTGCCAAGCATGGACTACCTGGATGTAGGTCAATTTAAGGACATGTATGGCATGTGTGAATCTGACCTTGTTTCTACTTCAATTGACACTGCGAGTGCAATAGACCTGTTTCTGTATGTTTGGGCAAAACTTGAAACTAACATTTCATGTTATCAAACGACCATGCTTACTTACCTCTCCAAAACACCACACTGTTAAGATATTTTCACAAAATTGTTGATATATTGAACGCTTAAGCTGTCACTAAATACCTCGGTATAGCCCATATATCACGCCAAGACGCTGTTACACACAATACTGTATTTACCAAAGCATTGTTTGGTGATCAGGCCACTCTGATCTTAGATAGTACCTATATCTACCTCAACAAAAGCAAAGATCACCCGATTCAAAGGGCATCATATGAAGGGCAGAAGAAATTATCTAAAGTTCATGTCCATTGTGCAGCCTGATGGGTATGTTTAAGACACAACTCATCTTTTAGAAATCTTGACTGAAAGTAAACGACAATATGATTGTGGATCGCAGTTTCAGGAACGTCTTAGATCTACTTGCGAGCTGAGTATGACACTAGAATGTCGTCGTCTTTACCAGCTAGAAAACCACTATTGGGCTCTAAAACGGCCAACAGCGATCGCTGTTGTACTAAACCACGATGGGGTCTAGAGTCCTACCATGAACGTCTGAAGAAGTGGGTACTTATCAAGGATCAACCTCCATCAGATTACTTCATTTGGGTCATTGGCAAGTTAGTTCGTATTTTAACTGCACGTCCGCATGCATTTAGATGGCCCACGTGTTTCAGATCCATCCACTTTGAATGGATCGTGATACTGAAGCGGCTCAGCAAATGATTTCACTCCTGCAAAAAGACAATATTTTGACAAAGCGAGTTGATGAAGACCACAGGATGGCATGCCGAACTAAAGATTAATGGCAGTAACTTGAAGTATCTGATATCTCGTTTCCTCGTGCGCATCTGGAATTCCTTGAGACCATCACTACGGACCAAATCAAAGTCATCTAGTTACATTGAGGAACATCAGCCAGATAACGGCGATTATGACAATTGGGTCTACCAGCATGATGATGATCTCATTCGAGGACAAATTCATTCTCGTCACAAGTCTCAAACGAACAATAGTGTTTGGGTTAAGTTTGACGAGAATGAATCTGACGATACTAATGTTTATGTCATGCAGGAAAGAGAATTTCTGGCATCTGTGCCCTCATTGTATCAATATAGTACCCGGGGTATTACGTGCATTCGGAACATCAAAAACCAATGCAACCACACAGTAACAAACTTGAAGATTTTTACTGTATGAACTAACCTGTCAATATCTCAATGAAAGAAATCGAAAATTGGTACCAGAAATCTTAATTGACAAAACTTATTTATGTTTGTGAATTATTATCATTGTTTGCGTTAAGTATGGCAACAATTATTATCGAAATTTTTTTTTTATTATAGATTTATATTGAACAATCAGTCAGTGTCTTAACACATGTATGTAATAACCACGTGGTTGTGTGACTGTTTTATAATGAAAAGAAGAAACGTGCTGATAAAATTAGAAATATTTTCATGATGCTGCCGTCACAAAAAGATCTGTCTCTGCAACAATTTTACCGGCCTCGGAAATCCGATAAAATTTTCGGTACTCTAAGTGTATATATGTGGCCAACAAATATGTAAATATTTTAGGTGGACAGCAACTATTTGTTTGTTAAAAAGTTTTCCAAATCTCGAATTTGTTGAAATTTTCGTGATTTTTTTCCCAGTTAAACTTCCATTACTTTTTATATTTATCTTTACACTTAGATCAAAACATGCTGCAGACTTTGATGAAGAGGATTTGACACGTTTTAATGATTCTATGTTTTTGAACACGTTTTGGGGTAAAATGTGCACCCTGACTCACACCCATGACAAAGATCATAAAATAGGTCATAGTACATGTTATGACATCAGCTTTTGTTATATGAATAGATACAGTTGTATACAGGTGTAATCATCTTAGCTAAGGCCATCTGACTGAAAGGCAATCTCTGCTAACATTCAAGTATAGCCAACATGTTTGTATGCTATGCATATCCTTGCTTCAGTTTTAGATGTTTTGGTTTAAACCTGCCTGGGATGATCGTGAGATGGTCTTGACCAGGTGATGGTAATTTTCCAGCAAGTCCAAAATCTAAGATTGCCGCCTTGGCCGTCATCTTGAAAAGTATGATTTGAAATTTTCTTCGTTACTAGAGGACAAGGATGTCGACAATTTTTCATTGTGCAGCACAATCGGATGTTCTTCTTAACGTAAAACACCTACTCTAAACTTCCTCTATTCAGACCGATGGACTTCACCTTAAACTTGCCTAAAGTGTCTGAGATGATCCTGATGATTTCGGGTGGATCCAAAATAAAAAATGCCCGTGCTGGTCGGCATCTTGAAAAAAATCTAAATCTCTCCAATTCCGCTGATACCATTTACCAAAATAGAGAAGTACCGGATGAATAATGGACTGTTTCTCTGGTGCTTAAATGTACATTATTCTATTTTTTCACGGACAAAAACAAAAACAAAAAACAAAAACAAATGGCCAGCAGGCGGCCAATTAAGATTTTAAGGAGGAAAGTTTTTCATTAATACATTGCTATTGTTCTCTCTTGAGGAGTACCCGATTGATTTTTTAATCCCCATGGTCACTAGTTGTGTACCTTTGATTTTGGGATAGATGATGAAACAAAATGGCTGACCGGCGGTCATCTTGGTTTCCCATTCTTGAATTTGATACAGGCATTCGGTTCCTATTTGTGTGATTTGATCTCGGGACAGATCAGAAAAAAATAAATGAACATCTTTCGTTTGGCAGTTAAAGAGCAAAAACAGAGTAGGAGAGAAAAGAAAGCAGAAGATTCTACTTTTAAAGAATAAATAAAGATAGTGGGTGCCAAGATCCCTCTGATATCTCGTTATTGTGACAGGTGACATGCACTTGTGGTTATTGTATATGGTACATTTCATATTTCTCTCTCTCAGGTTAATTATTTATCTAAACTTACAAACAAGGGCCATCAGAGACAGGTTATGCCCCCCAGTTGGGACAAATTCAAGAACGAAAAATAACGAAGGGCAATGAGAAAGTGATGGTGCTTGTGTACTACCCTCTTACTAGCTGAGATCTATCCGCCTATCGAGTTTCATATTGATACCTCTTAAAGTTTTTAAGTTATGCTCTGGACAAAATTATGAGGGTGGACGGACGGACGAACAGACAGACAAATCAGGCCCTATATGCTCTCCGTTTTGGGAGCTTAAAAACACTTGTTAAATATTGTGTAACCTCCATTCACTATGGACAAAATACATGTGCAGTGATATCTGGTTTTATTGAGATAAAGAAAACACACTGCAATTACAAAGTATATGGTGACTATCTGATAAACTAGCTTTACAATCAGGAAAATGCCTTCTAAAACCTCTAAAATGTAAGGCACTTTTTGTTTGATTTTGTCTGACATTTCCACATCATACAGTGTACCATACTGGTATGTCACTGTATTATATCCCTGAAATAGAACGTGAATTAATAGCACCATGTTGTACACTGAAGAAATTATTTGCATACTTACAAAGTAGTTACATGTTGTAATGCACAAGTTTATTTATGAAAATTCAGAAAATCGCTGTTATGTCCAATGAAATTTGGAACTATGTTTCCGCACAAAATAATTATTTTGACGTCCGTCATTAGGCAAAATTCAGTGTAAGGTCAATGTCAGATGTCAAACACATATTGAACAAAACTGTTTAAGTTTGAAATAGTCTGATGATCAATAAATGTTGCAGGTTAAATAGAAAACATGGTCAGTGTCTTAAAATACAAGTTGTATTTTAAGACACTAACCATGTTTTCTCTATGTATCCAGCCTGCAAGTATGATCTTACAAATGTACAAAAGTACTGAAATTTCAGAAAAAAACATTCCTGTACAGAAGATGTTGCTTAAAAAGGGAAAAAAAAAAAGTCTCTGATATATTGAATAAGGAGAAATATACTGTGCTTTGTTTCACCTAGGCAATACCATGCATTCAAACGTTTCTATGTGTGTAGGAGTGACTTCTTCCATGTATGCCTACATCCCACCCCATCCCTAAAAATAACAGATCTGAAAAAATGGCCAAAATTAATTATGTGTACGTTACACCTAGTTCCGAGGACAAACATGTTTAAAATGTGCTTATTATCTATAATATCATTACAAACCATGAGTTATTTCAATCTAAACACTTAGTGAAGATGTAGAATGTACAAAGCATTAAAAAAATGAAGGTAAAGAAATTACATGACAAATGCTTACCGGTATAGTTTATAATAAAAAATAAACAATGTTAAGAGTGAAAAGTAAAAAAAAGGGTGGACTAAATCCTTTCCTCATATATATATTTCTATAAATGGCATTCACACTGCTACATGGTCCTTGTTCTTAGTGACAATAAGAGGACTACATAGTTTGATCAGACAAGAGAATGTGTCAGTAAAGCCAGGTTTTCACTGTATGATTATGAAAGTTGTTTACACAATATAATTAAAACTACTACATACTATGTACATGAGACTGTCTTCAATGAACCTAAGAAGGCTACACTGTTTGGTCAGGCAAGAGAGTGTTTCAGTAAAGCCAGCTTTTCACTTACAAGTGTTTTTGAAATCATAATAAAACGTTTTTCCATTAAACCTGTGTTCAGGTTTTATTTTACACAGTCATAATTAAGGACAGTGTACTTAGAGATGGTGTCATTAACAGTGATATGAATTCCAATCAGATTTACTGTGTGAACTTGTCAATAGAAAACCAGACAGTCTACATTTTACTAAATATTTCACTCAGCAAAAGAACCTGGCCAATTTCTGATTTATCATAACTACATAAAGACCATATTAGGTAGAAACAGATCACAATCAAATTCTGTCAACAAACCAAATATCTCCACTGATCCTTCTAAGTACTTAGTCCTAATGATATTCTAGTGTTTTTCACACCCAAACTATGGCGCTGGAGTTTCTACATTTGTCTAAATAGTAATAATTGTAGAGGCACTAATTTGATACAAAAATGACAATCTGCTAAAGTTTGATTGATAGCGTTAGATACTTTACCTTTACACCAACGGTCAACTTGTGATTCCATGTCTATTACTTTAATACCAATACATTCTACTACCATAATAATATTCAACAACATAACAAAAAAAATTCATCGGACTACAAAGTTTGTATAAAGTCTGTTGATACACACAAAAAGTCCATTAAAATATCAACAAAGCATTGAAATTAATGAGTATGATGACTATCTGAAAACCCAGAGATCCTTTCTACAAGGGGCATAACTCAACTTGCACTACATCATCTCAATGAATTTGTTGATATTTCACACATGATAACTCTTGATATGTTTATAAATTATGTACCTGTGTATATCGAATTACATATACTCCCAATGTCCAGTGTCTTATACAAACTGGATTTGAGTTAACTAACAACACTCCTATAATTTATATTACATTGTGTTTGAACCCTGAAATCTACATAACCTGCAGTCAATTTCATATACTGTATACAACATAAAACATATGGCACTGAAATTAGTTATCATTTACACTCATTAATAACCATAACGAGAAATAAATGATTTGCATAGTCACTTCAAACCTTCAACATTAATAAATGCTCCTACTGTCACTTAACCCGGTTTACACTCATAGTAGCCCAGTTAAAATCTATTTTCTTCTACTTTAAATAAAATACCAATAAAACACTTGGTGTATCGATATCTATGGTAAAATCTACAGTTAATTTTTGTTTATCTTCTATACCTCGGATATGGAATTTAACAATGCTAAGTCTTCAGTATTTCTTCTTTAATGAGGTTCCCTTTAACAAATCCTGAATGTATAATAAAAATGTTTTGAAGAAATATAAAAAAAGAAATCTTGAGTTTAGCAGGCCATCCACTGAATGTAAACACATAGCAGTATTATTCTGCCTAAGAACTCTTTATTTGGTTGTCTAGTTCTCCAGCCTCTGGTGGAACTATTATATCTGACAATCATTCTCCACTGCTTAGTAAAACTCTTCACTTGGCATAATAGTTCTCCAGAGCTTGGCGGAATACTGCGATGGAAAACTTGGCATCTTCCATTGTGAGACACATTGGTGGTTTGATTCTCAGTACCTGAATATAAAAGAAATCAGAGAAATCTCTCACAGTTTTGCTAACTTTCATTTTTCTCAAAAAAATAACACCAGACTCAAGGCAAGATTCTTAAATACATGTACTTGCAAAAATAATCCTGACATAATCACCATAAATGCACCTTTATCAATTTGGTTCCTTAACTACAAAACTTAGTTAAAACTCCAAGTAATTCACCAAGGAATATACTATTCCCTCGCCCTCCAGGATCCCTGATACAGGAGAATAAACTCTTCTCTAGCCCAGCAGGGATTCCCATTACCAAGCACAGATTACATTTCCCTCTAGCCCAATACAACTTCCAACCACAGAAGACAATATTTTGTTTTTGAGATGGACAGTATTCACCATAGAATATACATATATGTACACCTCCCTTCCCCAGACACCCAATAGTCGCCACAGAACACAATATTCCCTTTCCAGGGTTGACACAGTACTCACCGTGGTATATACACCTCCCTTCCCCAGGAAGACACCCAATAGTCGCCACAGAACACAATATTCCCTTTCCAGGGTGGACACAGTACTCACCGTGGTATATACACCTCCCTTCCCCAGGAGGACTCCCAATAGTCGCCACAGAACACAATATTCCCTTTCCAGGGTGGACACAGTACTCACCGTGGAATATACACCTCCCTTTCCTAAGAGAACTCCCATATCCTTCACATCTTCCCATATATTGTTGACATCTTCCACAGGAAGAGGTGCTTTGGTTGCCTAAACATCCATTAAGAATGAAGTTTTATCTTTAATAGACAACAATAAAATCTTAAATGTTGATTTTTATCATGTATATTTATAAACCACAGGTTCCATGTCTCAATGCAAATTACAGTCACTGAACCTCTGCTTAATGGGACCAAATGGTTAAATATCATTATTTTTTTCCATGCATTTTGATTTTTGGCAAATGTTGTTAAACTAACAATTATGTGTCTACCACCATTTACTCTTTTGATCGGTGACACCTGAGTTCATCATGTGACCTCAGGGAACCTCTTTTTATTCGCTCTTATTTTATCTTAATCTTTAGATGTTTTTAATCAAATGGTTATTAAAACTTTTAAATACTATAATTACCAGAAAACGTTTAACAGATATTTAAATGTTATAATGCTTTTTATCAAAAATGAACATCTAACCATTTATTCCCTTTAAATGTCACCCGACACTTTTCTTTAATCCCTCGACAGATTTCACTGTAATTTTCTTTTGAATTAGCCACAATATGACGTAAAAGGAACAATTTCACTTTGTCTGCTTAAATAAAAATGTATCTACATGTATACATATGTATACATATATACCTGCATATTGTTTTCACACAAGGTAAGCCTTGGAAATATACCATGTTAGGATAAAAGATTAGTCATATTCATGACGAGAAATTCCATGGCTCATGTATATTTTTCCCTACTAAATAAAACTTTTATGGAGTCTAGAAGCACAATAAGATGACAAACTGGGATGGAAAGAAACTTTTTTTGTGAAGACTAAAGAATGGAAAGCTTTTCTTTACCTTGTCCTGCACCATCTCCACACCAATCATGAGGCCTTTCCCGCGAACATCACCCACAATTTCAAACTGGTCACGTAGTTTTTCAAGTTCCTTCAGGAAATAGGTTCCAACAACATGTGCATTGTTCTGGATTCCCTCCTCTTCAATTACCTTCATGTCCAACAAAACAACTGGTTTTGTAACGATCAATATATCTCTGTATCATATCTTACAATCTTTGCATGAGTTAGAATGACATGGAACCTTATTTATTGTTGTTCTGTATAGTAATATTCTGCTACCATTTCTTCTTCACTAAAAAGAGCATTTTTACAGAGGTTTTTTCCATGAAGAAATTCCAACAATTCAATTTATTATTTATATGTTCATTGCAGTTCAGATACCAAGCTTACATCAAGTACAGATGAGCCGACAGCAGAGCACAAAGGATTGCCACCATAAGTGTTGAAATGAAGTGCTCTTTCCATACTACTGGCGATCTCGGGAGTGGTTACCACAGCAGCCAAAGGGAACCCGTTACCTATACCCTTTGCCATAGTTACTGTAAGGGGAAATATTACACAGTATTGATGACCAGATAATTATGATATAATTGTACAAAGACAGTGTTAGTTTATCTAAGACCTCTACCAGATAATTATCCTCATTACTTTGTGTTAGTACTACACAGACTACTTAACCTGGTATGATGTTATTATCTACACAGAATCTACCTGATGATTATTACTTTGTGTTAGTACTACACAGACTACTTAACCTGGTATGATGTTATTAGTACTACACAGAATACTTAACCTGGTATGATGTTATTACTTTGTGTTAGTACTACACAGACTACTTAACCTGGTATGATGTTATTAGTACTACACAGACTACTTAACCTGGTATGATGTTATTACTTTGTGTAAGTATTTTACAGATAATTACTAATTCTGGTATGTAATTGTTACTCTGTCAGTTAAACAGAACATAACACTAACCAATGTCTGGTATCACATCATGTCCCTGAAATCCCCAATAGTGTGTGCCAGTTCGGCCAAATCCTGTCTGGACCTAGAAAAAGACAGAAAAGCATTTTTTAGATATCTCTGTATGATGATAATTTCCAGATTAAGTGGTGAAGAAGGATGTTGGTTAAGCCACAATAAAAACATCAAAAGGACAACAATGATCGTAATAAAAGACACTAGACCAATGTCGAGGAAGGGCCCCGCATAATACCTACCCCTTATGATTGAGTTTCTTAATATTAAGAAATATATGGACAGGTGTAAGTATTGAAAGCAACTTTCATCAAAATCCAATGAAAATGGACAGATGGACAGATATATGTATTGTTACTCTGTCAGTTAAACAGAACATAACACTGAACATTGAATGAATGAGGGGCTTATGTACCAAGTATCACAAAGCAAGTTTTAAAGAAATCCCAAATCATTCCTTCAGAAGATATTGTGTAAAACATTCAGCCAATCAGATTGCAGCAGCCTCATTAAATATGCGCGGAATTTGGCGAACATCGAACTTGAGCAAGGGACTTATGTACCAAGTATCATAAGCAAGATTCATCGAAATCCCATCATTCCTTCTCAAGATATCGCGCGGAAAGCGAAACCGACAGACATGTAAAACATTCAGCCATTTGCAGCAGCCTCATTAAATATGCGTGGAATTTGGCGAACATCGAACTTGAGCGAGGATGTGTACCAAGTATCATAAGCAAGTTTCACAATAAAAACATCAAAGCAAAACGGACAACAATGGACATCAAGGTGATTACTAAAACCCGACATTATGTTAATTCTGTATGGAATCTTCATAGCTGGACAGTTTGGTTTAGTTTTAAACTGATAAGTGTTTTATCAATAGCTACAGCCAGTTAAGGTCGGCCTCCTGATTAGTGCATGTATTGTGAGTGGATGTATAAGCCTCCTTGTGATAGTAACTTTAGAGTACTACACAGAAATATATACCACCATAGGCTAGTCAAGCCAGACACCCCACCTGGTTACATACTGATAATGGGCTTACCAATCTTACACTACTACAAAATTATAACTGAATGTTAAGTAGGAAGTAGTACCGTAAATACCAATTGTTGACTCTGGTATGTCTTGACCTGGGTACAGGAACCAAAGCCTAGCTTCCCGACAAGGACAGGGAACACTCCACTAACAGGAAGTGAAGAAGTGTTAAGGGAGACATCAGGAAGAAGAAAGATGTTTAGAAAAGAGAGAAAATCTAAAATATTTCAAGTTTAGTCACCTCCTCGGCTCATACAACACGAGTATCAGTGAAGCTGATGAATGCTTCCCATAAACAACTTTACTGGACACAAAATTTTAATAAAGGGCAATAACTCTGTAATTAAGGGGTTGTGGGCCCCAAATTTGGTACAATGCACATCAATTTTGTATGGTCAATGTATACACCAAGTTTCATTATACATGCTTAAATGCAAGCAAATTTATGATTCTGGACAAGATGTGTTTAACAAAGTGCAACAGCTCTGTAACTGAGTGGCTGAGGGCCCTGAATTTGATATGCAGCACATTGTCTGTGTATGATTAATATACACACCAAGTTTCATTACCCTAGTTTAAATAAAAGCAAAGTTATGCTCCAGACATGAAATCTTAACAAAGGGCAGTAACTCTGTAATTTAGCAGTTGAGATCCCTGAATTTGGTAGTCTGCACACCTCTTAGTATGACCAATGTATACACTAAGTTGCATGATCCTTCCTTCACTGTGGGCAAAGTTAAGCTCCGGATATGAAAGAATGGATGGAAAGAGGAATGGACGTATCAGGAGGTGACTATATGCTCCTCCAAAAATTTTCAGGGAGTATAAAGATAGCTGGTACTATTCTTACGCCCTACCTACAGGGCTGTGTAGCTGGATTAAATCTGTTTGATGGTCAATATAAGAAACTTTGTTTTTGTGGCTGTTAACATGAAAATAAAGTGTAACAACAAATCTTCAAATAAAAGTATACTCTGTAAGTTGTATTGCATGCGATATCCTCAAAATCACATATTTTTATTTTAAATGATGTTATAGCTAGGTCTAAACCACAAAAAATAGTACCTACAAACATTTTACTTGGGTTTCAAACAGTCTTACCTCATCAGATATACAAAGTCCTCCATGTTCCCGAATTTTCTCAAAGGCTCGCTTTAGGAAATTCTTAGGAAACTGGACCGTCCCTCCGACTCCCTACAGATATATACATATAGGTCTGAAAGTCACATAAATCATTTTCATATGTAGAATTCTTGTACAGAGAGCATATGATGTCTACAGACCCTTGTTTCAGAGCCACTGTTTTTTCTGCTGTTTCTAACACATGTTCTAAGTGATATAATGCCTGCTGTTGGTCCTGATTTCCGATATCATCTTTATGTCCTAACATCACCTGTGATCTCCCATAATCTGATAATGACTTAGTTGACTCACTGATAAGATGATATACATTATTCCTGAACACCTACCTGAATTGATTCTGCGAAAAAAGCACCAACTTTCCCTTTGGGCATGGAAAACCTCAAGACATCTTCTAGCTGTTCCAAGTAGCGGTCACCTGCTTCACACTGACCCTCAGCACAGTCACATGACCTCAGTGCCTATGAATACAGCAAGAAATCCAGATGGTCAGTTGGAATTAAATAAATCTATTTACTTCTTAATCCTTTTGTACATTTTTCTACTCATTTTCACAACCACCAGTGAACATCACTCACTGGGTACATCAGATCCAGTGTACATATATGTCTGCCCTCAATCCAAACCCCCATCCCCACAACCGAAATCAGATTACTGTTTACAGACAAACATTAAACTCACCTGACAAGGTGAGTCCCTACAGCGTGCTCCTCCCCAAGGTCCTCGGTAAGGGTCTGGGTTCATGGTCTGTCAACAAAGAAAATATCTCAGGAGTTGAATATAAAAAAACCTTTTAATTTTCATGGGAAAAAATATTTACATATAGAAATAAGATTTTTGGTTTTTAAATAGTTCATGACAAAGTTCAAGAAACTCTTTCAAAACAAAATGGGAAAAATTGTGACAAGTTTCATAAATGTTGTCAATATTTACTTAACAAGTCAACAATTCTGTCATAAGGTTAAGTCTATATGTCTTAAATTTAACGCAAATTGTAATAATTAAAAAAATGTGGTAATACTATGGGTGTTAAGTAATCACAGTGATAACAGGATATTTATGAACCAAGACTTATTTGAACATTGATGTTTGTATATACACAGGTACAATTATGACAGGAAATTTAAATCTGAAACCTTCCGATCAACATACATTACTGTATATGATGCAATGTTTTCATTAATTGATATTATCATATGTGTTAGATATTAAGTAATTAATGCAATGCACCACTGACAGTAATGTCTGTTGATCCGAACATTTCAGATTTGAATTTCCTGTCGAAATTGTACTTGTGCTTAATATATGACATATGTACAAATCTTATCCAAGTATATATACATATGTAAACACATACATAGTGACTCATGTGTTCATATTTCTTAATAGACAGTGTGACCATGTCAAGAATTTCCAGCTTTCTATCACTACAAATTCCAAACATCCATTTTAGGGGATGTAAGGGTGATGTAGTTAGTTAGGTGGTTAGTCCAACTTCTTGGCTAGGCAATTTGATGCCATAAATGGCAAGTTTGAAGCCCCTTTAGGGCACAAGTCAAAAATTATATATATTTATACGTCATGATGCTGTAACCAAGACATTTACAGCTCAAAGTTATCGTCTGAAGATGGCTGAAAGGCTTGAAAGTATAAACGATAATTAATTTATGTGCTGCATTGATTTTGTATGTCTTCAAATACATTGATATAGAGAGAAAT
The DNA here is from genome assembly GCF_031769215.1 of Ylistrum balloti. Classification (NCBI taxonomy): domain Eukaryota; kingdom Metazoa; phylum Mollusca; class Bivalvia; order Pectinida; family Pectinidae; genus Ylistrum; species Ylistrum balloti. Next base: position 427,813 of record NW_026782600.1, on the reverse strand, counting down.
ATTTCTTGTATTTTTGCTTTTTCTATACCATGTTAACATTTTACCTGATGCATGCCAAAGCCTGAGGGAACATTGTAGCGCCAAGTGTTCAGGGCTGTGAGACCCATCAGATAGGGACTAGCACCATGGTAACAGTTCCTACAATCATTAAATAATGAAATATTGAGAAATATTTATCTATGTAATACAAACAGCTTTTATAGACTCTCGTTGTAATGGTAATATCCTAATTTAGTATAAATAGAGACACATATTGTTATGTTTGATAATAATTCTGGTACATATGAAGTCTATTGTTACTGATGTGCTATAATTCCTATTAACAAGCTTTCATTGTGTGGTAGTATCCTATTTCAGTGTATATTTCAATATGTCTTTAGTACCTGTAGACATATATATTCAATAACGTTCTATAATGTGAAGATACTGGTTTATCTGAAGTCTACCATTACTTGTGTGCTATAACTGCTTTTTTGAATTGTCCGTCAGTGTGTGGTAACATTTTATTTTCAGGTATAACGACTGTCTCATAAGTTGACAAATATAACATTCTATAAAGCAATAAAGTGACCCCAGCTTCCCTGACAAGTTTGAAACTACTGGTAAAACAGAAGTAGGATACTACTGAGTGTGAGAAAATAGCTTTGAATAAGCTGATTAGTAACTTTTTTTAAATTGAATGGAATATTAATAATGTATAAGTGCTTTTTAGTGTCTCATAAGTTGATTAATTTTGGCTCAATATTGATCTAATTTCTAATGTTTGATTCCTTTTATTATGAGTGTAGGTCAATATGTGACACTTAGATGAAATAAATTACTATTCATTATTATATGAAACATCTGGGGAAATGAAAAGTGTACCAGTAATACACCTAACAATGTTATTGATGTTGTGTAAAATACTGAAGTACACATATCTAGAAAAAATCATTGATAATTGTATGAATAAAATTTATGGTGGTGATGAAATTTATGTCAGATCTGATTACATCGAACAAGTCACTGCTATCTAAAAAACATATACTCACCTGAGAAAAAGATATACATTCTTGTCAATTTGTGTGTAATGATAAAGTGCTATCATGCAAAATTAACTCAACAGAGAGAGCCATCATTAGATCTGGTGTACTTTACTTACCTGAGAGAGCCATCAGTAGATCTGGTGTACTTTACTTACCTGAGAGAGACATCATTAGATCTGGTGTACTTTACTTACCTGAGAGAGACTTCAGTAGATCTGGTGTAATTAACTTACCTGAGAGAGACATCATTAGATCTGGTGTACTTTACTTACCTGAGAGAGCCATCAGTAGATCTGGTGTACTTTACTTACCTGAGAGAGACATCATTAGATCTGAGAGAGCCATGTAATTAACTTACCTGAGAGAGCCATCATTAGATCTGGTGTAATTAACTTACCTGAGAGAGCCATCATTAGATCTGGTGTACTTTAGAGAGCTTACCTGAGAGAGAGAGCCATCATTAGATCTGGTGTAATTAACTTACCTGAGAGAGCCATCATTAGATCTGGTGTACTTTACTTAGAGAGCCATCATTAGATCTGGTGTAATTAACTTAGAGCCTGAGAGAGCCATCATTAGATCTGGTGTACTTTACTTACCTGAGAGAGCCATCATTAGATCTGGTGTAATTAACTTACCTGAGAGAGCCATCATTAGATCTGGTGTACTTTACTTACCTGAGAGAGCCATCATTAGATCTGGTGTAATTAACTTACCTGAGAGAGCCATCATTAGATCTGGTGTACTTTACTTACCTGAGAGAGCCATCATTAGATCTGGTGTACTTTACTTACCTGAGAGAGCCATCATTAGATCTGGTGTACTTTACTTACCTGAGAGAGACATCATTAGAGAGAGCTGGTGTACTTTACTTACCTGAGAGAGCCATCATTAGATCTGGTGTACTTTACTTACCTGAGAGAGACATCATTAGATCTGGTGTACTTTACTTACCTGAGAGAGCCATCAGTAGATCTGGTGTACTTTACTTACCTGAGAGAGACATCATTAGATCTGGTGTACTTTACTTACCTGAGAGAGACATCATTAGATCTGGTGTACTTTACTTACCTGAGAGAGCCATCATTAGATCTGGTGTACTTTACTTACCTGAGAGAGCCATCATTAGATCTGGTGTACTTTACTTACCTGAGAGAGACATCATTAGATCTGGTGTAATTAACTTACCTGAGAGATAAGACATCATAAGTTCCTGTATACATTCTAGACATAAGAACAGCCATGTCATTGGCTTCAGAACCACTGTTGGTGAAGTAACACACCTTAAAAAATAAAAAAAAAAATCTTTTGATATATAATCAATGACTTTGGCTGGTTTTACAATAGCATTTAGCAGGACACCTGGAGATGAAAAACATAAATCAAAGTACTGAAAGTACTGGTATGCTAAGACCATTAAAACAATAAATTCTTTGTTATTAGCTTGCTATATACTGAAAAAACTATAAGCAAGCAGTACATCATTGCAGCCCATAAAAAATGACGAGCAGGTATCAGAAATAACAAGCATAGTAGTATTACTTATGTAATAAATGTCCCAAGTAGGCTCCAAGATGATAGGGAAGTTGTCCATTTCTTTGGATACATTGTAGGGAATGTTGATCTTGGACACCATATTATCACTTTAAAGACTGCGTATCTTATTGGTTTAAGATCATTAGCTAGACCATCATGCAAATAACATGCTACGTACAAATATTGGGCAGCTTCATTTTCCAGATTGTTTGTAAATGACTGCATAAGAGTGCCAATTTTATAAAACAAACATGATTTGTCATCATAACTTAAAATAGAAGATGCCTGTTCTTCTGGAACACCTGGTCTTATTCTCCTTGTACTTTTTCAGGGAATCTTCAAGTAGATATTGTCTTTGTTTCAATTTCACACTTGTTTTGCTGGTTCTACAATTCTGTTGACATGTTTATATATTCTTTGTTCTCTAAAACTTGTCGCAAGATATTTTATTCCTCTTGTATTATCATTTTTTAACATCCTTACAGTGACCATGAACCTTGAAATTTGCAAGATGTGAATATCTTTTAGGTTGTGAAATTTGAAAGAAGAATGAGGGTAATGCAAAGGAAAACACACCCATGCAACTATCCGTTTTTTGACTGTGACCTTGATCTCGGACATCTGACCCTGAATTTCTTAAGAAACCGAATTCTCATAAGGGATACATGTTCCAAATTTGATTAAGGTATACTAACTGTTTTAGTCTCAATGCGTTTACAAGGTAATCCTATTGTACTTATGCAAGTACTGTGACCTCTACATTCAATCCTCAAAATCATTACTATATCCTCTCCACATTGCCCAGGGATAACTGAAACTGTAATCCAAATGATAACTAATACCCCCAACATCCACAGCCTTAGTTATCTCCCCATGGTGACCTTTTGCACAGAAACATCCTCTGAAACACAGCGGCATGTGCACATATTCCCTGACATTCCTGCGAAGTTTTGTTGAAATTGGTCCACAGATTTGGAAGTTGACCAACATGCAAAACCTGTCTATATTGACCAGTTGCCATGGCAATCAATATTTCGAGAGAAAATGGTGCATGCACATCTACACATTGTCCCGAATATTACTGTAAAGTTTCATTTGAGTTGTCCAGACAAGATGTGTCTACAGACAGACAAACAGATGGATAGACGGATAGACAACCTGATTCCAGTTTACCCACCTTTTGGTGGTATAAGAATGCACAAGAGTGCTTACAAATTCCATGTGGACAGACATCATTGAAAAATAATAATAATAATAAAAACATGATAAATATGCTTATATCTTGTTTTCTTTATTCAGTATTCTTTCCATGCTTTGATCAGCAATGTAATCTTGTCATGTCAATATCCTAGTACAAGATTGCATACACAAAATTGTTGTAGGTGGACATTTAAGATGAATAAAAAAAAATACACGTCTAAGTTTAAATGAAGGTTTTAAACAGAAGTTGTAATATGTTCAGTATACAGTGATTTTGCTAGACAATTGTAAACTATAAACTCGGTATACAGCGATCTTTTCTACACATTTGTAAACAACAAACTCAGTATGCGGTGATCTTTTCTACAAAAAGTTTTTTTTATATATATTGTATACACTAAACTCAGAAAAAAAATAAATAAGTAAACCTTTCTATGTACACTACAAACTCAGTATACAGTGATCCTTTCTACACAAACTTGGTATAACTAGTGAATCTTTCTACACAAGTAAATTGAAGATTGTATACAAATTTACTACAAATGCAGCATACGAAGATCTTTTCCACATTTTTTAAGTTTCTGCGATTTGTTGATTCTTCTTTTGTGATGGTAAATATATTGCCACCTTTAGAGAGTACTGTGACCTTAAAAGGCAACATGGTTGTTAGCATTTCCTCAAGTGAATAATCATCTTCAACATCTAATTGGAGGCCGGAAAGAAGGACGTTTTTCTCCACCATAAGGTCCTCAAATCCATTGTTGGTCATAATAGCCAATTCCAAGTTAGAAGAATCAATAGAGATACCTTCTACCATTCCAGATTTCATTTCTTCAGGGACATCCACCTGCTGAAAGAGAGTAAGGGAAATAAATAACTATATTTCATTATTGCTATGATTATGTGCAAGAAATATACACTTCTGTATAAGCTTATAGTCTTGAACTTCCCAATAGGAGTCTATATTAAATATACTGTAATTACTTATTTTGACGTTCAGGACTGTCAAATTATTAAGCGATGGACAGCTTGCAAAATAATAATATCTCGACCATGGTCATACAGAGATTGTGTAATTTAAGAGAGCCTCTTGGAGAGTGTGAGAAAATACCATTGGAGGATGAGCCTACATTCCAGTTAGACGAGAAAGAACCAACCTGGAAGGAGGTTTTTGAAGTTGTGAAGAAAGCAAGATCAGGATTAGCACCTGGATCGAGTGGTATACCTTACAAAGTATACAAGATGTGCCCAAAACTTCTGAAACGGCTCTGTAGGATTCTGAGGGTGATTTGGAGGAAAGGGCAAATTCTGGAATGCTGGCAGACGGCAGAAGGGATATTTGTACCGAAGGAGAAGAACTCTGCGACCATGAACCAGTTCAGAACCATATCACTCTTGAGTGTAGAAGGGAAAATCTTCTTTGCCATACTTGCCAGGAGGATGACGAAGTACATGACATCGAATGAGTACATCGATTCTTCTGTGCAGAAAGGAGGAATTCCAGGATTCCCTGGATGTATTGAACACACCAGCGCAATCACACAGCTAATTCGGGAAGCCAAGATCAATCAAGGAGACTTGACAGTTGTTTGGTTAGACCTGGCCAATGCATACGGTTCTGTCCCCCACCAGTTGATTTTCAAGGCGCTGGAACATTACCACCTCCCGGATCACATCCAGAAGATCGTGAAGAGCTACTTCAGCAACATCAGGCTCCGATTCACGGTCAGGGAGATAACAACATCTTGGCAGGCACTTGAGAAGGGTATTGTAACAGGATGCACTATATCGGTCATACTCTTTGTGATGGGGATGAACCTGATCATCAAGGCGGCAGACCGGGAGACTAGAGGACCCAAGACTTCATCAGGAGTGCGAGTACCACCAAACAGAGGGTTCATGGACGACCTGACCATAACAACTACCACCCACGTGCAGGCGCGATGGATCCTGTCAGCACTCGAGGAAACAGTTGGATGGGCAAGGATGAAGTTTAAACCAAGGAAATCTCGATGTGTTGTGATAAAGAAAGGGAAAGTGACCAGAAAGTTCAAGCTCTCGATATAGCAGGAGGAGATCCCAACAATCATAGACAATCCAATCAAGTGTTTAGGAAAGTGGTTTGATGCTAGCCTGAACGACAACAGGAATATCAAACGTTTGCAGAACCAGGTGGAAGAAGGTTTGAGGAGAATTGACAAATCAGGACTGCCCGGTAAATTCAAATCGTGGATGTACCAACACGGGCTCCTACCACGCCTCACGTGGCCTCTAACCCTGTACGAGGTTACCACTACCACAGTGGAAATCCTGGAAAGGAAAATAAGCAAATGTCTACGACGTTGGCTTGGAGTCCCCCCAAGTTTTACCAGTGTGGGCCTTTACAGCACCACAGGCAAATTACAACTCCCATTATCATCACTGGTAGAAGAGTTCAAGGTGGCAAAGGTTAGGCTGGTGATGACTGTTAGAGACTCCAAAGATGAGGAGATCTGGAATGCTGGAATTGAGACTCGAACAGGACGCAAGTGGTCAGCAAGCAGTGCGGTACAGGAAGCAGAGAGCAGGCTAAGGCACAGCGACATCGTTGGGACTACCTGTATAGGCAAACGGGTTAGGGTCAACGCGGGTGGAAAGGTGGGGAACAGCAGACACGGCTGGTAGGAGGAAGATGGTTCAAGATAACATCAGGAAGATGGAGGAAGAGATCAGGAAGGTTAAAGCTGTAGAAATGGGAGCACAGGGAGCATGGACCAAATGGGAGACAACGGAAAGACGTCTTACATGGGCAGATATCTGGAAGTTGGAACCATGTAGAATCCAGTTCCTCCTGCGATCAGTGTATGATGTCCTACCAACACCTACCAATCTCCACCGATGGGGGATGACGGAAAACCCCAACTGCCCACTGTGTGACCAACCGGGTAACCTGGCCCATGTATTGTCATCGTGCAACACCGCTCTGACCCAGGGGAGATATACATGGAGACACATCAAGGTACTGCGAGAGCTAGCAGACACCCTTGAGAAGGAAAGGCAGAAAAAGAGGAAATGTACCAAACATCAACCATACATCAACTTTGTAAGATCTGGAGAGACAACCAATAAGAAAGCAGTGCACCAAGGAGGGATACTAGATGGAGCAAACAGTTGGGAGAGGCGGGTTGACTTAGGACAAAGACTAGTTTTCCCAGATGTCGTCCAAACCAACCTTGTCCAGATATCCTGCTATGGTCACAGCAAGGGAAGAAAATGATAATGATTGAGCTAACTGTCCCCTGGGAGGATCGATGCCAAGAGGCTCATGAGCGGAAGAAAGGGAAGTACGCTGATCTTGCAGACGACGTGAGAGCAAAAGGATGGAGTGTGTGGGTCTTGCCAGTAGAGATGGGGTGCAGAGGGTTCCCTGCACAGTCCATGTGGAGGATGTTTTCTACACTAGGCATCCAGGGAAGAGACCGAAGGGCAGCTGTTCAACGACTATCAACAACAGCAGAGAAGTCGTCCAGCTGGCTTTGGTGGAGAAGAGAAGATTTGAGCTGGAAGCCATCCATCGACGGGCAGTGATTTGGCCAATCACTGTCGACTCACCACCTTGAGGACCTTCTAGGATAGGAGTCGAAACATCCAGTGAGAGGTGGTCCTGGCTGATGACGTCGATGGATTCTGCAGTCTAGCGATTGTTTTAAGGTAATTAATTACATTGGACCGTCATGTAATGGTAATCTAATTATTTTGAAAATACCTGTAATGGAAATGCCATTTTCATAACATAATTTAAATTTATTTAATTACATCATCATGTAATTGAACCCATGCCCGTTACAAACATTAGCTGTCCTAACTGATCCTAAAATTAACTTTGGCTACTTCTATCACAAAATTAACTTTGGCTATGTCTATTACAAATGCCACATTTAGCTACAGTAGAGGTATTTCAAAAATGTATGTCATTGTAGCTGAAAAGACATAATTAATGGTTACTTAACCAGAACTACAGTTCTGAACAAACCACTACAAAGCCTGGTTAACTGTACTAAGAAAATGTCCTCTCAATTAATCAATTTCATTGATTATTGACATCTTATTGTTGTACTCACTTGAGTTTCTTAAAGTTTCAATTTAACTTTTAATAAGGCCCAAAGTGATAATACTGCAATATCTTAATTAGCTCTCGAGGGGTATTGGTTTGACTATTTATCCCATTTCATTCCATTCACCATGGAAACAAAACTCTAAAACGCTAAAAAAAAGTCGACAATTAATGACAAATATTGAGTCTAGGGCTGTGTAAAATTGATGAATCAAAAGTGTTGAACTGAAAGTGGATGCAGTTGACATAATACTGAAATGAAATGAACAAATACAGTACATATATAAAAAGTTCAGGCATAATAAGAATTGTACCAATTACACTTTACACATTCACACTGGGACCTTACACTTTACACATTCACACTGGGACCTAACACTTTGCTAGGTTTATCCTAATCTTTATTACAACACCTTCCGGGATTCAGATGTTAACTGACATCTTCATTATTCCCAATCTTTATATTGCAATCGTTCACATGCATCACTCTTCAACAGAATCAATGAGACATCATGTCAGAAAGACAAAAACTAAATTTAAGCTAAAACTATATATATTAACTTCACATGTAAACCTTACAATTGGCATACCTGTAGAGTTCCCGTACGATTTCATACCCTGGCCTTGGGGTACTTATAAATTATCTCCGATTAAAAATTTGAAAGAGCTAGATCTACAATAGCACGGACAGTGACCGATATTTTAAAGTAAAATCGATATATTATACAGATAGATTCCTAGATCTATTCACGGTAGCGTAAGTAGTACAGTACAATATTACGGATAAGTTTTTTTCTGCTTAATTTCCGATATGTTGGGCCACTGACAGAAGTGAGACCATTATGAAACGATCATTCAAAAATAAATCCATTTCAAAATACTGAAATACTTTACGGAAGCAACAAAAATGTGCTAGATGCTTACATAACATTTTTCAAATGCATACTGCTTCAAAGCCAAAGGAAAAGTCTTGAAACTATTTTGAAAAAAAGTGCCATGGCGGCAGTGCCCAGCTTGCGCGTTGAGCCTAAATTCAATACATGCGATGGCTCATTTCAAATGAATTGTTGCAAAAAATGCAATTGCTAGTTCAGTATAAGTGTTGACATTAAATTCAGCTTATATATATATATATAGTGATACTTACCTACATAAGTTACCCGCCATCTTCTTTCAGCCGCCGTCTTCTTTCCGGGGCAGCACCGAGCACCCCGGCTGTTTCCGTCAAAATTTTATGCTACTCTAAATCATTCTTATTTTAGTTTCATTCTTATTTTCAACTACATATTTCAGTATTTTCAAAAGTTTTCAACAGTATTAAACGGGATGAAAATTTTCGAAAAAGAAAAAAAAGAAAGATATGACACCCACAATGCATCGCGCGGAAAAGAAAGTTCAGCCGCCATATTGGCATCGCCTCGCGAAATTTACCACCATAAAACGTGAGTCTTTGTCATTGTATTTACAAATTTCGATGTCTGATTATCATTAATACACAACACAAAACGTTTTCTTGATGTACAAGTAATGAAGAAAATGTCGATAAGGTTGTTTCATTTAATGACTAGGATCAGCAACTTGTAGGGGCGATAATCCAATGATTACGGTAATGTCCGGCAGATGGAGTAGGAGTAAACTTTCGATTTATGAACCAATGAAAATGAAGTACTGATACTCAGGGCCAGGGGCGACAGCAACATGCTGAAGAGCATTGAAAATGCTCTTAGCATAAAAATGTATACAGGTAAGATAATATATATGTCACCAATAACACTATATAAACAAATGAATGTGTTCAGGCAACACATATAACATATGTCACCTGTAAAACTATCTGTACAAATGAATAAATATATTCAGGTAAGATATTATAAAGGACACCTGTAAGATAACACACAGGACACCAGTTAGATAATATACAGGACACCAGTTAGATAATATACAGGACACAGGTAAGATAATATACAGGACACCAGTAAGATAATATACAGGACACAGGTAAGATAATATACAGGACACCAGTAAGATAATATACAGGACACCAGTAAGATAATATACAGGACACCAGTAAGATAATATACAGGACACCAGTAAGATAATATACAGGAAACATGTAAGATAATATACAGGACACCGGTAAGATAATATACAGGACACCAGTAAGATAATATACAGGACACCGGTAAGATAATATACAGGACACCAGTAAGATAATATACAGGACACCAGTAAGATAATATACAGGACACAGGTAAGATAATATACAGGACACCAGTAAGATAATATACAGGACACCAGTAAGATAATATACAGGACACCAGTAAGATAATATACAGGACACCAGTAAGATAATATACAGGACACCGGTAAGATAATATACAGGACACCGGTAAGATAATATACAGGACACCAGTAAGATAATATACAGGACACCAGTAAGATAATACACAGGACACCAGTAAGATAATATACAGGACACCAGTAAGATAATATACAGGACACCAGTAAGATAATATACAGGAAACATGTAAGATAATATACAGGACACCGGTAAGATAATATACAGGACACCAGTAAGATAATATACAGAACACCAGTACAATAATATACAGGACACCAGTAAGATAATATACAGGACACCAGTAAGATAATATACAGGACACCAGTAAGATAATATACAGGACACCAGTAAGATAATATACAGGACACCAGTAAGATAATATACAGGACACCAGTAAGATAATATACAGGACACCAGTAAGATAATATACAGGACACATGTAAGATAATATACAGGACACCAGTAAGATAATATACAGGACACCAGTAAGATAATATACAGGACACCAGTAAGATAATATACAGGACACCAGTAAGATAATATACAGGACACCAGTAAGATAATATACAGGACACCAGTAAGATAATATACAGGACACCAAGATAATATACAGGACACCAGTAAGATAATATACAGGACACAGTAAGATAATATACAGGACACATGTAAGACACCAGTAAGATAATATACAGGACACCAGTAAGATAATATACAGGACACCGGTAAGATAATATACAGGACACCAGTAAGATAATATACAGGACACATGTAAGATAATATACAGGACACCAGTAAGATAATATACAGGACACCAGTAAGATAATATACAGGACACCAGTAAGATAATATACAGGACACCTGTAAGATAATATACAGGACACCGGTAAGATAATATACAGGACACCTGTAAGATAATATACAGGACACCAGTAAGATAATATACAGAACACCAGTACAATAATATACAGGACACCAGTAAGATAATATACAGGACACCAGTAAGATAATATACAGAACACCAGTACAATAATATACAGGACACCAGTAAGATAATATACAGGACACCGGTAAGATAATATACAGGACACCGGTAAGATAATATACAGGACACCAGTAAGATAATATACAGGACACCGGTTAGATAATATACAGGACACCAGTAAGATAATATACAGGACACAGGTAAGATAATATACAGGACACAGGTAAGATAATATACAGGACACCGGTAAGATAATATACAGGACATCGGTAAGATAATATACAGGACATCGGTAAGATAATATACAGGACACCTGTAAGATAATATACAGGACACCTGTAAGATATTATACAAGACACCTGTAAGATATTATACAAGACACCAGCAAGATTATATATGGCTCACCTTGAGATTTCCTGGCAGTGTAGCGGTGAGTTTCTCGGCATACTCATGGATGGTTGGATGGAGGTATATGTTAGTTGTGTGCCACAGTTTTCCAAGCTGTTCCTCTGCCCTCCTCCTCACAGTTCTACACAAAGTTACAATGGCTAATGATCATGGTTGTTATCACTCTCTTACAAAAACCTGCTCCAAAATTTACTTGCAGAACTAAAATGATCTTGACCCTTCGACCTCTACACTTTACTTTGATCTGGAACCTTTGATCTCTATCAATCTAATTAAGCCAGTAATAAATGTTCTTAGCCAGTATTTTGATGCCATGATCAGAGTCTCAACAAACATCCACATACTTAATTATTTCAAAATACAGTGAGCTTTTTTGATACCTACGGATGACAATGGCCAACACTGACAGTAACAATTCCCCCAAACAGGTCCAGGTAGCGGGTACCATCCACATCCCATAGCCACTGCATGTGACCTTGGTGTACTAGCAGAGGTTTCTTGTAATATGTGAACAGAGCTGGGTTTAAGTTGTCACTTCTGACCTGTTTGACTTTGGATCTCTCAATACCCTGTGAGAAAAATAGAAGTAAATTGTATACTTTAAGGTCAGTCCTGACATTTCAATATTCAATGGAAAAAGGAAAACATCCATACTCTAAGCTTCCAAAGAGTCCTTAGACAATTTTCAACTTGTTAGATATAAAACAAAGATGCATTTACACATATATATATGATTAAACAAACAATCCACCTTTCACTGTCATAACCTTGTACTGACCTTGTAAGGGTCTGGCTGAAAGTCACATGGAGGCATCTGTGGGCCCGGGGAACTTGCCACACCTCGCTGACAGGCCCCTAGAGAGATATAGTCACTATTAACAAATTTTTAGAGGCAATGATTATGTGTGGTAGATCATCAGCACCATGTTCTAATTAAGATATCATTTAAACTGTATAGATATTCTAACATTTGCTAACAACTTTTATCAACATAAATTAAACACTCTTATACATGAAGGCTTGGATGAGAGTATACAAGGGACATTACTGTGAGAGGAAATTTGACTACACGTACCAGGAGAAAACCCATGTGGTCAGGTCAATAACCTTTGACCTTTCAGTTCTGATCAGGCATTTAACCCTGTTCACCTAGGTGAAAGGCACGAGTGTTTACATTAGGGTAGCTATACATTGCTTGCTACACACTGTAATATATCCCTCGGTGTATGTACACTTTTAATGCTGCTGATACAGATAAAAAATCTTACATATTTACATTTGATAGTCACATATTTCCAATTTAATAAACATATTACCTTGTACATACAGTTACAATAGCAGTAAGTTCATTTGAACAACTATAATTTACTGAGCGAATGATTAAACAGATGTTAGAAATGTCAGGAACAAATAGAAAATTAGATAAATTTTCGGACGGAAACTTAAAGTCAATCTTATCAATGAAGTGCCTATTTCAGGATTCAGTGATTACAAGAGATCCCAGAAGGATCTTGGCGCCCTCCATTGTTTGATCTTTATATGCTCTTTGAAAGTTGGATCCTCTCCCTTCTTTTCTCTTCTCTTCTCTGTTTTTGCTCTTAATTTGCAGAAATTACAACGATAATCTTTATTCTAAATTCAAAATGGCCACCTGGATGCTATTTTATTTCTTGTAATCAGTTCCAAAATCAAATGGGCACAAAGAGAGATCAAAGGGAGCAAAAGTATGAAATTTGACAGATATCCATTCAGTACTTCTGAAGAAGTAGCAATAACAATCTTTACTAGGTCAAATCCATGATGACTGCCTTTCGGCCATTTTGTTTTTCTTATTAGTCCCATACTCAAACAACCACAAGCAGGGACCTAAAGGAACCTATACAAGAAATTTGAGAAAGATCTATAGTGTTGTTCTCAAGAATTAGTGATAACAAACTTTCAAAGTCAAAAGCTAAGATGTCCGTCTGTCAGCCATTTTGTTTTTCTGATCAGTTCCAAATTTACATGGGTAAAACTAGAGACCAAGAGGAACCCACATAAGAAATTTGAGATAGATCCATCAAGTTCTTTTCAAGGAAAAGTGATAACAAACTTCATTGAAAAAATCCAAGACAGCTGCCTGTTGGCCATTTTGTTTTTCTGATCAGTCCTAAAATCAAATGGGCACAACTAGGGACTAAGGGGAAACTACATAAGCAATTTGAGAGAGATCCATTCAGCACTTCTCAAGAAATAGAGATAACAAAAATTGTTTTCAGATGGACAGATGATGGATGGCGATTTGAAAAGAACACCATCTGATGATGGCGGGCTAAAAGACACATGCATGGCTACAATACAATACAGAAATATACATATGGAAGTCACAGGAACTGACCTTTGCCCTGCATGATTACGTCATGGTTTGGTGCAGCAGCATATTGTTATAACATTGACATTAAATACAGCTTGTTTGTCTGTATATATGTTTGGTATACAGAGGGTTGAGAAGGGGGTGTTAGGATAGGGATGACAGGGAGTGGAAAGGAGGTCTTAAGAGAATGTCTGTATCAGCTGGGAAATTTAGCAATATATTTTGAAGAAAAAAATACCTGATAATTTTTTTCCTTATTTGAAATGCAAGCTAAAATCATAGCAAAAGTTGTAACTTATGTGACAATTTGAAAAAAAAATAAGGTTATATAAAGGAACTAGATGTTTTAATATGTGTATAATGTACATAAATGTTATGCCAGGAAACTCATGTTATTTATGGGAACAATAATGTTACAAAAAGGAAAACTTATATCATATACAGGAACACTATTGTTATATACAAGTGCACTATTTTTATATACAGAAACACTAAAGTTATACACAGGAACAATAATGTTATACACAGGAATACTGATGTTTATACACAAAAACACTGATGTTAAATACAGTTACACTGATGTTTAAATACAGGAACACTGATGTTATGAACAGGAACACTAATGTTTTATACAGGAACACTTATGTTATACACAGGAACACTGATGTTATAGACAGGAACACTAATGTTTTATACAGGAACACTAATGTTTTATACAGGAACAATAATGTTATATACAGGAACACTGATGTTATATACAGGAACACTAATGTTTTATACAGGAACAATAATTTTATATACATGAACACTCATGTTATACACAGGAACACTAATGTTATAAACAGGAACACTAAAGTTTTATACAGGAACACTAATGTTATAAACAGAAATACTCATGTTATATACAGGAACACTTATGTTATAAAAGGAACACTAAAGTTTTACACAGGAACACTTTTGTTATACACAGGAACACTGATGTTATAAACAGGAACACTAATGTTATATACAGTAACACTTATGTTACATACAGAAACATTGATGTTTATACACAGGAACATTGACGTTAACTACAGGAACACTAATATTATATACAGAATTACTGATGTTATATACAGGAACACTGATGTTTATATAAAGGAAGATTTAAGTTATATACAGGAACACTTATGTTACATACAGAAACAATGATGTAACATACAGGAACACTGATGTTTATATAGTGGAACACTTATGTTATATACAGGATTACTGATGTTATATACAGGAACACAAATGTTACACACAGGGACACTAATGTTATACACAGGAACACTGATGTTATATACAGGAACACTAATGTTGCATACAGAGACAAGGATGTTATATACAGGAACACTGATGTTATATACAGGAACACTAATGCTATAAACATGAACACTGATGTTTAAATACAGGAAAACTAATGTTGTACACAGGAACACTATTGTTATATACAGGAACACTGATGTTATATACAAAAACACTGATGTTAAATACAGGGACACTGATGTTTAAATACAGGAACACTGATGTTATATACAGGAACACTAATGTTATATACACTGCTGTTTATATACTTGAATTCAGATATTAGAAATGAAATCTTATATTAGATAGAAGAATCTTGATGTTAACTTACACGTGTTAATCTTATTTGCCACAAATGCAGACCTAATCACGAAGTTCGTATAGTAAATGTAAGTGCTCCACAAACCATACATGTACTATATAAATATGATCAGATAACATTCACTATTTTTTCAATGTAGGTTTCTAATGGTTTACTGGGTGCTCTTTATGTACAATCATGTATAGAGACATTTATCACACATATGCGTCCCAGATAAACTTCTGTACATAGTTGTAGCCAGGGCCGAGCTAGCAACACTAAATACGTTCCTAGATATCTAGGCATATTTATAAAATTCACAGATGTTGCATAGAAGTCAATACAGATCTTTGAATTTTGCATTTGGAATGTATAAGCACTTCACATCTAACCAATATGCTGAAAAAATTAAACAACGTATACGTCATCCTGATTTGTATGATCGGGTTGTCAATTATATGTGGGTCATGCAACGATAAGAGTTTGCAGGGGCAGAGCTGGACCGAGTCATAAGTAACGATGGTACTATTGAAATACAATAAAACCAACCCATCCATTGCTGTATCTACATTAATGTATATACTCACATGTCCACGAGCGTACACACGACTTCAGCGAAAGCGTCCTGCTTGCAAGAGCCATGTTTTCTGTTGTGTACTCACAGGTTGAATTAACATGCCACCTCTGACCCAACCTTTTGACCTTTGGCCTACATTCGCGGAGCCGTTGGAAGCTGCAGAAGCTGTGTGGCTCCGTTAGGAGCATTAATCACACTTCCCGCGAAGTTCTGAACAATTTTTGATATAGACTTTTCGTCGTACATCTGTGACAACCATACAATAATATGATTTATTATAAAATATAAGCGGTTAACAGCAATATATACCATTACGAAAAGACTGATATCATCGACGTACATGTGTATTACAAAGGGATGTAATAGCATCGTATGTATGGTATTCCAGTCACGTTTTCGCGTGCCTATATATCTGTTTCATGCCTGATGAAACTGTCGCCTGTTTCCGAAATGTTATCATTTAATAAAAGCAGCACAATAGATTTAATGCAAATACCGAGGACTCAAATATCAGAAATGAAATTTTACGTACGTTGATAAGTTGTGAGCTTCATATTTAACGGTTAGACTTTTGGCGGACATATTGCATTATTTTTCAACATAATCCCTTTCAGTATAAGTCCTCCACAGCATGTATGACGTGATCATCTGACTGAAAGTAGGTCACCAGCATCACCTCGAGTTAAAACTTTTAAGTTGCCATGATGGTATTGACAATATTAGTTAATGTTATGTAATGTACAAAGGAAACTTGATGCATACCAGAAAGATTAAGTTTAAATCTTGATATTAAACAATAACCTCTGTACTTTTCAGTACAATATGTTTAGTGTCAATGAACGGATATGTTTTGCGATAATTGATAACTACAAAATGAGGTGTAATTTGATCTCACAGGGAGAGTCACCCCCGATACTCCAAGAGTTACGATTACTTTCGCTCTCTGTACCCGTTGAATATTTTGTTGGCAAAGCTGAAGGTATCAGGTACGACACCTTCTAGAGATGACGAAAAGACTAGTTAGATTCTTTGATATACATCACATAACAATATGTTGTAGTGGCTTTAAAGTTTGGTGTCGTTATTTTGTAATCCTCGCCGTAACATATCGGTTATGTGACAGGTCTGGTTTTTTATGAAACCCCGCTGTAGACCAATCAAATTACTTCGCTTTTATCGAGGGTAAGGTAACTGTTCAAGTGCCCAGAAGTGATTGAGCTTCTGAAATATCATCAATTGAACTTGGTATGGACATGATAGCAAGGCACTTGTCTAAGAAACGGTTCTGAAACTGTCATTAATCTTCGTTAGATAATTCTCACTAATTATTACATTTGCCGTTCTCAAATTACAACATTCCAACTATCAATATCGGGGACTTGTCTGTCAACCTTTCTTCTGGTCGGTGACAACTAGGCATGCCGGAGAGACGACATATACAATTCAGGAGTGTTCCTTCAGTTTATTTCAGTAGATGTATTATATCCATTGCCTGCAATTGAAGGTTTCTTTTATTCTGGAGAACTTTCAAAATCATTTAACAAAACATCCAAAACGTATAAACTCTATAGATATTTATTTGGAAGTTCGATATATAGATTACTTCCGTGATGAACCACTAACGTATTAGATTTGTGTCATCATGGAGCAACTTCAACGCTTAAAATCAAATCAGTCTGACGTTACAGGATTTTTTTCTCGAAATCACAATATACTCGTTCTGATCTCCCTGAGACGATATACTCGTTCTGATCTCTCTGACAATATACTCGTTCTGATCTCCCCGAGACGATATACTCGTTCTGATCTCCCTGAGACGATATACTCGTTCTGATCTCCCCGAGACGATATACTCGTTCTGATCTCCCCGAGACGATATACTCGTTCTGATCTCTCCGATACGATATACCCGTTCTGATCTCCCCGAGACGATATACTCGTTCTGATCTCCCCGAGACAATATACTCGTTCTGATCTCCTCGAGACGATATACTCGTTCTGATCTCCCCGAGACAATATACTCGTTCTGATCTCCAGGAGACGATATACTCGTTCTGATCTCCCCGAGACGATATACTCGTTCTGATCTCCCCGAAACGATATACTCGTTCTGATCTCCCCGAAACGATATACTCGTTCTGATCTCCCCGAGACGATATACTCGTTCTGATCTCTCTGACAATATACTCGTTCTGATCTCCCCGAGACGATATACTCGTTCTGATCTCCCCGAGACGATATACTCGTTCTGATCTCCCCGAGACGATATACTCGTTCTGATCTCCAGGAGACGATATACTCGTTCTGATCTCTCTGACAATATACTCGTTCTGATCTCCCCGAGACGATATACTCGTTCTGATCTCCCCGAGACGATATACTCGTTCTGATCTCCCCGAGACGATATACTCGTTCTGATCTCCCTGAGACGATATACTCGTTCTGATCTCTCCGAGACGATATACTCGTTCTGATCTCCCCGAGACGATATACTCGTTCTGATCTCCAGGAGACGATATACTCGTTCTGATCTCCCCGAGACGATATACTCGTTCTGATCTCCCCGAGACGATATACTCGTTCTGATCTCCCCGAGACGATATACTCGTTCTGATCTCCCCGAGACGATATACTCGTTCTGATCTCCCCGAGACAATATACTCGTTCTGATCTCCCCGAGACGATATACTCGTTCTGATCTCCCCGAGACGATATACTCGTTCTGATCTCTCTGACAATATACTCGTTCTGATCTCCCCGAGACGATATACTCGTTCTGATCTCCCCGAGACGATATACTCGTTCTGATCTCCAGGAGACGATATACTCGTTCTGATCTCTCTGACAATATACTCGTTCTGATCTCCCCGAGACGATATACTCGTTCTGATCTCCCCGAGACAATATACTCGTTCTGATCTCCCTGACAATATACTCCTTCTGATCTCCTCGAGACGGTATCCTCGTTCTGATCTCCCCGAGACGATATACTCGTTCTGATCTTCCCGAGACAATATACTCGTTCTGATCTCTCCGATACGATATACTCGTTCTGATCTCCCCGAGACGATATACTCGTTCTGATCTCCCCGAGACGGTATCCTCGTTCTGATCTCTCCGAGACGATATACTCGTTCTGATCTCCCCGAGACGATATACTCGTTCTGATCTCCAGGAGACGATATACTCGTTCTGATCTCCCCGAGACGGTATCCTCGTTCTGATCTCCCCGAGACGATATACTCGTTCTGATCTCCCCGAGACGATATACTCGTTCTGATCTCCCCGAGACGATATACTCGTTCTGATCTCCACGAGACGATATACTCGTTCTGATCTCCCCGAGACGATATACTCGTTCTGATCTCCAGGAGACGATATACTCGTTCTGATCTCCCCGAAACGATATACTCGTTCTGATCTCTCCGAGACGATATACTCGTTCTGATCTCCCCGAAACGATATACTCGTTCTGATCTCTCCGAGACGATATACTCGTTCTGATCTCCCCGAGACGATATACTCGTTCTGATCTCCCCGAGACGATATACTCGTTCTGATCTCCAGGAGACGATATACTCGTTCTGATCTCTCCGAGACGATATACTCGTTCTGATCTCCCCGAGACGATATACTCGTTCTGATCTCCAGGAGACGATATACTCGTTCTGATCTCCCCGAGGCGATATACTCGTTCTGATCTCCCCGAGACGATATACTCGTTCTGATCTCCCCGAGACGATATACTCGTTCTGATCTCCCTGAGACAATATACTCGTTCTGATCTTTCCGAGTAACTGGCCTTCATCTCACCCTGTCGAATGGTAAAGCGACAAAATTGATGGCCGAGAGGGTCGATAATGAATCTACTGTGATGGGAATTATATATAAATACTAACTTTTATATTCTCTGTGTATGTATTTAGATGTGTTGCCCTGTTGGTCTAATGGCCATGTATAGCTCTGCTTGTCATTGTTGTAAATTTCTGTTTACTTACTCTGTTTTATTACAAGAGCAGCTGCTGTACAGAGCAACTACGACTTTTAGAATCCATCTTGTTGTTTTAGGATAAAAACGTGATATTCTTGTGGAAAACTATGTTTCCTTACATGTTTGTTTTTTAATAAACAATGTTGCTTTCCTGGGTGTAATCGTTACTCCTGCCCAATGTGTTATTTCCTTTAAAGCTTTGCCTGTATACCGATGTCTTCGGTAGTTGCCAAGTTACCCGTAAAGCCGCTGTTTGATGGTTGTTTGAAGTTGCTGAATGTCTTTGGGGACCTTGTTGCCTTTCTCCATACTTTGATGAGGTTATATCTGGTTAAGGGAAATCAGTTTTCTATAAAGCGTAGATTGACTTCATTTTCATATCATTTGGATCTTTGGTTCTTTGAAACAGTTGTGATCCACACACTGAACAACTATAGTATTGCTGAGCATCAGGAGATAAACACAATCTTAACTGATAACTGGTCCAACCCCAAGACAGATATCTTTGAAGCCATTTAGATTGCCATCCTATAACTTAATAGCATTGCTGGACATCAAGAGGTTAACAACTGATCTCTGTCCCCACCCCTTGGGAATTTGAAGCTCTATATGTTGGATGATCAGGGGAAATATTTTCCTTCTAAAGAAATGTAAAGTTTTGCATTACTGACTTAAATATCCAGATGAATGATACAGGCTCTCTGGGCCCCTTGGTTTTATTTTCAGTAGATATGAAGCCATTTAAAGGAAACGATTTTTCTTGTTGGATATTAAAATGAAACATTTCCCAGAAGTTATTAACGACAGTAAAAGCATTCACGATCAAATACCAAGTAAACAAATATGCCGACTAATAAAATAGTTTGCTGGCTTAAGGTTAAGATTTTATATTCTGTTTAGTTTAAATCTTTGTTTATTTTCACGATGGTTTGAGCTTTATGGGGGTTTTCCCCGATGATGGAGTGAGGTCGCCATATATAGAAGGCTATAAAACAGAACAAGCCATTGTCCAATTTATATCTATCATTGAAAATACATCAATTTTGTTTGAGTAAAAACAATATTCAGACAACGGGTTCATTGTGTCGCTTCGTCATTTCTTCAGTATTACAAAGTCTACAATCACATCCTTCAGTGATGCTTTATCTTCACGCATATATTTGAAGTCGTTTTATTCTGTATATTGATGTTGTTAAGATAATGCCGTGTTTCTATGTGTTCCGTTATAATACAGGAAAGAAAAAGCGAATGACGCCGACTCTGTCCTTCCACCAACATGTAGCATATTGATAGGTGCACTGAACGAGTGAGTTTCTACTTCTACCTATTGATCAACCTCCTTCATAGTATTGTAGATATTGTCGACAACTAACGTTTTACAGGAGTAAGAGGAAATAAACTGATATTGTACAGAAACCTGGGGCGATTTTTAAATCCTTCTAGGGTGTCACCTGGGGCGAGTTTGAAAGCTTTCCAGGGTGTCATCTGGGGCGAGTTTTAAAGTGTCAGGGTGCCAGCTATGTGCCAGATCAGTTTTTTTCGTTGAGATGGTTCAAGGAAAGAGATGAGAGTCGAATCGAACAGAGCTTTGGTTTCATTATATATTCAGGAACAATGTTGTTGGAAATTTGTACGTTAGGATAAGAATGTCGTCTTTACGTCTATCAGATTCGCTCAGTTAGTTGAGAAATATTGCATTTCTTTGGGTGACACGAAGCTGGACGTATTTGATGCTCGCTTGTGTGCATGTTGGTTGTTGTATACCTTGCTCTCATTTGAGAACGTGACATTTCTGACTTGAATTGACCAAGGTTTACATGGCGGATGTCGTTGCTGAAGCATAAGACACTTACTCTTTAGGAACACCTGGTCTTATTCTCCTTGTACATTTTTTTTAGTCTCCGTGTAAATATTTCTTTTGTTCATATTTTGTTCTAGTTTTATTGGATTTGAGTTTGGATTATATTACAATATTTCTGATGTTTAAGTACTGGTTCCCATGTCCACGATGTGTAACGCATACACTTTCTCGGATTACATGTTCTGCAATGATTTGCTTTGTGACTAGTTGTCAACACTAAGAGCCGGTTTGACTTAGTTACTTTGACACTGTTTTCGTTCTTATCAAACGCAAATATATTGACGATACCATACAGATTTTACGAGTATGAAGAATATCGTGAAAAATACATATATTCTATGTATGAAAAGACGACGCCATCTGCTTTTCATTGTATTTTATCATTTCATGCTGTTGTATGGTAAGAATTGAATACAAAACCGCTTTGACATACATGTACACTGGAAATATTTAATGCAAAACCAACCTATACAGCTTTTGCTACATTTTCGTTCGAACAGGAAAATCGGAGAATATCATTGCAGTGACTAGAAAGCAATACTGTGATTGATCAAAACTACGAAAGTGATATCATCACCGGAAATGTTATATAATCACTAGCGATAAAACTACTCAGATTTCTCATATCATCAGCTTTTATCAAATAGATAATTTTTCTTCTCTCGAAATTCTTTTTCGTTTCGAAAATTACACTCCTTGTATTGGATCCCTTTGATCACCGTTTTGGTTACCCTTTTGAGTACTCTGTCGGTCACCGTCTTATCTCCAGACGAGTTTCCACGTTCAGCAAAATATTGACCACTTATATACTCTATTGTCTGCTGTTGTTATTAAAGAGAAAACGATCAACCATTTAAACTATTCCAATATATGTTACATCTTTATTTCAACAATAAAAACATTTGAAGAGAAAGACACGACAAACTATGGAATGCATGCGGGACTTCCGAACACATCGGTTACAATGATACAGTAACGATTAAATTATTTGTGAAGCCTAATATGAAAATAGGCAAATATTTGTTGATGTAAATAAAGCACCAAGGGCTTAAGTGATAGTAAGATCAATCTGAACAAACGAATGAGAAGACCGCTGGTGTGTATGTGTTAACTAAATCGAAAATGCATCAATAGTTGACATAATAATGAATATATATACATAGTATTAACACGTTTATTGATCCATCCCTGAAACACAGACATTGACACCACGTTAGACAATACAAAACTGAACTTAGATAGATTGGTCCAGAAATCACTTCCTTTTAACTGAAACAGTTAAAAACAAAAACAACCTATTGGATAGACAGTGTCAGTTTGTTGAATTAAAGCTAAGGTTTTAAGTGTGAAATATTTCCAGCCATAATAAATAACATTTGATTTGATTAAAGCGTGATATATTTACTATATGTAATAAAATTACTCAATAGTTTTAATGTAATGTGTATCTTTCACATGTATATCAGTGTCGTGATAAATCAAGATTTTTATTTGACTTCTATGATGGGAGGAGGAGGGCTTGGAGGTAACAGGATGAGTGTTATGTAGAACACTTTCGTGGTGGGCTAGTGATGGTTTCCACAGACCTCTACGTCACCGACTTACTGTGGGAGCTGTGGGACAAGAGTTTGTCCTGGTGGACGTTAATGCCCATCCTCACGGGCTTGTGTGGTCAACGACTACCTTCAAACAGCGACTACAATTCATCTGTAATGGCCAAGTAATTCCCCTTGATTTGAATCCCATTGAGCACCCTTGGAATAGCTTGCAGTGTCGTGTTTCAGCGAGGACCAACTTCCCGCCAAGACCTTACGACAGCATTGCAAAAAGGAATGGCAATTTATCCTTTAAGACTTAGCCACCGCAAATTGATATGAAGCAACGAAAAGAACAAATGCAAGGTCAACGGAGGTCGTCCTCCCTACTCAGTTTCTGAAGTCAATTTCTGGACTTTTCGTCCTCGGGATTCATATACTCAATTCTTACGGGGTATTTTTACTCTTTGTTATGTAATCGTCGTACAAATGATCAAAACATGAAATCTGTATGTGTAATAATAAAATACCAAATATGCAATCCAAGACTAAATTCATTTCCTGTCATAAATCTATAAAGTGTTATCACAATTTTCTAAATATTAAGAACTATGTAAGATTTTAGTCTTATGATTATTTCTACATGTAACCTCCTTTGTTTACGTGGACGTTTGATATTAAGACAGAGAACGGAATTGAAGGCACGTGATACTTACTTACATAATGTTCTCCCTACAGGTAATATCATATCAAATAGAAATGACGGAGCTTAACAATCGTAATGAGATAGAAATGTGAGAAAATCAGGAATAACAATAAGATTGAGGCGACGTCCATGTTCCATCACACGTCACCGCCATGTTTCCTGGACTAGAGGGATTTTCGTAGCAATGGAATGTTAAAATGTCCTGGTAGCTTGTAGACGCGTAAGTAATTCCACTTTGTCCATCAGGCATAGATGGGAGTTCTCAATCTGAATAACAAAAATACAAACACTGTTATTGATGTTTAAATTCGATATTTTGAATGATCGTCTGTAATGTTATCATTTCCTGCATGTATTCATTCATAGAAGACAGAGTCAAGATACTTTTGATTTTTGGATCTTTCTTTCAGTTTCGAGCATAAATACGTCTAAAGTACAGAGACTGGATTACCTGACTTAATACTACTTTTCTAAGCTAGGCTGCGCTCGCAGAAACGTTTTTCGTATCGAAGTCTAGGGGCTACGGCAGGCGATCCAGTCTACGAGGTTTCCAGATGCCCGAATTGAAGATTTGGAACAGAGTTCATCATTTTACAATAAAGTTAAATAAAGCTGCCACCTTTTATCGTAGTTAAATTGCCATAACACTGGAACAATTAGGTTTTTTTCGGATAAGATTTTTTCAGGAAGAGACAACACGTTTAAAGAAATATGTTATCATGTGATAATGAAATTCTTGCTCTGCATGTTCACTCTCACAGAATTATAATGACGTTGTCCACTTTGAAAGAAGACTGAAATATCTAACTTATTTTGAAGTAAAATCATTTGGATATACCAGAAGTGGCAATCAGTTAGTTTGAGACCATATTTGATCAATTGCTTTCTTTCTACCAGAAGAAAGAGTTGAATAAATTTGCTTAGTTTTCCGTAGTGGGCCCCTCCTCTAAAGCAAAAGAAAAATATTTTCTTCAGGTCAGTTACCGTAGCAAGTTATATTGTTGACATCACATTATGCAAATAATCCTACACGTGATGTATCAATCTCAATAAAAACTACATCGATATGTGAATATACTATATGTATTAAAGGAAATAAGGTGATCTGACTTAAACAAGAGTGGATGTTATCCTAAGATTTGAAAGACATTATAATGTAATAGATAACATTTTATATGTCTTTACGTCGTTATTGGACTCTTGGAACTAGAACGTTCACGAGTCTTTACTGAACAACAGGATCTAGAAAGAGTATTCATGTCTGGTGGGCATGTGTGAGTGTGGAGAGTATTTCACGGCCCCTGTGTTGCCATGTATCAACCTTCAGCTGCATTCCATATCACTGTCTTAATATACAGCTACATACTAAATCATCATTCAATATAGACTCAAATTACACCGGAATTGCCCAGTCATTTCATGGTGGGGCATATTGAATGGACATACCATTGTCTTGGCTGCATGTTATATCTAAGTTTTCCCATACACCATTCGCGTTGCAGAGTCTACCTCCTGTCCCAGACTGCCATTCATAGCCTGTGTCACATGTGTATTGGATGGTGATGCCTGCAGGTGCTACTGTCGCCGTGGTGTACGCATTTTGCATGTTTGTTATGATAACACAGTCTGAAAGTTTTGAAAATAAAAAAAGTCAAAGATGACACATTTGATATTAAATCACATAACGTTTCGTGATTTCCTGGGGAAAAGTTGAATATGGATTAATGAACGACGACGTTTTGAGTTTCAACAATTTTTAAATGACGCGTTTTAACTACTAACATTCCATTTTGTTGATTTGATGGGATAAGTCAGATACAAGGTAGATAATGTGGTAAATTATACAAACTTGAAATCAGCATTTCTGTTCGGATCAGATATCGCGATTTACCAGTCTCGTATTCATATCAAATATCCAGTTCAACACATGTTAACAGACAAAGGTGTCACATCAACCGAGTACATTGATGAACATTGTTAAAGAGAGGAAATCCATATGCCTCACATACGGTATGGTATTGATTCGTAATATTCTCAACACTGTTCATAAACATGCCCCCATTTTAGAACTCATTCAATCTTCACACTCGGAAAAACGCAATATGCACAAACATTGAATATAAAGACAATTCAACAGAATCTTAATTTAAACACAAATTCGATGAAATAAGAGCAAACTATGAAGAAAAGATTTGAGACCCCAGAAGTACAAGATGTGTCCCGGAAAGGTAGGCATTTTCTGCTCAATCGATGACATCTGCAATTTAAATCTTAGTTGCTTCCAGGAAACAATGACTGCTTTCAAATGAGAACAAGGTATACAACAGCATAGTTATCAGGCAGACGTATCTACAACTGCTGGTTGAGACTGACTGTGTAAAACATAGCTGATTCTACCTGGAAACCAGATTTCAAAATAAAACTTCTAGCATATATTGTATAGATAGATAGATATAAGCATTTTTTTTTTCAGAAGAAGACATGTTTCATACATAAAAATAAATGCCAATTGGTCTAAAAAAAACATAGTCGCAATATGACAAGGAAAGCCTGAACGTATAATAGGTTTACACCGCTGAAAGAAAGTCTGATATATTTTCATTTAATACGAAATAAATCATGAAAACATGAAATTCCTTGCTTATTCATTGGTTTTTCTTCTTTTCTTTTTTTTTCTTAACATCAGCATTGATCGGCTCCAACCTCTCGAAGTACTTACATCATTTATGTAGGACATGGTCTCAGCCGAGAGACACATATTCAAGTGTTGCGTCCCCGAATGATTCAGGGTTAAGCTTGTTGTAGATGTATTTACCTGGTATACACACCAATGAAGGTTCAGACCACGTTATGTTAGGCCGACATGTAATGAAACCGGAACCGGAAGTGTTGGTTGCAGGAGAACAATGGTATATCCTGTTTGATCCTATGGTCGTGTTACCGGCAGAAACAATCGCATTAGAAATATTTGGTGGATTTCCACAATCTGAAAAAAAATCACCTATTGATGGCATTTATCTGAATGGAAACTTTCAACGATGGATATGTAATTTGTAATTATCATAAATGACAAATGTAAACTAAATTGAGACTCTTAATTGAAATCTTTACCGTTAATATTTTGAAGCTGTTTAAATACCATAATGACTTGGTTTGGCTATATTTAACGGCCCGTCGACAGCCAACAAAAATCAAAAGTTACGACGGAGTTTAAAGTTGAAATACACATCGTTAAGGGCAAACAGTTTACACGTAGTCAAACACTGAATCAGGACGACTGAACCCCTAACTTTAATTTTGATTTGATTTTGATATTTCATAAAAAAAAAATACTTCAGTCTAGATTGATTTGATCTTTTCCCATTTTTTGACTAGATTTAATGATATGATACCTGAACAATGAGAAACCGGCTCTGACCATTGTCCATTTGCCAGACAGGTGGCGTAGCGATATCCTGTGGTGCCTGAAGGACATGGAAGGTACCGGAGGACCCCAACAGGAATCATGGTTTGTGAAACGTCATCATCGTTTGAATCATACATGATAAAGGGAGGAGGACCACAGGCTGAAATGGGCATAGTATTTAATACAAGCGATACGGGTTATATATTTAATTAAGCTTCATTTTCTTGGTCTTTTCAAACAAAATTATCATATGTATCTAGGTTTTGCAAGCAAGCAAAATCACAAGAACACATTATGTTACCAATATCTCCGCTCTCCGTTCAGTGAACTATATCATATACAATACAGCACTATTACGATATAAAGTGTTCACCCAGCAATATTTACATCCGCACTGTTCCAGGTACAGGTGCCTACGGATGAAGCCCATTATATGTTATTATCAAACAACATACAGAAGTGATGTTGCTAGTAATATACAAATTAGTGCATACAATGTCCTTCTACCAATTGTAGTTGATTTGGGTATTTAAATTCATATTTGTTTGTATGACATATTAGATAGTAATTATACAGAGAAAATTAATACATATAAATACGTTGCTTACTCTCTGTATTATGTCGATTGCCAATGGCAACTGATGGAAAGTCATTCTAGCGTTTTCAAACACATGTATACAAAGCCACCCCACCCCTATCCCCCTACCCCCGCGCCTTTTAAAGAAAGGGAAATCTTCAAAAGGGATATTCTGAACAAATTAGGAATTCGTAAGATGCTATTTATGCGTCAGTCCAACACAAAAAGCACCTGGGGAGGTGCTTGTGTAGATAGCTTAGGTATTCTTGTTGCAAAGTTCTGTTTTTTTTAGATTCAAAAGATTTATCTCTTTTAATTCTGGTCAAGTTCACCTTTTTTTGGAAAAAAGCAACAGATCATCAGAAATTTATGTTTTGTAATTATTTAAGAAGGTATGTAGTTTAAACTTTTCTCGATTTTAAATATACACAGCCAGGTTCAATGTATAATCCATACATTACAGAAGAAAGAGCAAAACCGACTCTTGCGCCTCCTAACTTGACTTTCCCCACGCATATGACAAATCAAAACATACGTCTCAGACACAGGACGCAGGAGGCAAACTTTGGTCTAATGAAGGATATGTTTGTAATAATAAATGTATTCTTATTTGCTTCAATTGTTTCAGAGCAGTAATCTTAGAAGAAACATTTGCAGTTACTTCCCCTGAGAAACAATTTATTGTGGCAATGAGAATAGGTGAAAGTCAGTGGTTATTTGTTGCATGTAAGGTTTAATCTGACGTCAAGTGGTCTGGAAGAGAAGAGAACAATGTTCGTCTTGGCTGGATTAGTGAAAAATAACAAAGATTGGATAGGAAAAGTAAGTATGAAATCAGATTCTTCTCCTGTGACCAAGCTCATAAGCCATTGTGAGATATTGTTTACAACAGCATACGTTGTACATGCATGCAGCGTACTAAAGCCATAATCAGTGCCGACTTCACAGGCTATAAGAAGCTTAACAGCAGGTAAAAACACGTGTTGTTAAGTTTGAGTCTATAGGTAATTAGAAAACTGACCACAAGAACAGACAATATTAAGTCAAAAAATGTTTTTACCTGTTATTATACAAATCCGGGACGTGGACGACAAACGCACACAGGAAGTGTAATTTGGGCAGTCATGGTCATAACAGGGTCCCATCAGAGCTTCATTCTATTAGATCAAAACGTCATAGTTTTCAAAGGAAACGTAAAGACGAACATTCTAACGTAACTCATATTGCAATGCATAATGAAAACATGCTTAATTCACAATTTCATCAATTGTTGAAGGCGAATGCTGAAACATTCCGTTCTAAATATGTCGGCTTATCGTTTATCTATATTTGATTTATTTAGAAAATACATTTCACTGGAGTTAGTTATTTTTTAAGGGTAAGAATCAATCAAGAAATGTATAATCTTCATAGCAAGTAAATGAGACGCCTATATAGGTATTTAAGCATTGATGTCATTTTTTTAGTTTCATAGGCGTATGAAAAAAAATTGTTTGCAAACTGTATGAATCCGCGTAGAGGATTCATTCAAAAGTCTGCAAACAAACTTTTTTCATTACAAAGTATAAGAATTAATCAAAAATGTATTATCTTCAAAGCAAATAAATGAGAGACACCTATATATCTATTACAAAGTATAACAATTAATCAACAGATTTATTTAAAGCAATGAAATGATAGACACCCTTATACAAATGAGCTATTGCAAAAGCAATCGAGAACATTTTTTGTAAAATCAAAATTTCAGAATACGGAGTTATCGTGCATTTCGTCATCTCTTTCACACATATCTGCAGACATCTCCTATTATGGATTCATTCCGGACATTTTTTCTGAATTTTCCGGGCTTTGGAACTTAGTAATTTTCCGCAGTTTGGTAGGGAAAGGGGTACCAGTTTTTGTAGAATCAACTCCTCCTAGAGTTTGTGACGTAGAAACTTGAAATTTTGTAGCATGTTTAAATATATGTTGAAGATGTGCACCTATTTACTTAGGATTTATTCCGGACGTTTTTTCTTGATTTTCCGGGCTTTGGAACTTAGTCATTTTCAACAATCGGGCGTGGAAAATCCAAAATGGCAGCCTTTGCCTCTGATTGGTTTCATATGTTGTTTTAAACGCGATAGCCTCTCATTGGCTGAAGTTGTTTTGAGCACGATATATAACATTGCGCTCATCCTGCAACCCGGCCAATTTTGGCTTTGCCCCATTTTCATTCGTTTTCTGTGCTGATAACCAACCATCTCGATGATGATTTGTTTTGTCTAGATAGATGATGTGTTAAGACCAAGAGTATGATCGAAAATCGACAGAATCGTGCTAATTAATAATGAAAATGTCTCTATGATAATATATGTATCATTAAGCTTTCATAATCAAGATACTTACTTAAGTTTATTATCAACGACGAACTGAAATATTTATTTATTATCAACGACGAACTGAAATATTAGTTTATTATCAACGACGAACTGAAATATTAGTTTATTATCAACGACGAACTGAAATATTAGTTTATTATCAACGACGAACTGAAATATTATTATCAACGTGAAATATTTATTTATTATTTATTATCAACGACGAACTGAAATATTTATTTATTATCAACGACGAACTGAACTGAAATATTAGTTTATTATCAACGACGAACTGAAATATTAGTTTATTATCAACGACGAACTGAAATATTAGTTTATTATCAACGACGAACTGAAATATTAGTTTATTATCAACGACGAACTGAAATATTTATTTATTATCAACGGCGAACTGAAATATTAGTTTATTATCAACGACGAACTGAAATATTAGTTTATTATCAACGACGAACTGAAATATTTATTTATTATCAACGACGAACTGAAATATTAGTTTATTATCAACGACGAACTGAAATATTAGTTTATTATCAACGACGAACTGAAATATTTATTTATTATCAACGACGAACTGAAATATTAGTTTATTATCAACGTTATCAACGACGAACTGAAATATTAGTTTATTATCAACGACGAACTGAAATATTAGTTTATTATCAACGATTATCAACGAACTGAAATATTAGAAATATTAGTTTTTGATATATCAACGACGAACTGAAATATTAGTTTATTATCAACGACGAACTGAAATATAAGTTTATTATCAACGACGAACTGAAATATTAAGTTTATTATCAACGACGAACTGAAATATTAGTTTATTATCAACGACGAACTGAAATATTAGTTTATTATCAACGAAATGAAATATTATTTATTATCAACGACGAACTGAAATATAAGTTTATTATCAACGACGAACTGAAATATTAGTTTATTATCAACGACGAACTGAAATATTAGTTTATTATCAACGACGAACTGAAATATTAGTTTATTATCAACGACGAACTGAAATATTTATTTATTATCAACGACGAACTGAAATATAAGTTTATTATCAACGACGAACTGAAATATTAGTTTATTATCAACGACGAACTGAAATATTAGTTTATTATCAACGACGAACTGAAATATTAGTTTATTATCAACGACGAACTGAAATATTAGTTTATTATCAACGACGAACTGAAATATTAGTTTATTATCAACGGCGAACTGAAATATTAGTTTATTATCAACGACGAACTGAAATATTAGTTTATTATCAACGACGAACTGAAATATTAGTTTATTATCAACGACGAATTGAAATATTAGTTTATTATCAACGACGAACTGAAATATTAGTTTATTATCAACGACGAACTGAAATATTAGTTTATTATCAACGACGAACTGAAATATTAGTTTATTATCAATGAAATGAAAGTCAATGAAAGTCACCGCATAAAAACAAAGATTGAACAACAAACTGTTCCGATATTCTGAAAGTTCAATAAATGTTACAGGATAAATAGTATATATGACCAGTTTCTCAAATTATAAGCTGGTGTTTTGTTCGGGACATATCTTTTATCATTCTTGTCAAAATACAGTTTTTTTAAAGACACTCACCGTGTATTATCTTCAATAATAATTTTCCAGAATGTTTACTTTCTTGAAGTGGATTACGGGTTTCTGCATGGTGCTATCGTTATTATGATAAGAACAAAAACAATTTACTGTCAAGAAACAGTGTAAATCAAAACTATTGTTAGTCAACCCCTTCAGTACGGTCTATGACCCCATTCTTAGTTGTAACATGTTAAAGATGATTTTTTTTAATTTTTACTGTAATAACAAGTAAAGGTTTACAAACATTGTATCAATATAAAATTGATCAATCAATTAGTTTATCCTTTATTACATTATATTAACTTTCCCCCCTCTTTTCCATAAAATTATTCACCATTTTGTTCTGGTATCATACGTACAAAAATTTCATTTTGAAGAAACTGACTTACCAAAACAACCGTGGTCCTGTTTCCATATATGAACCCAGGATTTGCGTGGAATTTTCCTGGTGCCGTGCTGGAATCGTCTTCGATAAGTCGACATCTGAGATGCGTTGTGCTGCAAGTGAAGGATTGACATCCAGATTCCAAACCACAACATCGAGCACACTCATACAAACCAATCTCACTGATAGACTTATACCCCACACTGGACAAATAAAAGTTACTTTGAAATTTGGGCACATCTAGCTGTATTCCGTTGATTACTGGTAATATATGAAACATCAGTAAGGAGATCTTTAAGGGCATATTTCCTAATTAAAGGTTACATGCAGAATCATACAAAGCTAAGTAAGAATTGCGTAAACCTTGTAAAAGATAGTAAACGTATTATCGTATTGAGAAGTATGATATATACCTAATCAATTAAACCAAGGACATGTACTGATGAATAGCTACTAGCTAACTAGTCGATGGAACTTTTCTTGTTATAAACATAACGCTGAGGGCTTTTATTGAAACAAATGCTTTGAATACCACTTTACAAAAACGATTCAGCTTGACATCAATGTTGATGTAATATATATACATATATACATGTAAATAACCTTCTCAATTGTTTTCTGTTGGAAAAGTTTTTAAATCTTTACATTATTAAGTGCTCTTTCCGTCACGCTTTATCTTCTAGATATTCTCTTTGGTGTCAGATTTAGGCCATAGTTTGTTAGCTTAGCTTTCATGCCAGGAAAACTTGTTTTAGATGGTGCTTTGTCACTACATTCAATCATGTTAATTGTGTTCTCTGCTGTTGTATTTAAAAGTCATTGTTAGTCGTTATTCGCGATTGTGATTCTGCACTTTGCTTCTTAACATTGGTGATGTTTTCTTCCACTTTGTATAAGTTGTATTTCCTATTATGATTTCTTTATTATTACGTTTTTTGCAATTTTCTGAGTAGTGTCAGAGCCTCCTATGATTAATTGGAACGTATAATATTCAGACACAGGTGAATTTGACAGAATATAACGTCGGAGTGCAGGCAAAAACATCAGAATACAAGCACGTCAACATAATCACAATACATACTAAAATTACATAAAACTAGTGCAAATATGTACAAAGAAAGATTTACACGGCGACTCGAGAAAAAATTCAAGGAGAATAAGACCAGATGTTTCGGAAGAGTAAGCGTCTTCTACTTCATCGACAACACCCGCCATTTAAAACCTTGGCCAATCCCAAAAAGTAATATAACGTTTTCAAAATAGCTCACTATGAAGATCTTAAAACTTACTCATAATTTTCATTAACTTTCATCTTTTGAAACCCTGTGTTACGAGTTTGTCCGGCAATTGACGATTTCTTGCACGAAAATCGTGATGATGGGAACAGACCCTTGAATATCGAATCAACTTCGACATGTCAACACCATAGATTGCGGGATACATGGATATTGCCATCAAGAAATGGAAAATTTCTTTAATTTCCAATTCGTGGGTATATATGATAGACGAGGTAAATAAATTTCTTGTTATCTAAAGACAAGAGGTCATCAATATATCTGAATGTGAAATTAAACGCCTTTATTCCACTTTTGTAAATCTTTATCTATTAACAGGAAACCGAGATGGAGAGTTCATAAATCCTGAATCAACAGTAAATCGACGCAATCGTATTTTTCTTTTGATTTTGATTAATTTCAAACCAATAAGCTGTAATTTTTTTAATCAAAATATTAAAGCGCGGGAAAATCATAAGGAAGAGCGACCGTATCTGTATCATATAATATTTGAGCGCAGGTAAATCAGTAAATTAGTTTATTAAGATACATCGCTGTGGCGCCACTTCTTAAACACTTTGTAGTGTAGAATGGCATGGTTTCAAAACAATTGCAATATGGTAACTTTTCAGAAAGTCGGAAGGTGGCTGAGAGTCCTGAACAGCATACTCTAATAGTACTTTCTTTGGCGGGTACTGTGTCTCAACTACATTTTTAGTTCGGGACATGTGAATTTTGGGAAGGAGACCATACACACAGGTTCAACGCAACAAAAATCAATACCCCTCTTTTAATTTTTCGTTGATACAATTTTCGGGAATTTATTTTGATTACGAAATTTGTAACTGAATCAAAACAAATTTAATTTACAGTATGCAGATATGAGAGAGACGTATTTATTTTTATGAATGCTGTGTTCTGTCATCATAGTCAAAATGTAGTAAACGTTTGATTCAACATGAAGTTTTATGTCATTACCTGCCATGCCCAAAGAGCAGTTGGGTGATTTCATTTTCGAAAATAGTTTTTTCATCAATATTCAATATTGAAAACAATATGTGAATTGCCTTCATGTTATAGAACACTTCCATATATTAGATCCAAATGATGATTAACAATAACTAATAAACAAAACAAAATGAGTTAAAAAAGGAAATAAGTTCCATATCCCTGAGGCAGTAATGTGGACAGGAAGCAAGTTCCATATCCCTGAGGCAGTAATGTGGACAGGAAGCAAGTTCCCCCAGGACGAAGACTGTGTTGGAGGGAAAGAAATCAAGTCCCTGAAGGACAAACACTGTGATGGAGTGACAGAAATCAAGTCCCTGAAGGACAAACACTGTGGTGGAGTGACAGAAATCAAGTTCCTCCAGGACAAACACTGTAATGTAGTGACAGAAATCAAGTCCCTGAAGGACAAACACTGTGGTGGAGTGACAGAAATCAAGTTCCTGAAGGACAAACACTGTGGTGGAGTGACAGAAATCAAGTTCCTCCAGGACAAACACTGTGGTGGAGTGACAGAAATCAAGTTCCTCCAGGACAAACACTGTGGTGGAGTGACAGAAATCAAGTCCCTGAAGGACAAACACTGTGGTGGAGTGACAGAAATCAAGTCCCTGAAGGACAAACACTGTGGTGGAGTGACAGAAATCAAGTCCCTGAAGGACAAACACTGTGGTGGAGTGACAGAAATCAAGTCCCTGAAGGACAAACACTGTGGTGGAGTGACAGAAATCAAGTCCCTGAAGGACAAACACTGTGGTGGAGTGACAGAAATCAAGTTCCTCCAGGACAAACACTGTGGTGGAGTGACAGAAATCAAGTTCCTCCAGGACAAACACTGTGGTGGAGTGACAGAAATCAAGTCCCTGAAGGACAAACACTGTGGTGGAGTGACAGAAATCAAGTCCCTGAAGGACAAACACTGCGGTGGAGTGACAGAAATCAAGTCCCTGAAGGACAAACACTGTGGTGGAGTGACAGAAATCAAGTCCCTGAAGGACAAACACTGTGGTGGAGTGACAGAAATCAAGTCCCTGAAGGACAAACACTGTGGTGGAGTGACAGAAATCAAGTTCCTCCAGGACAAACACTGTGATGTAGTGACAGAAATCAAGTTCCTCCAGGACAAACACTGTGGTGGAGTAACAGAAATCAAGTCCCTGAATGACAAACACTGTGATGTAGTGACAGAAATCAAGTCCCTGAAGGACAAACACTGTGGTGGAGTGACAGAAATCAAGTCCCTGAATGACAAACACTGTGATGTAGTGACAGAAATCAAGTCCCTGAAGGACAAACACTGTGGTGGAGTGACAGAAATCAAGTTCCTCCTGGTGAAACACTATAGTGTAGTGACGGAAGCAAAGTTCCTCTAGGACAAACACTGAAATGCAATGCGAGAGAGAGAGAGAGAGAGAGAGAGAGAGAGAGAGAGAGAGAGAGAGAGAGAGAGAATCTGGTCCCAAAATTAAAATGAAAATCTACGGATAAACCATCTGTTCCCATACTTTTATTTCATTTTATTCATCGATTTTTATGTCTTCTAAAGATTCTTTTAAACTAATAAAACCATCACAACTGTTAATAATTTGTAACATTTTTTGATTGATTTGTTTTTTCTAGTACAAGAAAATATTGTGATGTTTTTGTTTTGTAATGCATTGAGGAAAGGGCAACTATAAGTTGAAATAACTTGTGCCCGATCCTTTTGTAAATGATTTACAATAAAATATGTTTAATTCAACAAAACAATTCAACATTTCATATCCAATTACAACATATTTAAGATTTTTCAAATTTACGGCGTATCCAAAAGATTTAAATATTTCTACAATTTTCCTCCTAAAATACTCTAAAAATTGCAATATACGAAATAATGTAAATGATAATCTTTCACGTGGCAAACAGTACATAAGTTATTATCTTCAATTTTCCATTTCTGTAAATGTTGTTGACATGGTATAATGTTATGTCTAAATATAAAACTCATGAAATATATATATATATATCTGAGGATGGTCAATGTTGAATAACCGTTTCCATGTATCCTTACTGTACGGTTGTATAAATTGATTAGCTACGGCTACTTTATATTAGTGTTTATTGTTTACATTTTCTATATCAATAGTTTTCCTTTTTATGGAACAAAATTTCTTGTCTGTTTAATGACTGTCTTCACCAAGTTTTCCCTTTCTATTATTTTTCCTCAATCGTTTGGAATTTTTTTTCATTTGTGCTAGTTCATTGATCCAGTTTCGGTTGCCTTTCCATTTATTATACCTTTGTATATGATAGCTTCTTCTAAGACTTTTCCTTCGTTTATGATGTTAACTGTTCACGAAAGATTTACTGATAAGTCTGATATTCTATTTACCAATAACACCTCTTTTCTGATATCAGTGAATCCGGAGCAAGGCATCATTTGACCTCCTCCCAAATATAAGCTAGCCTCTAATACAGTTCTATAAAGGTCAGACATGTTTATTCATTTTGAAGATTTAACTGAAGTTATATCAATATGTGATTCTAGGTCACGCACGTTCAAACCTCCTTTTTCATAGCAACCGATCATAGTTTTACACTTCATTCCCCACCCCCCCCCCCCCCCCCCCCCCCCCCCCCCCCCCCCCCCCCATCTCGTATAAGCTTAAGTATTTGGTTTTTTTTTTCCAAATGCTCCACACATACTTTTCAATATGTTGCACGTTGACTTTGTAATTTTAGGAATTACTAACGATTGTATCACTTTTTCAAAGCATCGAAAGTTTTCGATTTTCTAATTTAGATCATCTCGTCTACTGACTTTTTTAAAACTTCCCAGTTTAAATGACTGCATGCCTTTTTATTTGTTACTAAATAAATGCCTGATGATTTTATCTCTAGCTTCCAATTTATACCAAACTTTCCCTGTTATTTACTTATTTCTATTTAACCAAAATTCCTCCGTTTTACCTTTGTGTAGTTTTAAGCTGATAATTTTCCAAACTGCTCCATGATGGAGGGCAACCTTGATTATATCTTGTATTTGTCTTACAGCAATTCCTGGTCGTTATATATCCATTCTGTTCAGTGTGTATTATATCTAGCATTTCTTCTTTCAATCTTGTTACTAGATTATAATCCACCTCCAGTTTTCCTATCTAATTATGTCGCTCCTTTCTGTATATCACCAAGTCCCACTTGTACGTGTGCTTCTGCTAATGCTTCTATCATTAAAATCCTAATCTGGTCCCAAAATTTAAAATCAAATTCTGCTGATAAACCATCTGTTCCCATACTTTTATTTCATTTTATTTATTTATTTTTGTGACATCTGAAGATTCTTTAAAACTAATAAAACCATCACAACTGTACTATTTTTAACTTTTTCTTGATTGTCTTGTTTTTTTCTAGTTGGAGAAAATATTTGGAGATTTCTCAGTCTTGCACTCCTTTTGCTTTTCCCTCGTACATGGTATTCAACGATTTTTCCAATCCTGTCATTTCTAGTTTTTTTCAATTTCGTTTATATTTTCTTTTCCATTAAGTATTCTTGATTTCTTTTCGAGTATATATAATTGTGTTTTTGTTGTCTTATATCTTTGACTGAAAAATTAAATACTTTCTTGCTTTACGTTAACTTTAAGTGACGGTAAGAAGTTAACAATTTTAGGGTGGGGTAACATTTTGTTTTGTAAATAGTTATTTAAAAGTTAGTGGCGTGTAACCTATTAGACAAGGGGAGGTAAGTAATACTGAGCAAGTCAACATTAAGTATTTTCATGATTATCGTAGTGTTGATGAAAATGTCATGTTTGCTGTGGAAGCGGTATTGTCGCCATTACATCATGACCTGAGCATCAGTGATGGAAATTCGTAATTGTTGATAGTATTCATAAATACTAGATTTACGTTATATATTATGTAAGTTTCATATTTGCAGGCTGTGTTTGGCTATGCTGACCATAGACTCCGGTATTTTGTAGATTTTAAATCTCGTGTTGTGTTGAATTTGTGTCGTGTCTTCCAAGGTTACGATTGCGCGTCGAGCCATTCGAGTTATTTCCCTTGATAAACTCTCTAATCAGTTTGCGTAACAGTGAAATGATAACAATAACAGTTAACCTTGGTTTATCTATATATATATATATAGTCAGCAGGGTTGCTGAGGAATTTAATTGGTAGTATAGATATTGTACATCAATGCCGGTAATATCACCATTGGTATACAAATGGATAAAATAGTATATTGAGGTTATACTGATGGACTTTAGAATCATGATGTAAGTCTGTTATAAAATAATTCCATCATGTATGTATTTATTTTGTGTGCTGTTCCTTGTAGCATTGTCAGTTATTGCATTTACTTTGTAATAATTATATTGTTGGTTATAATTAAATGTTAGGAGCTTGTTGAAAGTTTGAATATTCATAAGGTATATCCGGTCTGTAGTTAGGTGTAGTCACATGGTGTATGTCTAGTCACAGGTCTAGTCACTTTTAGTCACTTCTAGGTTAGATAATACATGAGTGTGTTTGGTTATATTGTCATTGATGATTTACAGATGTCATAGTAATTCGTGTTAACTATTGGTCATGTATTGTGACCGATTGTCACCATTTGTCACCTGTTAGTAAGTTTAGTCACATGCTTAAGTAGCGGACTGAATGGTTAGTCATACCGAGTTGTTCAACTAGTTGCAGTGGTACGATAAAGTTACAATTATCATTTCGGTCACATTTGTCACTTTAGTCACAGTTTGTCACTTTTTCACATTGTGTCACTTCCTGTAGAACATTGTCAAATCTAGATCAAATTTAGGTTATGAATTTGTATGTCAAAGGATTAATTTGCTATTGTGTAGAGAAAAATTACCTAGAATATGATAATGAGCCAAGGTAATAATTAAAACACAGATATTTAATGTTTTGTGTGGAGGATCCTTATTCATGTAAGAAACATTGTCTCCCCCAACAGTAATAGCTCGTTTTCATTTTGGTTGCTTCTTTGTTTCAGCTCGTTTTCACATATTTTAATGGTGTAACCTACTTCGAGACATGCATGTTTTGTTTGTACCCTTTGGCTGACCTTTGTACCAAGTATTACCTATAACAGCATCCCATTATCATTGATTTCGGCAAGTCACTTTTGGATAACAATAGGAGAGCAGTACAAGAGGTGGGACAAGTTCAAGAAAGAAAACTTTTTCCAAAGTAATGAAGAAGTTGTGAAGACTCTCCTAGACTGTTGGTAAGTGATAAGTCATCATCGCTAGTGATATGTTTTGTATGTCAGACCGTGTTTGGCAGATTTAAACCATCAAATAACAATTCATTGTGAATTTTAGTAACTTTTATATGTTTCACAAAAGGTTTATCACGCAATTTCTTTCATGATTTCCTTGCGAAAGGAGTTAACGTGAAATCAGACTCACCGTTTCGATACTTGATATCGTGTGCATTTGTTTACAAACAGTCTTCTTCCCGCCAGAGGGCGCAGCATTTCGCGCTATATTTGAATTATCGCTAATTTTGGCGGGGGCTTCTCAGAATTTAAACTGACCACACTGGACATTGGCTACATAGGAGAAAACTATTATGTACAGATTTGTTAGTCTGGACACATATATTTTCATTTCCAGTTGAAAAGAAAAAAACGTTGCTTGACTAAATATCCTTTTTAATGTCACCATCATCAACAAATAATGGTATATGAGATACTTTTAACCTGGGTGTGGTTTCAGAGTCATGTTTTAGTGTTCTAGGATTTTCCGGTAGAAGTGATGATGTTTGCCCTTGACTTTGATACCACAAGTCGGAAGTGTTAAACGGTCACTTGTAACGGGAAGGGTGTACTTATGTGCGCACTCGCTCCGCGTAGTGTGTTCAGTACTGTCCGGCGTTACCAGGTTCGAATCGAGTTGTTGTTGAAATATTGGCTCGGGGAAATTATGAACAAAGACATATTAACAGCTTACGTATATTTATTAACAATGACAAGAAATGACAGCGACGAGAAACATTAGAACAGATAATCACTGCAATGTGTAGACATGACATTAACATATAAACAACCTTTGAGAAAACCCCCGATCTTCATACCACTTAAACCTAATGATTACCCATAGAACCTAGCAAGCTGATTAACCCATCCGATCAAAAAAGAAAATGTGTGACCGTCGACTCACGAGTTCAATCGTAATAGCGGCGAACGTACCTGCAAACGGGGTGTTATGTACTCTGAGAGTACAATTATGTATACACGTCCAATCAGAAGCCTGGATCGAACGCACCTGACTGGAAATAATCTCTAAGCCAAACTACTGCCTTCCTTTTAACACCCGTAGAAAACGTGCGAAGTGCTGTCTGTCACAAAAAGTAAGACAGAACAGGCGGTAAATAATGACCCGTAACTACAACTTGCATTGCAATACTTTTAGAATATCGCGAGATAATGGTTCAACAACGAGATATACAGATATAAACAAATTTAGAATGAGAATAACGACGTGAAATCCAATCCCGCTACACACTAGCATTGTCTGGGTAGATCCGCCATACACTGCCTGTAAGGTGAAGCCGATCTTAATGAACTGCGGAAATAATCTTACCTATGTTCATAAGCACTTCAGCATGACTTAGATATTGTTTAGTTTCAAAACCGTATCCAAAAATCTCTTGTTCTTTCAAAACACCTCTTTAGTGTCACAATAACACGGCGCGTAATTTTGTGTCATTGATGGCCGTGAGACTATTCGTCACGGTCTGCCCTTTGCCGGTATGCACGTGCTGTCGCGTACCCGTAGACGTTTACCTTACCTTCTGATACATCTGAGTATGTACGTGACTCACCTGTGATGTGTACCTGTTGAACTACCTATTTGTGATCCGATCTCGCCATTACCTCTGTTAGCGCAGTCATAACCCCGTCTATGTAACTCAAATCCAGCGACCTGTCGTCCGGCTCATGTTAAGAATATAAGGCGACCAATTCTCAAAAACAAAACCAAACCCACATACACATCAAATACTACAGCAGTCTACTTAATGCGTCAAATATACCCAAACATTACATATAATTATCCCTCCCAAATATGTTAATTTATCACACTTAACTGGAGCACACCGCTTACCTTGACCGGCGGCAGATAATTATCTATGTTGTCTATATTACACAATGTTCATACTAAACTACAAGTAAAGCACACAGATCTGTGATTGGTACAGCAACAATGTCGGTATTAAACCCATTCCTTCCTTATTTTTATCTTTGTTTTGTAAATTTAACATTTTATGAAACTGTTATCAGATAAGCAAATCAGTGAATTTAAATAAGTGAGTGAAAAAGGATCCTCATATCCTATTTGATAATTGTATTTTATTTTTATACTTTTTTCATATTATGTTAGTTCAATATTTTTGAGGTTTTAAAGAAAATATCACACTCATCCAAGATATTTGAGTCAGAATTATATACTGACGATAAGATGTTTATTAGTCATGTTGTAAACATTCCTATATAAACTCTATATACCATACATCAATCTATCAAGTATGACACTCTTAGCATGTCGTAGTGCAATTCTGCTGGGTGTAATCAGTATTTCTCTATCCTCAATAGGAGCCTGTAGATACCATATAGTGGAGTGTTTAGCGAGCATAAAATTTAGCGTTTTGGGTTAAAACTTTTGGTGTTTAATTTTAGCAATGATTAGTTTGGCAATAATGCCATCATTTTTTTTAATCTAGCGTTGCCCTACCTGCGGTGTTCTCATTGGGTTGTGTATATGAAAGTAAGCTCCCACATCCTCCTTCTGTCGACTTGCCCAGTACTACATCGTGGTACGCTTTACAAGTACACAAATAAATACTGGTATATACTGAACACATCTCACATCTTTATTCAAAATCTTATACATTTAAAAAAAGTGATCAAAATAACCACAGACATATCAATTCAGTGTGTCAGGTTCAGTCACCTTTTGGTGTCAACACTCGTTCACGGGAAAGCTGTCGCTATTGATTAGTGAGATGAACATGTCTTTGACTTGGTATGTCTATATCGGAACAGTCAATACGCTGGTGGTGGGGGGAGTGGGGGGGGGGGTAAACTTTAAGGAAATGCATTTTAGCATTTTAAAGTAACTCGCTAAATTACCTTAATTT
Organism: Ylistrum balloti; assembly: GCF_031769215.1. NCBI lineage: Eukaryota > Metazoa > Mollusca > Bivalvia > Pectinida > Pectinidae > Ylistrum > Ylistrum balloti. Next base: position 384,776 of record NW_026782600.1, on the reverse strand, counting down.
GTACCTTGCCAAATAGCAACTTCTCTGTACAGAATGTCATCTCCTATCCTATGTCTCTTTGTTGTTTTTTAGAAATGATGGAATGTTCATGGGAATTGGGTAACATGTGACGCATCGGTTTCTTTCCTGTATCAATGTTATCCACGTGAAAATAACTGGACCCAGACTCCGTGCACGTTTTACATCAAGCTGTCTGTCAAAAGCAGTGTTGGAAAGGGCATCCAGGGTGATAACTGCTACGGACAGGCTTTGATTACATTGGGTAATCTGTATCTCATTGTTGATGGCATCATGAGAGATGACACCAATCTGTACGACTTCATTCTTAAAGTATACCTTGAGAGGTCAGCTGTGTTGACCTTGAAAAATAGTTCTGCACATAAAATACACTATGCCGAAAACGCGAATGCCGTGGAATGTTCCGTTACTGAGAAATTACGACTTTTCTGAAAAACACACCTTGTTAACCTCGTTTTCGGGCACCCAAACCTGTGACGTCATAAGTTCAACGCTTTTGTTGATGCAGCCATATTGTCTTTACTGTGCTACATGTGATTGTAATCTATTTTGGGATTTTCCGTGGTAATTTCTTTGTTTATTTACGTGAAAGTACTTCACATCTACGCAATATTTAAGGTAGTGAACGAGGGGTCGGTGAATTAGCGCTTAAATCCGCTAAAATGGCTTCCTATCGAGGAGGGAAGCGGTTTGTATGGTTGTCCTAACACTAACACGGATGGGGTGTCGATGCATGACGTCGATAAATAAAACTGATTGTTGATTAAATAAAAGTATATTTGTTAGGTTGATATTTTGTTATTAATTCTACAACTAAACATTTTAAATTGATAGGCTAGCCTATGACTTGGGCGGTCATAGGAATATTATTCCTTCGTAATCGTGAACGCCTAATACTCGGAGAAGGCCTAGTCGTGAATGGGTCACGGGAATTTTCATCCCGAGAATTTTCATACTACTATTATATAGTATAGAATAGAATTATTAGAATTTATAGAATAGGTTATGTGTGTATGTTGTTTGTATAAGGTGTATTTGGTTTTTAGATCTTCCAGCAGACGATGTTGTTTAGTTATTAATTTTGCGATCGTAAAAATAACAATAAGATCACTAATCTTGATTTGAAAACACAGTTCACAGTGTAGAGATGTCATCTAAACTCATAATCACACCTGTGCCAGGTTAGGTAATTAGCACCTCTGTGGCTGGAAAAAACAATTGTGACACCTGTGAGGCGACACGCCTGTCGGCTAACAACAGACGCGTACCAGTGCTAGGGTAAAAACCAGTCAAATAATTGTTTAAACTTCTACAACATCAATTTTTTATTATTAACACAGCGGAGGGTGTTATAATTGGTAGTTGACACCCTATCGATATATATCCAGAGTGCTACGAAAATTCCCTGGAAAGAAAAATTCCCCTCGGACGAAACTTCTTCGGTAAGAAAATTCCCGACACCTCGTGAATGTATGCATAGTCTTGCACAAACGCGATTTCCCGACGTCAGAAATTGTTGATCGAGACTTGAAGATAGTAAAATTAGTCCAAAACCACACCCAATTTTATTTTGTTTCTTTGAAACGACGATTCACTGTTCGACTACTTTCACGACTACTGGTGAGACCCAGTGAAGTACGTGCCAATCTATGTTGCCCAAGCGATCGTCACTTTTCGAAGGGTCATTTTCCTCCTCACTGCATACATCGTCTTGTAATTCCAGTTCAAATCGGTAGGGCTGGATTCCGTCTTCAGACATATCATTCACACCATAATCAGACTCCTCAAAACTCATGCTCAAATCGCTCTCAGTTGCGGTGTCGTTGTCACTGTCAGTCATGTTGACTGCCATTTCTGTTGAACTTATGACGTCACGAGTAGAAGAGCCTCGATTCCGCGGAAATGACGATTCGGCTGATTAGGTCTGGGCGGACAGGTGAAAATCGACAACTTTGAGCTTTGATAACTCGACACTGGGGCGACGGATTTTGACGGGGTTTTCATTATTATTATTTTTACGGCATTCTTAACATTATATCTAAATATAAAATTACTCTCAGGGTACACTTTAAATGTCGTGATATCAAGTCAGCATCCACAATGGTAGTTCCTGGTCTATACTGGATGTCGGATTGTAGGATCCCAGAGCACCAACCCATCTGTAAATAGTGGCATCCAACTTCGCCATGTTAGAATGACAAAAGGGGTCGTTGTCCGTTACTGCTGTAAATGAGCTTTCACACAAGTAGTCTGATAACCTGTCTATAACGGCCCACATCAGTACCAAGATCTCTATTTGTTTGTTGGGTATGGGTACTTCCCTTCCAGGTTCGACAATCCTATGCTGGCATATGCAATTACTCGCTTGACACCGTCCTGTTCTTGATAGAGTACTGAATCGAGCGAACTGTATTTACCATGAGTGTAGCAGTAAACAGTTTCTCGATGAGGCCATGGGTGATATATTTATTCATCAGATTACCCATTTTAAACGTTTAAATCAAAATTTTAAAAACGAATCCTTGCTCAAATTGGTGTTGTTAAGTAGAAGTGGCAATGTAGAGTTTCATATTTTTCAGAATAACATGTTTGCATTGTGTGAGAGAATACTACTTGGGCAATCTGTTGTGTCTACTCTCAAAACTGGCTTTACAGGAAGTGAAATTTCTTTAGTGTCTGCACCTGGTCATGTTGTGAAGGAGTTCTGAGTTGGAATTTAATCTGAAATGTAAGTAATTTGTTACTGTGACAGTGTTATTAATCTTAAGACAGATGTACATAAATAGATTCATCCTATATGTAGTGTTAGACTAGAATTGGAATTAGTGCTATTTTTGCATTTTCTGAGTTGATCACTATGGCAATCACATGTCAGAAATCAGGGGCTATTTTTGGTTTACACAATTTTTATTTCTCTACTGTTAATGTAATTGTTATGTAGTTTAGATATATATACATGTAATGATGTATTTTTCATAATCAATCTGCCATACCTGTATATCTCAAACATGACCTATAATTTCAGGAAAAATGCAAATTGATGTTTCCTGCTACATAAACCAGGGGTGGTCGTGAGCTCGATCCTCACAGGGGGCTCCAAAAGTAACCAGAAATGTTTTGAATTTTGTTGCATAATAACATTTGACAGAGTTTAATAACCAGGCTTTATTATTGACTTAAACAACCTACAACACAGCAATAAATGTAAATAAAACATATCACACACTGTACAAACAAGGGACATAACTCTACCTAAGTAACATGTACGTGTTCTTGTTTTCATTTATGTATTTATTTTGATACTGTTATATACTGAATACAATACAGTTTAACTTCTATTTCATCCAAGCTATTATTTCTACAATTCGAGACCTTGATGAAAAAAAACTTAGTGGTAACAATGAAATGACGTAAAACTCATATTGTGCTTTTAATTGATGATTTGACATGACGATTTAACACTTATATATTTCTAGTCGATTAAATAAACAAAGATCAAAGAGTCAATATCGGCATGTTCAAGCAGTACGTTGGAATAGCCATTCTGATATCGAACCGTCGCCGTTTCTATGCCAACAATAATGACATCACAATGAACACGCGGTGGACGGTATTAAAAGTCCCTTAAATCATAGATATATATGGTTGAAAATATTTGCATATCACTTCAGTTAACATACATTTTTACATCAATCATTTCGTCTAGGTAGCGCTTCAGTTAATAACGATATTTAAAAATCTGCAATGTAAATATGTTTATTGTCAATATTTTACATACGGTAGTTAATGCAAAGTAAATTGGGTAATCAATACTTTTTCAGTGTTGAATTCTGTTTTCACAATAATTTGGGCCTTGGTTCAATGAGTTAGGTACCTGGTAATGTTTGTTTGCTGTGGGGGTTGGGGGAGTTAGGTTGTTATCGTCCTGTAAATAGCCAGCGTCATTTAGATGCATAATGTCCTTGTAGAAGCTGGTGACTACTTAAGTGAATGCCATACGGGATACCCGTATCATATCATAATGTCATGTATCATCGTTTAGAGCAATTAGAGTTAAGTGTCTTGCCAAAGGGCACAACTACGACAACGCTGACCCATACAGGTAGCATGAAACACACACCTCGGTACTTCACACAAGGTTATGTATATCAACATCTCTGACCTATACAGGTAGCGTGAAACACACACCTCGGTACTTCACACAAGGTTATATATATCAACATCTCTGACCTATACAGGAAGCGTGAACCACACAACTCTTTTCTCGGTATATACTTCACATATAGGTTATGTAAAATATCATATATGCCTCTCTGATCTATGCAGGTAGGGTGAACCACACACCTTGGTACTTCACATAAGGTTATGTATATCAACCTCTCTGACCTATACAGGTAGCGTGAAACACACACCTTGGTACTTCACATAAGGTTATGTATATCAACCTCTCTGACCTATACAGGAAGCGTGAACCACACAACTCGGTACTTCACATAAGGTTATGTATATCAACCTCTCTGATCTATGCAGGTAGGGTGAACCACACACCTTGGTACTTCACATAAGGTTATGTATATCAACCTCTCTGATCTATGCAGGTAGGGTGAACCACACACCTTGGTACTTCACATAAGGTTATGTATATCAACCTCTCTGACCTATACAGGAAGCGTGAACCACACACCTCGGTACTTTACATAAGGTTATGTATATCAACCTCTCTGACCTATACAGGAAGCGTGAACCACACACCTCGGTACTTTACATAAGGTTATGTATATCAAACTCTCTGATCTATGCAGGTAGGGTGAACCACACACCTTGGTACTTCACATAAGGTTATGTATATCAACCTCTCTGACCTATACAGGAAGCGTGAACCACACACCTTGGTACTTCACATAAGGTTATGTATATCAACCTCTCTGATCTATGCAGGTAGGGTGAACCACACACCTCGGTACTTCACGCAAGGTTATATCAACTTCTCTGACCTATACAGGAAGCGTGAACCACACACCTTGGTACTTCACATAAGGTTATGTATATCAACCTCTCTGATCTATGCAGGTAGGGTGAACCACACACCTCGGTACTTCACGCAAGGTTATATCAACTTCTCTGACCTATACACGTAGGATGAACCACACACCTCGGCTCTTCACGCAAGGTTATATCAACCTCTCTGACCTATACAGGTAGGGTGAACCACACATCTCTGTACTTCACACGCAAGGTTATCAACCTCTAACTGACTTATCACTGCCCCAATTATTATGAAGTTGGTTATGCAAACATGTGTATTCGTTCATAGGAAATACGAAATAAAGAATTATTGCACAAAGATTGAACCCCACTGAATGTGTTATTCTTATGTCGAAAAAAAAATGAAAAGTTCATGTTTGAATGCTAGTATCAGTGGTCAAATTGGACTTTTAATGTTGTTTTTTTTTACAAAATACCTACTCACATATTTATACATTTCCACTTTGGTGTGGAGAAAGTTGTTCAAGGTTTCAGTATAATTAGTACACAGTCTAGAAGTTAAACATTCGCTTCCGTCTGTCCTGGTTTCATCTAGAGAAGCTGAACGTCAGATGTTAACAAGAGCTGATACATGTCTTATCATAAAATAACTAATTATTTACTATTTATCATTTACACTCACAATCTTATAACATATTGTTTCACTTTTGAGTTTTTCGGTTCAATAAGATAACGAGTGCCAATGATAATTAGTCAAATAAGATATATGACTAAGGGTGTAAATTGTCATTATAAAGAAAAACATGTTATCTGTTTTATAGTGAAAATGGTCTTTAGTAAGACAGTATATGTTATAACATTAAGAGTGTGAATGTCATAAATAAGACAGTATATGTTATAACTTTAAGAGTGTCGATGACATTAGTAAGACAGTATATGTTATAACATTAAGAGTGTAATTGTCTTTAGTAAGACAGTATATGTTATAACATTAAGAGTGTCGATGACATCAGTAAGACAGTATATGTTATAACATTAAGAGTGTCAATGACATCAGTAAGACAATATATGTTATAACATTAAGAGTGTCGATGACATTAATAAGACAATATATGTTATAACATTAAGAAATTAAATGTCATCAGTAAGACAATCCTTCAGCCAATCACAGCTCCACTTAGCGTTTAACAAAGTTAGTCATCTATTACCGAATTAATATGTTGACTGAGGCATTCAAATTGAGGTTCGGACCACATACCATCACTTTGACACGTGATCCTCATATTTTCTGAATTAGTAGATAACCTGTCGTTGTCGCAATAGAATGTGAAGATACTTTGATAAGTGAAAACGGAATAAGCATATCCGCCGACCCCGTCAGGAATCCGCAATCTGAAACAAATGTCACTGTATAACTCAGGTAAGACATTATTCTTCCGCGCACCTGTAGGAGAATTTTGCCCAAATACACCTTGAATTAACCCCTGCCAAAATTACATCTTAACTTACCCCCCGCCAAAAGTACACTTTGAATTAACCCCTGCTCAAAGTACACCTTGAATTAACCCCTGCCCAAAGTACATCTTAACTTACCCCCCGCCAAAAGTACACATTGAATTAACCCCTGCCGAAAGTACACCTTGAATTAACCCCTTCCCAAAGTACACCTTGAATTAACTCCTGCCCAAAGTACACCTTGAATTAAGTCCTGCTCAAAGTACACCTTGAATTAACCCCTTCCCAATGTACACCTTGAATTAACCCCTGCCCAAATACACATTGAATTAACCCCTTCCCAAAGTACACCTTGAATTAACCCCCGCCAAAAGCACACCTTGAATTAACCCCTGCCCAAATACACCTTGAATTTACCCCCGCCAAAAGTACACTTTGAATTAACCCCTGATCAAAGTACATCTTAACTTTCCCCCTAGCCAAAAGCACACCTTGAATTAACCCCTGCCCAAATACACCTTGAATTTAGCCCCGCCAAAAGTACATCTTAACTTACCCCCCGCCAAATATACACCTTGAATTAACCCCTGCCAAATGTACACCTTGAATTAACCCGTTCCCAAATACACCTTGAATTAACCCCTACCAAATGTACACCTTGAATTAACCCCTGCCAAATGTACACCTTGAATTAACCCCTTCCCAAATACACCTTGAATTTACCCCCGCCAAATGTACACCTTGAATTAACCCCTTCCCAAATACACCTTGAATTCACCCCTTCCCAAAGTACACCTTGAATTAACCTTTGCTCAACGTACACCTTGAATTAACCCCCGCCAAAAGTACACCTTGAATTAACCCCTGCCGAAAGTACACCTTGAATTAACCCCCGCCCAAAGTACACCTTGAGGGGAATTAACCCCTGCCCAAAGTACACCTTGAATTAACCCCTGCCCAAAGTACACCTTGAATTAACCCCTTCCCAAAGTACACCTTGAATTAACCCCTGCCCAAAGTACACCTTGAATTAACCCCTTCCCAAAGTACACCTTGAATTAACTCCTGCCCAAAGTACACCTTGAATTAAGTCCTGCTCAAAGTACACCTTGAATTAACCCCTTCCCAATGTACACCTTGAATTAACCCCTGCCCAAATACACATTGAATTAACCCCTTCCCAAAGTACACCTTGAATTAACCCCCGCCAAAAGCACACCTTGAATTAACCCCGCCAAAAGCACACCTTGAATTAACCCCTGCCCAAATACACCTTGAATTTACCCCCGCCAAAAGTACACTTTGAATTAACCCCTGATCAAAGTACATCTTAACTTTCCCCCTAGCCAAAAGCACACCTTGAATTAACCCCTGCCCAAATACACCTTGAATTAAGTCCTGCTCAAAGTACACCTTGAATTAACCCCTTCCCAATGTACACCTTGAATTAACCCCTGCCCAAATACACATTGAATTAACCCCTTCCCAAAGTACACCTTGAATTAACCCCCGCCAAAAGCACACCTTGAATTAACCCCTGCCCAAATACACCTTGAATTTACCCCCGCCAAATTTACACTTTGAATTAACCCCTGCCCAAAGTACATCTTAACTTACCCCCCGCCAGATATACACCTTGAATTAACCCCTGCCAAATGCACACCTTGAATTAACCCCTTCCCAAATACACCTTGAATTTACCCCCGCCAAATGTACACCTTGAATTAACCCCTTCCCAAATACACCTTGAATTAACCCCTGCTACACCTTGAATTAACCCCTTCCCAAATACACCTTGAATTAACCCCTGCTACACCTTGAATTAACCCCTTCCCAATTACACCTTGAATTAACCCCTGCCCAAATACACCTTGAATTTACCCCCGCCAAAAGTACACCTTGAATTAACCCCTGCTCAAAGTACACCTTGAATTAACCCCTGCCCAAAGTACACCTTGAATTAACCCCCGCCCAAAGTACACCTTGAATTAACCCCTGCCAAAAGAACATCTTGAATTAACCCCTGCCCAAAGTACACCTTGAATTAACCTCTGCCCAAAGTACACCTTGAATTAACCACCGCTCAAAGTACACCTTGAATTAACCCCTGCCCAAAGTACACCTTGAATTAACCCCTGCCCAAAGTACACCTTGAATTAACCCCTGCCCAAAGTACATCTTAACTTACCCACCGCCAAAAGTACACATTGAATTAACCCCTGCCGAAAGTACACCTTGAATTAACCCCTTCCCAAAGTACACCTTGAATTAAGTCCTGCTCAAAGTACACCTTGAATTAACCCCTTCCCAATGTACACCTTGAATTAACCCCTGCCCAAATACACATTGAATTAACCCCCGCCAAAAGCACACCTTGAATTAACCCCTGCCCAAATACACCTTGAATTTACCCCCGCCAAATGTACACCTTGAATTAACCCCTTCCCAAATACACCTTGAATTAACCCCTGCCAAATGTACACCTTGAATTAACCCCTTCCCAAATACACCTTGAATTTACCCCCGCCAAATGTACACCTTGAATTAACCCCTTCCCAATTACACCTTGAATTAACCCCTTCCCAAAGTACACCTTGAATTAACCCTTGCTCAACGTACACCTTGAATTAACCCCTTCCCAATTACACCTTGAATTAACCTCTGCCCAAAGTACACCTTGAATGAACCCTTGCTCAAAGTACACCTTGAATTAACCCCTGCCAAAAGAACATCTTGAATTAACCCCTGCCCAAATACACCTTCAATTAACCCCCGCCCAAAGTACACCTTGAATTAAGCCCTTCCCAAAGTATACCTTGAATTAACCCCCGCCAAATGTACACCTTGAATTAACCCCTGCCGAAAGGACACCTTGAATTAACCCCCGCCAAATGTACACCTTGAATTAACCCCTGCCGAAAGGACACCTTGAATTAACCCCTTCCCAAAGTACACCTTGAATTAACCCCTGCCGAAAGGACACCTTGAATTAACCCCCGCCAAATGTACACCTTGAATTAACCCCTGCCGAAAGGACACCTTGAATTAACCCCTTCCCAAAGTACACCTTGAATTAACCCCTGCCCAAATACACCTTGAATTTACCCCCGCCCAAAGTACACCTTCAATTAACCCCCGCCCAAAGTACACCTTGAATGAACCCTTGCTCAAAGTACACCTTGAATTAACCCCTGCCCAAATACACCTTCAATTAACCCCCGCCCAAAGTACACCTTGAATGAACCCTTGCTCAAAGTACACCTTGAATTAACCCCTGCCAAAAGAACATCTTGAATTAACCCCTGCCCAAATACACCTTCAATTAACCCCCGCCCAAAGTACACCTTGAATTAAGCCCTTCCCAAAGTATACCTTGAATTAACCCCCGCCAAATGTACACCTTGAATTAACCCCTGCCGAAAGGACACCTTGAATTAACCCCCGCCAAATGTACACCTTGAATTAACCCCTGCCGAAAGGACACCTTGAATTAACCCCTTCCCAAAGTACACCTTGAATTAACCCCTGCCCAATGTACACCTTGAATTAACCCCTGCCCAAAGTAGACCTTGAATTAACTCCTGCCCAAAGTCTTCTGTTGTACTACTACTGATATTTTCTCTAGCGAATCTGAATACCTCTCGTGAAAACAATTGATCTTGTATTATAACATCACTATCAAACATTAAAAACTTATTCTTTCAATGAACATACCAACTAAGTCGCATGATATATCTAAAGCTTCCCAAACACCCTGTGTGTTGCAGAGTCTGTTTCCTGTTCCGCCCACTTGTTCATAGCCTGTGTCACATGTGTAGGAGATGATAGAACCTGCAGGTGCGTCTGTCGCCGTGGTGTGTGCTTGCTGCATGTTCGTTGTGATCACACAGTCTGAAAGCATAAGACAATGAACTTCGTTTCATTCTCCTGTTTCTTTCCTTATCTATCTTGATTTACCAATTCTGCTAGATTTATATCCCTGTACAAATGTAGCTGGTTCATCTGAACAGTCAATATCTTATTCTTTATTCAAACGAAGATATATTTCCCGTTTTTTGGGTTTCGTTTTTTTTTGTTTTTGTTTTGTTTTGTGTTTTGTTTTTAATTGTTTGGTTTTTTTAATCTAAATGTTCACCAATGAGATTCTAATTCTTAATTCAACAGTATAATCAGGTGCCTTAAATTGCCTCCGATACACGATGCCTCTTTAAGAGCTCTTCCGATAACGACAGGACAATATGGCAGAAGATAGAATTGTATCAAAAATGCTTGGTGTGTCCCCACAATTTATACCCGAAATAAACTATTATGATATTACAATTGTATTGCCAAACTATCACATCGAAATATAACATATGTTAACTATTGACGCTCAAATTAGTTATATTACGCCTAGATAATTTCTGGGTTCAAACAGTTCACACAACCTGTAAGACTAGTTTGCACAGAGGGTAGGGATTATTATCAATACATTTACCTGGTACGCACACAAAAGTCGATGCCGACCAATTTCCATCTAATCCGCATCTGATGGCAGTGGATCCGGAAGCGGAAGTGCCAGCAATGCATCGGTATGTCCTGTTTGATCCTGTGGTCGTGTTTCCGGAAGAAACAATTGCACTAGATATATTTGGTGGGTTTCCACAACCTGAAAACAAAACAAAATTATCATAAAAAGCGCAAGATTGTATGTTACCGGAAATCTGGCTATTTTGTCGCGTTTTAAAACACAATTCAGATAATCACGTGGTGATCTGGACTACAAAAACTACAAGAGGACGAATCGTAAATCACTCCAATGTCAACACAAAGAGACTGTAGATGTATAGTTCTCTAGGACCAACACAACAGAAGAATTGAGTTGATCTAACAGATCTGGTGATTAAAACAAACGCTTCATGGTAATCCGATGGGATTTAGACACAGACAAGAAAACAACATATTACATATGCTATCAGCTGTGAACAATCTAGTTCATCGCAAAACCGACTTCGAACTTCTGGCATGTTGATTGGTTGAAAACTCCTGACCAAAATATTCTTTCAAGCTTTCGTGTAAAAACAGAGAAAGTTTTAAACAATGCCAATAAAATAAACAGGATTATATATTATATTGATGGTTTGAAATTCGTTATTCCCACTACTTGTTGATAAAAGCTGACAAATAAGGAAAAGATCACCATATTTGATTCTCTTTTTATCTGATTTCCGGTTTAGGACGACCGGAAACCTTCGTCATTTTTCGTTTACAATACATACCGAAGGTTTCTGATGAAGATTAAAGATCACGCTACTTTACTTGTTGATTGTATTACATACAGATGTAATTTGAATTTATTCGCATCAAATACCTGTACAAATGTAATCGGGGGTTGCAAGAAACGTCACAACACCGGAGTTCGTTCTGTATATTTATTACGATCATAAGGACGACACCCTGCATGTAGTGCAGGGCCGATGATCGTCGAACCACACTCAATAAACTGAGGATCAGGATCACATTATTAAATCGTCTGTCTTTGTCGGAGCCAGATCTATAGCACAACTGCTAGTTCCAAAACAAACTTGTCATCTGGCAAATTCCCGCCAACTGACCACACAAAGAACAACAAACACAATGACCACACCAACTGACCAATCAGAACACAAGACATAATAAAACACTATGACACTAACGCCACCAAAGGCAATCACACCTTCGGACACGGACGGACGCGGATATATATATATAACGACGTCAACGATAAAATAGGCAAAGCGAAAGCTGGTACTTACGACATGAAGTAATTATATTAAATAAAAACAATAACAAATAACCCTGTTACATCCTCCCCTGCTTCGGAAAATGTCGTCCACGACTAAAGACATTCCTAGGAATGCTGCTACTTACATAGCATAAATGTAAAACTTTCCTGCAAAACTGAAAATAATAATAAAATCATCTAAAAACAAGAAAATCTGGAACTATTAATCAAGAAAATCTGGAACTATTAATCAAAAAGGCAGAACAACTCAAGTCTTCCCAGCAACAATACTCAGAAGAGCAGAGACAACCCTGTCATCCTGTCTGTCCAGAGATCCCACTTCTACTAGTTCCGAAAGGAATCTGGCACGACTTCGCCACTCAGGCTCACCCAGTTGCTGTTTCAGCACATATCGGTCATCTCTCATCCAGGCGGGTTTGGCCCGACTCCTCAGTGACCGTCTGGGTGCCACAGGACTTGCCTGGCGATCAGCTGGTGGCTCCAATTCTTCGGGTTGCTCAACAGGTTCTTCTATCTCTTCTGGTTGCTGCTCATGCACAACATCCTCGGGCACTGTGGTAGTGGCTGGTCCGGAAACGATGTTGGGTCGAACATCAGTCGTAACCACTACCACTTCCTCCTCCTCCGAAGATGAAGTGGAACCTTCGTCACTAGAAGGTTCTCCCCTAACAGGCGCTCTGGGTTTCCTCACTCGAGGAGTGGGAACCGGCCTCTCTGGTGGCTTGGGTGGAGCTGTGTCCATGTGCAGGTAACCTATGGGTAAGAGAAGGTTCCTATGGAGAGTTCTTGTTCTTCCCTCCCCGTTTTCCCTCCGTACCACATAGGAAGGTATTCCAGGATGAGGCTGCTCTATCACGATGTAAGGATCTTCTTCCCATCGGTTGGCCAGCTTATGTCTTCCTTCAAAGGCGACTATTTTGACAAGCACCCTATCTCCCACATTCAGTACAGCTTCGCGGACCCGCTTGTCGTAGTTGTTCTTCTGACTGGCTTTGGCCTGGTCGGAATGAGCTACTGCCAACTCATAGGCATGCCGTAGTCGCTGACGCAGGTCTTCGGCATACTGAGAAACGGTACCACCTTCTTGCTCACTCCCGACACCAAACGCAAGATCGACAGGTAATCTGGGGTTCCGTCCAAACATAAGGAAGTAAGGGCTCTGTCCTGTTGATTCCTGGCGGGTACAGTTGTACGCATGTACCATACTTGAAACATGAGCTTTCCAGTTAATCTTCTGCTCAGCTGACAGTGTCCCCAACATTCCAAGTAAAGTACGGTTAAACCGTTCACAGAGCCCATTTCCCACAGGATGGTAAGGGGTAGTATGGGACTTTTCAACTCCAGTGATCTTGCAGAGTTCCTTCAAGATGTTGCTTTCGAAGTTGGGTCCTTGATCTGAATGTATCCTACGGGGAAGACCATAATGGACCACAAAGTGACTAAAAAATACTTCCGCCGTAGTACGCGCTGTCATGTTACGAGTAGGCACTGCGATGGCGTATCTGGTAAAATGATCTGTCATGACAAGAATGTTCTCGATGCCACCCTTCGATGTTTCCAAGGAAAGAAAATCCATACACACTAGTTCCATAGGTTGGCAAGTTTTGATGGATACTAGCGGCGTGCAGACTCTCGCCGGTGTTTTCCTTAGAAGACACCTGTAACAGTCCTTGATCCATCCCTCCACATCCTTTGTCATTCCTATCCAGAAATACCTGTCCCTCACAAGTGATAGTGTTCTGTCCCGACCCTGGTGTCCGAAGTCATCATGTAGCATGGTGAGGATTTTGGGGATGACAGTTCTTGGAAGGACTATCTGGCTCCTTGCAGTGCCATCATCTATAATATCCCGGCAAAGTACACCATCAATGAGTTTAAACTTCTCAAAGTTCTTCAACATCGCTTGGTGTCCAGTTGCAGATGGCAGATCATGTCTGGCAGGCTTAAGTCCTGACTCCACACACTGAATCCAAAAGCCTGTGAAAGGGTCCTGTAATTGCTCTTCCCTCAATCCCTGAACTGGCTGTAACACTGCAGTCTCTTGTATTTTTCCAAGTGCTTGTGCTGATACAGCAACAGTCTCGATGTAAGGAGTAGCGTTGATGCCCTTGCTTAAAGCCTGTATAATATCCTTGGAGATGACTACTGGCTCCTCATTGGGCAATGTTGGATGACGCGACATCCCGTCAGCATCAGCATTACTCACACCTGGCCTGTACAGGATGCTGAAGTCATAAGCGGCCAAGGCTGCAACCCATCGCTGTGATGTTGCATCCAGCTTGGCGGAGGTAAGAATATATGTTAACGGATTGTTATCTGTATAGACTGTGAATGGGCAAGCGACGAGGTAATCCGAAAACTTGTCCGTGACAGCCCACTTGAGAGCAAGAAACTCCAGCTTGTGTGTGGGGTACCGATGCTCTGCTTTCGTCAATCCTCGACTAGCATAGGCTATAACTCGCTTGACTCCATTCTGTTCCTGGTATAATACAGCTCCTGGTCCAAGTCCCGAAGCATCCGTGTGAAGGGTAAATGGCTTGGTGAAATCCGGATAACTGACGATAGGTGGTCCAGCAAGACAAGTCCTAAGAGCTTGAAATGCCTCCTCCTGTTCCTCTCCCCATACCCATGGGTGTTGGCCCTCTGGTTTCTTCCTGGAGTTCTTCCTCTTCTTCTCAACAGGGTTCATCAGAATGGTCAACGGACGGGCGATGCGAGAGAAGTTCTGGATGAATCGGCGATAGTAGCCAACAAAACCTAGAAATTTCCTGACTTCATCCGAGTTCTCGGGTGTTGGCCACACTGTAATCTTCTCCACCTTCTCTGGGTCTGGCTCAATTCCATCCTCCGAGACTATGTGTCCAACATACTTCACCCTGCGACGAAAGAAGGAGCACTTGTCAGGCGCAAGCTTCATTCCACTTTCCTCCAAAGTCCGAAATATAGCATCAAGTCGATGTAGCTGCTCATCAAAAGATCCAGAGAATATTATGACATCGTCTATATAGATGTAGCAATACTTGGTGTGATACTGATGCAGTACTTCTTCCATCAGTCGCTGGTATGTAGCCGGGGCATTGGCAAGTCCAAAGGGCATGCGGGTGTACTCGTAAAAGCCAAATGGTCCCACAGTAAAGGCAGTCCGTTCCTTGTGCTCCTGTTGGATCTCAACCTGGTGATACCCCGACTTCATATCGATGGTAGAAAAGAACTTATTCCCTGCGAGTGAGTCTAGGATTTCGTCAATACGGGGTAAGGCATAGGCATCCTTCACCGTCCTGTCATTCAATTGACGATAATCGACGCAGAAACGTAATTTGCCATTTTTCTTTCTGACTAGTACCACGTTAGATGACCAAGGGGAGTGGGACCGGCGGATGACTCCAGCAGCCAATAATTGGTGCAGGTGGTTCCTCACCTCATCAAACATCGATGGTGGGATGCGTCTACATCTCTGTTTGAAAGGTACTTCGTTGGTAAGTTCAATCCTGTGCCTCACCGTTGATGTGTGTCCTAAGTCAGTGTCACCTGTAGAGAAGATGTTACGGTGCTTCTCCAGAAACTGTTTCCCTCTGTTGATCTCCTCCTTGGTAAGTCCATCAGTGCAGACTTCAACCTTCTCTAGTACATCTTCTTCGTTATCTCCTATAACATTCCCAGTGTCCTCCACTGTAACAGCCTGCAGCTCACAAAGCAAAGCTTTGGGCTGTATGGTAACTGTGCGTGTAGACATGTTGCTAATGTGGACCTGAACTAATTTCCGCTGGTTGTAATAATACGGCACAAGGGTAGGCACAATATCTAAGTCCTCTGGAATGGCTGACCCTTCAGTATGATGCAACAAAGCACAAACTCGAGGGTAAGGTAAGCACTTATCTGTATATCCATCTATGATGATGTCAGAGTTCGGTTTGATAGTGATAGGTCTGGTCCCAGCACATCTCACCACAGCTAGTCGGTCATGGTGTCGCTCCAACTCTTTTTCCTGTAGCGTCATGCATCGAAATGCTAGGTAGAGCGGAGTCACTAGCCTTGCAGTCTGTAGGAAAGATGCGCCATGCTGGTCCCTGACACGCGTCATGACTTCTGAAAGTACGTTGGTTCCTATTAAAACGGGAACTGTTGTATTGTAGGGGCTCTGAGGGACAACTAAAAATATTCCCTTCATGATCTTGTTCTTATCTCCTAATCCAGTTCCGTTGAACTCCAGGTCAGTCTCAATGTAGCCTTCATAGGGTAGCATTTGTCCATCAGCGCACTCTATCTTCAAGATGGTATGCAATGGCTTTAACTCCAAGTGATGGAGATGCTGCTTGTAGAAAGCGTAGCTTATGGTAGAGACTGTAGATCCAGTGTCCAAAAGTGCTTTTGCAGGTAAATTTTCAATGGTCACTGAAATCTCGGTGGGTGAACCAACTAGGTCTGCAGGCCTACGTTTCGTCGCATGCTGCATAAAGTTTGTCCCTCTTGTCTCTAGACCTGACGTTTGCCCCTCCTCGCAGGTCTGTTGGCGTTTAAAGGATGTCCGGTCCTTCTATCTACATGTGCTCGGCAACCAACAGCTATATGTCCTGGCTGGCCACATCGGAAACATGTAGGCTCCCCTTCAGCAGCTGGAACAGCGTCCACTCTCTGGGTCGTATGGTCCAGATTCTGATAGAAATTCCGTTGCTGATCAGAATACTGCTGTGAAGACTGTTGACGACCATGATTGGGCCCTGTCCCCTGGTTCCTCTTCTTATCCTTAGCGGTCTGGGTCTTCAAGGTATTGACATCAGTTGTCAGCTGCTTTATCAGTCCTTTAATCTCTCCAAGGTCCAAGGATGTAGTCTCTACAGCCGACTTAGAAGTCCCCGGACGTGACTTGGCCCCTTTCTCCTCCGAACGAGAAGCATGGTCCTGTTCAACACGACGTATGGAAATCCGAAGCCTGTCGAAATCGGTGATGCGTTCGTACAAGTGTCCAGTAGAATCCTTAAGATGTGGAACAAGTCCTGTCCAGAAAACAGTCCGCAGCATGGAATTCTTCTTAGACTCCTCCAAGTGGTTGTGCTCACATGCCTTGGCCAAGAGCCCCTCTACTCGGCAACTCCATGATGAAACATCCTCATCTGTTTGTTGTCTGGCACTGTAAAAGTTGGCAAATAACATCTCGGACTGTTCCACAACTCCATAAACACTATCCATTTTCGCTAGGATATCATCAGGACTAGCATCAGCAGGAAGCCTGGAGCGAACACGGAGTGCCTCTCCCTTCAAAGAACTTCTGATGGCTTGTGCAATGGCGTGCTGGGGATGGCCCTCCTTCTTGATGCATTCCACCTCGCTTCTCCACACATCATAAGGTGAATCCTTCTTAGCATCTCCAGAAAAGTGAGTAATTTTCGGGAAATGTTGGATTGCAGAAGTTGGGTAAGTCTGGTTGATGACATGTTCCTTACTGTCAGTCTCTTCTGCATTGGCTTTAGAATAATCAGACATCCAATTCCTAAAGTCTTGCAAGGTATCCATCTTCGGTTTCACATTCAAAGTCTTGAAGTGGCTAACCAGCTTTGCAACTTCATCTTCGCTAAAGTCTGACATGTTGGAGGTAATAAACACAAACAAAAAATAAAAAATAAAAAAATATCAAGACAGTCCAGCTATAAAATAATTTGAAGTGCTACTATGAAGCAAACTACCATGCACGAGCAAAGTCCATGGATAAAGTAAGAGTCCTGCTGAAAGAAATATCAAAAGTCCACACAAAAACCCACAAAAGTTCAAAAGTCCATCTGAAAAGAAAATTCAAAAGTCCATCTGAAAAGAAAATTCAAAAGTCCATTTGAAAAGAAAATTCAAAAAGAAAATAAACGAAAACACAATCAAAATCCAGATAAATCGAACTTACAAGATTGAGATGTAAGAAAATTAGAAACGAAAATATACAAAGGAAATAGAAATGCAAAGAAAACACATACAAAAAGTATTAAGTAAATAACGACAAAAATCTGAAAATAAGAATGCTAATTCTCCACACTTACCAATAAATACATTTGGAGCCCGGGTCCGACCATTGTCCACTTGCCAGACAGACAGCAGTTTTATAGCCCGAGTAGCCTGTAGGACATGAAAGGTACCGGATGACCCCCACAGGAGTCATGGTTGGTGAAACGTCATCAGCGTCCGAATCATTTGAGTCATATGGAGGAGAACCCCATGCTGAAACATACAATGTTATCAATTTGAACATAGGCTGGACACATTATCACATGGCAGCGGCGTCAAGGATGTGAGTACTAGAGCGGCCCCCAAGAGTGTAAGTATCATACTACAGCGGCGTCAAGGATGTGAGTATCATACTACAGCGGCGTCAAGGATGTGAGTATCATACTACAGCGGCGTTAAGGATGTGAGTACTAGAGCGGCCCCCAAGAGTGTGAGTATCATACTAGAGCGACGTCTAGAGTGAGTATCATACTACAGCGGCGTCAAGGATGTGAGTATCATACTATAGCGGCCCCCAAGAGTGTAAGTATCATACTAGAGCGACGTCTAGAGTGAGTATCATACTACAGCGGCGTCAAGGATGTGAGTATCATACTACAGCGGCGTCAAGGATGTGAGTATCATACTATAGCGGCCCCCAAGAGTGTAAGTATCATACTGGAGCGGCCCCCAAGAGTGTAAGTATCATACTAGAGCGACGTCTAGAGTGAGTATCATACTACAGCGGCGTCAAGGATGTGAGTATCACAGCGGCGTCAAGGATGTGAGTATACTACAGCGGCGTCAAGGATGTGAGTATCATACTACAGCGGCCCCCAAGAGTGTAGTATCATACTACAGCGGCGTCAAGGATGTGAGTATAATACTACAGCGGCGTCAAGGATGTGAGTATCAAGGATGTGACAGCGGCGTCAAGGATGTGAGTATCATACTACAGCGGCGTCAAGGATGTGAGTATCATACTACAGCGGCCCCCAAGAGTGTAAGTATCATACTACAGCGGCGTCAAGGATGTGAGTATCATACTACAGCGGCGTCAAGGATGTGAGTATCATACTACAGCGGCCCCCAAGAGTGTAAGTATCATACTACAGCGGCGTCAAGGATGTGAGTATCATACTACAGCGGCGTCAAGGATGTGAGTATCATACTACAGCGGCGTTAAGGATGTGAGTACTAGAGCGGCCCCCAAGAGTGTAAGTATCATACTAGAGCGGCCCCCAAGAGTGTGAGTATCATACTACAGCGGCGTCAAGGATGTGAGTATCATACTACAGCGGCGTTAAGGATGTGAGTACTAGAGCGGCCCCCAAGAGTGTAAGTATCATACTAGAGCGGCCCCCAAGAGTGTGAGTATCATACTAGAGCGACGTCTAGAGTGAGTATCATACTACAGCGGCGTCAAGGATGTGAGTATCATACTACAGCGGCGTCAAGGATGTGAGTATCATACTATAGCGGCCCCCAAGAGTGTAAGTATCATACTACAGCGGCGTCAAGGATGTGAGTATCATACTACAGCGGCGTCAAGGATGTGAGTATCATACTACAGCGGCGTCAAGGATGTGAGTATCATACTACAGCGGCGTCAAGGATGTGAGTATCATACTATAGCGGCCCCCAAGAGTGTAAGTATCATACTACAGCGGCGTCAAGGATGTGAGTATCATACTACAGCGGCGTCAAGGATGTGAGTATCATACTACAGCGGCGTTAAGGATGTGAGTATCAAGAGTGTAAGTATCATACTAGAGCCCCCAAGAGTGTGAGTATCATACTACAGCGGCGTCAAGGATGTGAGTATCATACTACAGCGGCGTTAAGGATGTGAGTACTAGAGCCCCCCAAGAGTGTAAGTATCATACTAGAGCGGCCCCCAAGAGTGTGAGTATCTAGAGCGACGTCTAGAGTGATCATACTACAGCGGCGTCAAGGATGTGAGTATCATACTACAGCGGCGTAAGCGGCCCCCAAGAGTGTAAGTATCATACTAGATGCGACGTCTACTACAGCGGCGTTAAGTATGTGATACTACAGCGGCCCCCAAGAGTGTGAGTATCATACTAGAGCGACGTCTAGAGTGAGTATCATACTACAGCGGCGTCAAGGATGTGAGTATCAAGGATGTAAGTAGTATCATACTACAGCGGCGTCAAGGATGTGATATCATACTACAGCGGCGTCAAGGATGTGAGTATCATACTATAGCGGCCCCCAAGAGTGTAAGTATCATACTACAGCGGCGTCAAGGATGTGAGTATCATACTACAGCGGCGTCAAGGATGTGAGAATCATACTACAGCGGCGTCAAGAATGTGAGTATCTACTAGAGAGACGTCAAGGATGTGAGTATTTACTAGAGAGACGTCAAGGGTATAAGTATTTACTAGAGAGGCGTCAGGGTGTGAGTATCTACTAGAGAGGCGTCAAGGGTGTGAGTATCTACTAGAGAAACGTCAAGGGTGTGAGTATTTACTAGAGAGACATCAAGGGTATGAGTATCGACTAGAGAGGCGTCAAGGGTGTGAGTATCTACTAGAGAGACGTCAAGGGTGTGAGTATCTACTAGAGAGACGTCAAGGGTGTGAGTATCGACTAGAGAGGCGTCAATGGTATGAGTATCTACTAGAGAGACGTCAGGGGTGTGAGTATCTACTAGAGAGACGTCAAGGATGTGAGTACCGACTAGAGGGACGTCAAGGGTGCGAGTATCTACTAGGGATGTGTCAAAATTGTTATTTTCATATATTGTCATTTCCGATGTATAATGTCTTCTGGATCATACCAACAAAATTGATGTTTACAACTGGGTAAACGTCAAATCTGGCGCGTAGGAATCCGGACTGCTGTACACTTATTGTGAATCCACTTTGTGTTTGTTCTAATCTAATATGTTTGTGATTTTTTTTGTATAATCTAGAAAATGACAAGCAATATGTAACTGTAAATGGAAATATTTGAAAATGTTAGCAAAAAAAGTAATAAAAAGATGACTATTATTGAACTACTGTCTGTTTACTTCCCTTTCTTGACAGATTTTCCAGTAAGAAATGGAATCAGCTGTTTTGTTATTCCATCAATGGTCGGGCTGTTCCGTCAGTGGGTATAACATCCAATGAACGAAGATTATTATTATTATGGAGAGTCAATAAAGGAAAACATGCTTCAAAATATAAATAGAAGAATTCTTCTTCTTTTCGGAGGGGATGTATATTGGTGTGTAAACTGCGTTTTTAAGAGTGACAGGACCCAGCGAACGCAGCCAGTAGCCTGACCAAACGAACGCAGGAAAACTGTTAAGTGCAGGCAAATTCCTGATACACACTATCTACAGCGATATTGTGACGACTCTAATGCTTGAACGAATGTGCATATACATATCTGTATCATATTTATGTGTTATTTAAAAACAGGTATTTGATATTGTTTTTTTTATATCAATGCACAAATATGTATGTCTGAATTAATTATATGCAGCTGTATGGATATAGGGAGAATACAGAAAATAATCAGCACTAAAATTGGAGTCAAATTTCGGTTACGTCCGTATAATATCGAGGTATCATGTTATCAAATGCATGTATATAGAGTTAATTTTACAACCATATCAATTTGTGAGGTATATCTTATACATGTATATGCATGCATTTATCTACGAACTAGATAATAAATTTAGCATTAGTTACAGTGCTTAAAACATATTATTATTACATAAATATATTTGTGCATGTATGTTACATGTAACAGCGAGACCAAAGTTTAAATGTTGGGTAAATGGTGATATAAGAAAACATATGAAAATCTGAAATAAATTGCACAAGGTATTCACAGATCGAAGAACGGAGTTATCCCTAGCAAATTATTTTTTTTTTACAAAAACCAGAACTAAGGTAAGCAACATGATTAAGTATGCGCGGCAGCTTTTTAATGACAGTATTGATGTTTTCTTCCAAAAGGGGGACAATAGTCCAAGGTCTTACTGGAAGATTATGAGAATGTGAATCAAAGATAACTTAGATACTGATATTCAACCGTTCTGTGATGATAGATTTAGTGAAATAATATTTGATACTAATGATAAATGTGATATTTGGAATAGCTATTTTCAGTTTGTTACTAATCTTGATGACTCTAATGAATCCTTGATGTATTTTGAAAAACAAACAAACAAACTCTAGTGTTAGTGAAGTACAAGTCACTAACAATAGTAGATACTATTCAAATTTTAAAAGTAATCAAAGCTGACTGCCCATACAGAATAAGTACTGGCGTAGGCAATTGTCCCAGAGGTGACTTTTGTGAAACGTGTAAATTCGTTGAGTTTTTATACAAAATACGCTCAAAATGCAGGAAATGGAGCCAAAATTAAAAAAAAAATTTGGGGGGAATCGCCAAAGATTCGCGCCAACTTTAGATCCTGGCTACAAGATGAAAAGACTAGTTTGATCGTTTGATGTACACCAAACGAATCTCAAGGTCGCATAACACGGTATATTGTGATTGCTTTGAAGTTGGGTGTCGCTCCTTTGTAATCTTCAAAAGATATGTATCAGCCTGCAATTGATCATATTGTGATTGCTTTGAAGTTGGGTGTCGCTCCTTTGTAATCTTCAAAAGATATGTATCAGCCTGCAATTGATTAGTTTTTTTCTCCTCGACCCTATCAAATTACTTCGGTAGTGCTTTCAATTTTACCATAGGTTCCGTAGGTGCAGAGAACGAAAGAGATAGCAACTCCTGGTGTATGGAGGCTGATTATAGAGAGGATACTGATAGCTTGTGATAACCTGCGTCCGATCCATTTATATATTACACAATATAACGGGTATAAATTCAAAAAATCTATTATTTGTGAGAGTTAAACAAGGGGTGTAAATCGAGGTAAAAACAATCCATTCTAGTGAAAAGTCAACTTTTTGTATGAGATAAAATCAAGAAGATAATGTCTATAAAAAAGTACATCAAAGCAACTTGTGCACCTGAATTAAAAAAATGAATATCATTATATAGGTATAGTGAAATTTTACCTGTTACAACACACACCCGGGATGCGGACGTCAGACGCACACATGTAGAGTACTCTGGACAGTTATGGTCTTGGCATGTTCCCATCAAAGATTCATCCTATTAAATATTAGAAATAAAGTTAATCTGATATAAATTTTTTATTCCTTTTAATCGGTAAAAATGTACACTTGGATGCCATCGGCACTCCACTGAATATCTTGAACGTTTAAGCATGTGTATGTAAATTAACGATTAATCCAACTGTAGTTATCAAAATGGTAAATCAAGAACACGACTTTTCTGATTCATCTGCTGACTTAGACGTTTCCGGCAACAACAGTAGTTATTTCTTTTTCCTGTTGTGAACTTTCCATTTCTAGATTGTAAATAGACTGCATCCTCAGCAGTGTTCTAGGTCTTGTTCCCAGTTTCACAACATCCGTAAAAAGACGGCAACAACTAAGAGATAACTTCACACCACCGGGCTTTCCGAGGGATTGAAGCTGGTGTGGAGTTTGGGGGAATTTTATGGTCATCACAAAAAGCTCATTCATTTTTGGATATGAGTTGGATGTGTTTGGTGGTCGTTATCAAACCCGGTGGCTTCCTTGTTGTTAACCTTGTTCTCATGTAAGAACGTGACCTTACTACATGAATTGATATATTTACATGGCTAGAGTCGTCGAGGAAGCAGAAGACGTTTACTTTTCCGAAACACCTGATCTTATTCTCCTCGTATTTATAAGGAGATTCAGTGCAATGCTTTGCCGATACTTTGCCTTTACTTAATCAAATTTTTGTTGACATGTTGGTATTTTATTTCTTTCTTTCTGTTAGTACACATGGTAGTCGCCATGTGAACTTATTTCCATTTTAGAACCTGACATTACTTTCCTAGATTGATCATGATTTCTTGCATGGCAGTTGTCTTCGACGATGTTGCAGACGCTTACATTTCCGAAAAAAATATGGTCTTATTCTCATTGTAATTATTTCTGTAAACCGTTTTTGTTCATATTTTCCCTTCATTTTATTTAAAACGATTTGAATTTGAATCAAATTGTGACTATGTTGTGAAATACACATGTTTATTTGTATCTAACTCCCACGGTGTTCTCTTCACTATGATAAGGATTGCGTTAAGGTGTCAAGTCACATTAATTAGAACTGGAACGTATGTATACTAATTACAGTCCTGTATAATTTGTGTGAAGGAAAGGTTGTTTTCGATAAATCATGATCTCTGAATGCCGATTCCTCTTTAAACTATTCAGGTATCTTGAAACTGAGGCATAATACTTTAGAAATATTGTTATATGATAAAAACTGACATACCGAAACAGCTGTGGCCCCGTTTCCATAGATAGACCCGGACTTTGCTTGAAATTGTCCTGGTGCCGTGCTGGAATCGTCTTCGATAAGTCGACATCGTAAATCTGTTATGCTGAATGTGAAGGATTGACATCCCGATTCCAAACCACAATGTCGAGCACAGTCATACAAACCAACCTCACTGATAGACTTAAATCCCGTACTGGATAAATAAAAGTTACGCTGGAAGTGGGGTACATTAAGTTGTATTCCATGGGTTAGTGTCAAAATAGAAAATATCATTACCGATGTACTTAATGACATGTCTCCAGGATACAGGTTTCCTGTCAATTCCTTATGTACCGTCTATGTAAGGATAAAAGTTTACTGTTAACTCTTATGTACCGTCTATGTAAGGATATAGGATCCCTTTGAACTCCCTATGTATCGTCTATGTAAGGATAGAGGTTCCTTGTGAACTCCCTATGTATCGTCTATGTAAGGATAGAGGTTTCCTGTGAATTCCTTATGTACCGTCTATGTAAGGATAAAAGTTTACTGTGAACTCTTATGTACCGTCTATGTAAGGATATAGGTTCCCTGTCAATTCCTTATGTACCGTCTATGTAAGGACAGAGGTTTCCTGTGAACTACATATGTACCGTCAATGTAAGGACAGAGGTTTCCTGTGAATTCCTTATGTACCGTCTATGTAAGGATAAAAGTTTCCCGTGAACTGCATATGTACCGTCTATGTAAGGATAAAGGTTTCCTGTGAACTCCTTATGTACCGTCTATGTAAGGATAAAGGTTTCCTGTACCGTCTATGTAAGGATAGATGTTCTCTGTACCGTCTATGTAAGGATAGAGGTTCCCTGTGAACTCCCTATGTATCGTCTATGTAAGGATAGAGGTTCCCTGTGAACTCCCTATGTATCGTCTATGTAAGGATAGAGGTTTCCTGTGAACTCCCTATGTATCGTCTATGTAAGGATAGAGGTTCCCTGTGAACTAGTTGATAACGATATGAACCAATTGTGTAATATTTACAAAGTAATGTTGACAGATATTAATGACAAGGATGTGCTGATGACCATCTATTAAATGCTACATAGCTAGTGAATAAATAAAACATGGTTTAGTATCAAAATATTCTACTTTGAAATTCTGTTAAGAGAATCAATACAGATGTACGGTTCAGATCCATGAGTTATGAAGATTGCTATTGTCTTCTGTTCCCGATGTGTCGAATACCAACATTTTAGCTAATGTAATGAGGATATTATCTGAGAGTTACTTATTTACATACTTGCTGTCTGATGTTAACATTATAAAGTGTTCTTTCCGTAACGTTTTATTTTCTTGTTGTTAGGACAGAAGGGTCATGATGGTTACATGGCCTATCGTGTTTCGTTCATCGCCGTACACAGTATATCATGCGTCAACGTTTCACATTTCAAACATCTAAAGTTCCATCACGGGAATTTATTTCGTTCTTACCTAAACTAATCCTGAGATTGTCTTGACCAGGTCCAGCCATAATTCAGGGCGGTCTGAAATCCAATATGACCACCGTAACGAACACATTTCCAAATTATTCCCAAGTTTCACCAGCGGAATTCAACTCAAGCTTACCTTGAATGACCTGAGGTGGTCCAGACATCCAATACGGCCACCCTGGCTACCATCTCCAAATCTCTCTTTTAAACCTCATTCCCAGTTCCAGTGGTACCGATGAGCTGAACATTTTTGGGAATAATTATCAACTAATCTTAAAAGTCTTGTTGGTTTTGTTCCCTAAACCGTTAAAGCCCCAATATACGTAAAAATCACTTTAAAAACACAAACTTTATCTTATTTTCCCCGTAATATATGTAACAAAACAGATACTTTCCTTTAATTAAAGAAAATAAAACTGACTGTTTTCAATTTAAATAAAAATTGAAAAAATCGGAAAATAAACAATGTGGGACCCACAATAATTCATATATTACCGATCGTAGCGATGACATTGCGCATGCGCATATTCCGCGTTTGTAAACATGGCAGACACAGTGCAGACGTTCACCAGTCGCTTCCATTTTTTCCAATCATTCATCAGGCCAATTCTAAATTTTTACATTATAATTGTGCGTCGTATCGTTTCTAAACTAATTATTCCTTCTAATAATTTCCTAAAAACTGAATGTTTATCACAGGAATACCTCAAGTCTTCGCAAACAATGTTTGTAAACAAAAACTTACCGTAGACATATCTGCATGTGCTTCCTCTATAAGTAGAAACCTCAACTCTCGCGAGATCAGGTCATGAACTTTCGGACGTGGTTCGGCAACAATCGTAATTTCGATGACGGCGTGTTTAAAATGGGGGTGTGTTTACAAATAGCGAGTTTCAACTGTTCATATATCAATATTTTATGCACAAAATCATGGTAACTATTGTTTGAATAACTTAATTTTAACTACATCTTAGAGAATATCTCAATAATTATGTGTGATTCTACACTAAATTTTTGGTGAATATTACGTATATTGGGACTTTAATATATCCAAACTTGTTTTTGAATATGATAATTGTTCCCACTGCCCTTACTACTATTGTAAACCCTGTGGGTCTTTACAAAGTCAGACGTCTTGAGTTGTGTAGGATTTGATTGGAATCAGTGTATGCTAGTTTGCTATCAGGGAATTGCGATTTGGTTTTGTTTTTTCCTACAAGGCACTTTTTCACCAAATAAAGAAAGCTGCAGTTTGTAGTCTTAAGGACACCTAACGTCGTACTACAGAACCATTGTTGTTATTTGCTCGATGTTATTTGTCTGAACTTTGTACAAAGCTCATTTTTAATAATATTGCGTTCATTTATTTCACTATTCTTCTTTTTCTATATAGAGTGTTTAATTATTTTGCGAAGATAAAGCTGATATTTTTGTTTTCGGTTACTTTTGAAAATCCTGGAGACTTACTTGAAATATCGATGTAAAACTAATAATTACACCAATTCAGTTCAGATAACCGCAGCACTCCGGCAATTCCCCTATTGATGACAGGACAGAGGGTATGGTATATGTCACTCTCATTTGGTACTACTACACTTAATCCATTGCTTCTGTATGACTAGCAAACATTGCAAACTTTCAGCACGTACTTATTCTACATCCTGTAATACTTTCGTCAGTCTGGACACTTTGTTACCGTGGATCTATACATTCTCCTTTAAAAACTTCACAACATGTACGGGAGCATTATGTTTCATGCAGACTTCTGCGATTAAATGGAGTTTTTATTTCAATACAATATTACGATGGGTATTCAAAGGAAGATTAAGTAAGTGGGTGTAATATAATGTTGTTCCCTTGACTTCGATCTTACCGAGTTTTCCCTTTCGTTGTATGCACCCAGTCGATAGTTAAATAAATTTACAGAACCGGAAGTACTTTTTCTTTTTTAAAAAAAGCATGCTCAAAAATGCACTCCTAAAGTGTATAAAATGTTTGGATCCAGCTGTCTCTTATATATCATGAAATTACCAAGACATGTTAACTAATTAACGAGTTCTACTGGGGATAAAAATGTCAGTATCTGGTATAGTCACCATGTTTCTGATACGATTATTGTGCCCGTCGTCTCATACAATTGCCCAAGCACGGGGACTTGTTCTGTGGAAACCTCTGCCCCGAATCAATACAGTCAGTATTTCTCCAATTATTTGGACAGTTTTGATCCCGTGCATTGACTATTTTAATGAGATAGGTCCACATATACTCAAACAGGTTCATGTGTGATGACATTACGGGCTACTGGAGCTTGTTGATCACTTCTGTTTGAAGATTGGCTTGCATTAGTCGGGCTCTGTGTGATTTGGCATTGCCTTCCATTAGGCTGATCTGTCAATAGATGGGCATCGATATGCAGAACAACTAAACGTCGAGGGATCTAATTATGATACTTCTGCTATTTAAATTCTATCAATAACATACAAGCGAAACTTAGTTTAGATAAAAGCATCCACCAACAGTAACATTGCCTTATCCAAATGTGTCCAGAATGTGATTCTGATAGTACACCGAATTTTTGGTCTGCCGTTTGTCGGACTAAGTAAAAATAAGCTTTCATCAGAAAAATGGATGTACAACAGCACGAAACACAAAGAAAGACTGCCAGGAGTACTACAAGATTTATTTCACAAAAACGAATAATCAGTTTTGATTACAATTTTCAAACTGAAATTGATGGTCCTTTTGTTTATGACATGTCTATGTTTCCTTATACGATATAAAGTTTGCAGCTCGCCAGTAAACATGATTGTTACGGTGTTCTTTAACATTATTCTCGTGTGAGAATGTGACATTACATACGTGGATTGACCAATATTTATATGGCGGCTGTCGTCGATGAAGTAGAAGTCGTTTACTTTTCTGGAACACGTGGTCTTATTCTTCATTCTTCTTGCACTTTTTCACGAGTCTCGTATATATTATATCATATATTTGGCCATGTATTTATTGACTTTGACTTTGGATTGTGATTATGCTGACATGTTGGTATTCTATATAGTACCTTTGAACGCATACAGCCATAAAATGTGAGAAAAGGAGGGGGAGGCATGCAGCCATAAAATGTGAGAAAAGGAGGGGGAGGCATACAGCCATAAAATGTGAGAAAAGGAGGGGAGGCATACAGCCATAAAATGTGAGAAAAGGAGGGGGGGGGGTAATATAAAGATGGAAATACTTAAGAATAGTTCATCGTATGTTTGATAACATAAAATCATATTATTTTAAGATTGTAAAGGAAAACATCTTTTGTCCATTCTTTATTTAATTTGGCGATAGGTTTCCCCAAAACAGATATCCACAAAGTATTTCAACAGTATTGTGAATAAAAAAACCCCGTAATTTTCAGCAAGAGGACAGGCCTACAATTTTGTAATGCAAGGACAAGTTTTAGCAACAACAGAGACGTTGAAGTATTTAGGTACTACTTTTTAATATAAGTGTTATATACAGATTGGTAAAACATGGAACTTTGCCGAAAAGCTGGAACAGATGAAATTGACGCAGATGGAGAAGTAGACAATGGAAAGTCTCTGTTGTGTCAGAGATAACAAGCAATAAGAGTTACCTTATTTCGATAACAAAATAAATGACGTGATAGCGCAAATGGCGTATGTGTACGTAAATATTAAAATAATGATAAATGGAGAGTTCGAGTGTCATTCTATGTAGGCAGTAAACACAAAGATTAGATGATATAAGACGGATATAAAAACGAATTTCAAATGTTCACAAATTGAAATCAGCTGTACATAAGTTTATCAATGAGTTCAAATAATGATATAATTAGCATGTTGGTATTTCTTCTCTTTTGTTGTTGTGGATTTCCATACACTTTCTTGATATTTCTAAAGAATTTCAATTAAGCTACAGAGAAATACTTCGCTATGGCTTCAATTGCGATTTACTAGAAATTTTGTGATTATGGATTCACGGAATAGAAATATGTCCTGATATATTTGTGTAAAGCTTGAACTTTTCAGAAAGTCCGGACATAACCTCACATTGATCTGATCCAAGGCATATCACAAGTAATTGCGGGTATAGTGCACAATCGACGATGCGTGATAGACATTTGTCAAATTATCAGTAAAGTATCACACGTTCAGAAAAAGTTTTACATAAATAATCTTAACTTTGTATTTCTGAATGTCTACGTAACATTATCAAACAGCCAATGGTCAGATAAAAATATCATTAATATGTACAACTTATTTTCAAGGTACAAAAATGTACTTGTAAATAATAAACATTCTGTAGACTAGTTCCGTACACACGTAGCTAGCATGCACTTTCTCTGAGCCTTCAGATATTCACAAATATCTTTTGGAACTGCTTTTTAATCACTGTTGGCTGCCTTCAGCGATATTGATAAAACATTACTTTATATGGATTCACGTCATCACAGCAACAATTAATGACGATGTGACACTTCTGTAGTGCTGTATTATAATGACATTATGTATTTCGTCGTATCTATTGACTCGGTATTAATCTAGATTGTACTTACGGAAGTGTAGATGTATTCTAGATCACAATAACAAAACGGCATTTTGGCTTCACATTGCCCTGCATTACATAAACGTTTGCACCTCGCTTCAGGTAACATACATAATAGCTTCACACAAATTGTTTCGACAGTTATGAACTTATGTAGCTCTTCCAGTAAATAACCATACTAGTATTTAAACATTGATAAATGTTCCAGTATAATGACAGTAGTGAGATTACCTTTCCATTTCATACGATTTATAGTTTGATTGGGGATTTTTACAAGATTCATTTCCGTATGTAATAGAAAAGACATATTCTACTTGTCATAAAACTTAGAGAGGGACGCATTCGAATTGAGCAGCAGACCATATGCCATTACTTTGACATGTGATCTGCATATTTCCTGGGTTTGAAGACGCCGTGTTACTGTGACAATAAAACGTCACGGTGTTTGGGTAAGTAAACTGGGAATACACCATGCCGCTAACTCTGGCCGGAGTAGGTGGGTATCCACAACCTGGAAAAAAAAGGCAAAAGAAACTCATTGTTTAGAGTTTTCGTGTTTTTGATTGTTTTGAAAAATCTCATACAGTACTTCCTTACAAAATGTTTACCCAGTTTGCATCCCTATGTAAAAAGCTAATGGACTTACTTAAATCGGTGATCGAACACGAAATGGATTCAACGTTAAATAACCCTTTCTACGAACTAGATATTTTTTACTCGCTTGGAATGAAAGGTGTATGTTTTATGCAAACGAATAAACATTGTGATATGTTTAAATAAATTATTGTATTAAATTTACTCTAGAAAACTTAGTGATTAGAAACAGCGATGAACGAAACAAAAGAATTGAAAGGAATACCGGATGAATACTCTATTGAAATGAGATATCAACACTTAATGTTATTTACAGGAATAACGGTACACTATTGAAATGAGATATCAACACTTAATGTTATTTACAGGAATAACGGTACACTATTGAAATGAGATATCAACACTTAATGTTATTTACAGGAATAACGGTACACTATTGAAATGAGATATCAACACTTAATGTTATTTACCGGAATAACGGTACACTATTGAAATGAGATATCAACACTTAATGTTATTTACAGGAATAACGGTACACTATTGAAATGAGATATCAACACTTAATGTTATTTACCGGAATAACGGTACACTATTGAAATGAGATGTCAACACTTAATGTTATTTACAGGAATAACGGTACACTATTGAAATGAGATATCAACACTTGATGTTATTTACCGGAATAACGGTACACTATTGAAATGAGATATCAACACTTGATGTTATTTACAGGAATAACGGTACACTATTGAAATGAGATATCAACACTTAATGTTATTTACCGGAATAACGGTACGCTATTGAAATGAGATATCAACACTTAATGTTATTTACAGGAATAACGGTACACTATTGAAATGAGATATCAACACTTGATGTTATTTACAGGAATAACGGTACACTATTGAAATGAGATATCAACACTTGATGTTATTTACCGGAATAACGGTACACTATTGAAATGAGATATCAACACTTGATGTTATTTACAGGAATAACGGTACACTATTGAAATGAGATATCAACACTTGATGTTATTTACAGGAATAACGGTACACTATTGAAATGAGATATCAACATTTGATGTTATTTACAGGAATAACGGTACACTATTGAAATGAGATATCAACACTTAATGTTATTTACCGGAATAACGGTACACTATTGAGATGAGATATCAAAATTTGAGGTTATTTACCGGAATAACGGTACACTATTTAGCTTTTTATTGATATAAAATATGTGGATATTTGGCAGGTGTGGTCACCTTTAATATGTTGTACCTGAATGTTAACCTTTATCAGACATTTCACTGACTTAAATAGAAATAAGAATTTCCCGTTGTATTATTCGTAATGTTTAATATAATTGAAACGTAAATTATTTCAATTCAACAAAATTGTATTACAAACAAAATACAAAACAAAACAACATAAAAAGGCATTAGAAAAAGTCTACAAACCTTTCCTCATAACTGGGATATGTGCATAATGTTTTTTCCTGGTTAGTATCATTGATATAACTTTTAAAGGGTTAAAACCATTCCAATCCTTACCCCCAAATACTAATATTTGAAAGTTTTTTCTGAAATTTGTTTTTTTAATAATATTACTATTCAATAATTTTACTTAAGAGTGTATCCTAAACAAACTATTTTATCTCACTTGTAACGCTATCAGTTATAACATTAGGATATAAATAAAAAGGAACCTCGGTTAGCACGTGTTGTTTTCTATCTCAAAAGTAATTTTGCAAACCAACTCAGCATGTTTCCTTTAATACCATAGGATTCTGCTTTATAGCCCTTCCTGCAACACTCTATCAAACACTTTACTTGTGTCACATAATACAAAGTGAAGTCCTTAATCAAGAAAATCCATTATCGTATGATATGTAGGTAACACCATAAGCTCATAATTAAAGCCTTCATAAGGAACTTACTGACTGGGTCGCATGATATATCTAGTTGTCCCCATGTCCCATCTGCATTGCAGTGTCTGTTTCCGGTTCCGGACATTTGATTATAGCCCGTGTCGCAAATGTACTGGATGGTTGACCCTCCAGGGGCAATAGTCGCCGAGGTGTGAGCATCCTGCATGTTGGTTATGATTGAACATTCTGAAAATTTAAGATTTTGAACAGGTCAAGTACATTTAGGATCAACTGTATGCTCTCTTTTCCACCGCTTTGTCTACTTATCGTTGTTTGCGGAATGATTGAATCCGCTTCATAATTGATGTGTTCCCGAAGAGAGATGACAGTATTCGTTTAAGAAATATAGTGGGGAATGATTAAATCTCGTACTCGTAATCAAACAAACATTCGACAGTATGCAGTCCTAGTAGACCAACCTATTAGGATGCACGTTATATCCAATTCCTCCCAAACACCCTGTGTGTTGCAGAGTCTGTTTCCTGTTCCGCCCACTTGTTCATAGCCTGTGTCACATGTGTAGGAGATGATAGAACCTGCAGGTGCGTCTGTCGCCGTGGTTTGCGCTTGCTGCAAGTTCGTTGTGATCACACAGTCTGAAAGGTTAAAACAATTGTCAAGTTTCGTAAAATTTTGAGAAACAATTTTTCTTCTGCGCATGCTTTGTCCATACGGATGTACCGATTAATGACTACACAGACAGTTAAAGAACAAACAACAGCGACTGAAGCTTTGAGGGGGTACATCGGACGGAATTTATCATCAATATTGTTTATGAGTGAAATTTAACTTCCTAACCATTTTTAAGCTGCTATAATCAGTTGCCTTAAATGACCTCCGACGCACACAAAAAAAGTTCAAACAGTTTTGTGCACCTATGAAAATAATACACAGGAATTGTATCACTTCTAAAATTATTTACCCGGTATGCACACAAAATCCGGTGTCGACCATTTTCCATTACTTCTGCAGTGTATGGCAGTGGAATCATTTGCAGTAGTCCCGGCATTGCACTGGTATGTCCTACTTGACCCTATAGTCTTACTACCGGAAGACACACTTGCACTAGATACACCTGGTGGGTTTCCACAATCTGAAAACGAATCAAAATTGTCTTAAATGCGAGATGGTATGATCGTAGATCATCTGGAAATTTCATAGGCATTGAAATTAGGCTTGTTCAACATTAAATATCTTACTGGTAATCTGGACTATATATAAAACACTCCTAAATATTACGTCGAGTCAATTAGATTGTAGCTGTGTTATCAACACACCAGGACATAGAGATAAGGTGAGCTGGTCTATAAACTAGAAAGTCTGGTATTTAATGTTAATTTTATAATGGTCAATTATCAACATATCTATTTCTAAAACTAAACGAAATTATATGTTTAATCTGCACGTGGCGGCATGAAACGGACCTTTTAATTACATTTCGTAGTGACCGTAACACTTGGGGTTACGATTTCTTATCAATTAGACTTTACGCAACGCACTTGTGCTATCTTGCCGTTATTTTGGTTCTAGATTTACCTTAGTTACTTTATTTGTTTTGTTTTTTTTTCTAAACAGAGACGTTATCTGATTATATTTAGAGTTGGAACTGTCTGTGATGCAAAAGAACCCACAGCCGGTGACGCAATGTGAATATGACATAGTAAGATTTTGGAACCCTGGTATTGAATTAATTAAAAAGAGAATTTAGGGATACACAATGGTGGAGACAAACGCATTTAACCTGTTTTCTCAAAGCTAAAACAGCCAATTGTTTATCTTCCCAGGCAATCAGATACAAGACATTTCCTCCATAGACTTTAAATCATTCAACTGCTGAAAGATTTGGTTTGGGATTGTTCTTTCCGTGTTCTCTTGTACTTTGGCTTATCTACAGTTTACATCAACAATTGTTTTCAATTGTGTTTTCTTTCCATGAATTATTTGCGCACGTCTTAATCCATCTTGTTAAGAGAGAGTTTAGTGCACGGTTTACAGAATCATCTAAAACCATCTTTGCATGTGAAAAGAGCATGTGTTTGTTTCATCCGTTTTTGCATATTCTTACAGTCGAAATACTACTAAAGACAAAAGGCCACGAGGTTTTCATTGTTAAAATATAGATTGTTTGTATCAATACATTGACATTTCATTTTGGTTGATGCGTTCCTAAACTAGTGACTTCATGTAGACAAAGAAAATATGGCCCTCGTCTTGGACCTGGAAACGGCTTTCGATGAAGTACAGCATTTCTTTTTTATGAAAACTCCTCACTGAATCGAAATAAATTGAAATGCAAGACTACTTATGAGTGGGCGTTTAGTGTATAAAGCCAGTATATTTCTACATATAATACTTTATTTATCTCCGCGAAAATTTGCATACCATAGAACAAGACATGTTACTAAAAAGAGAAGATTATTTTTGCGAATTTTGCAATTTATCAAGTATTCATTAAAATACCTGTACAATAGTTTTTCGGGTCCGACCATTGTCCACTTGCCAGACAGACAGCAGTTCTTTGGCCTATGTATCCTGTAGGACAGGTAAGGGACCGGGTGACCCCCACAGGAGTCATGGTAGTTGAAACGTCATCAGCGCCCAAATCTTTTGGGTCATATGGAGGAGAACCACATGCTGAAACATACAATGTCATCAAAATTTTTACTTTTCTTCTTTAAGGCATATTTATAAAACACACGGAGGATTGTGTAAATGACACAGAAGTGAAACATTTAAATACAATTCTCTATAATACATACAGTGTAGCAACATAAGGAATAAGATCATATCGTTTTCCCTTGAAAACGACAATGAAACCAATGCCTCTGAGTGTAGAAACCCTAGCTGTCGTCTGAGGAAAACGATATTTTTCAAACCACTCATTGCATCAGTATGATAAATTACAACACTTATAAACAACCAATTTGATACGACATTATAAATAGTCTTATATCAGAAGAGGGGAATGCTTAGAAGGACATCTTAGATATACAGTAAGTGGTAATTAGGTCGGGGAGGAAAAGGAAGAAGGACGTGTTAAATATACAGTAAGTGGTAATTAGGTCGGGGAGGAAAAGGAAGAAGGACATCTTAGATATACAGTAAGTGGTAATTAGGTCGGGGAGGAAAAGGAAGAAGGACGTGTTAAATATACAGTAAGTGGTAATTAGGTCGGGGAGGAAAAGGAAGAAGGACGTGTTAAATATACAGTAAGTGGTAATTAGGTCGGGGAGGAAAAGGAAGAAGGACGTGTTAAATATACAGTAAGTGGTAATTAGGTCGGGGAGGAAAAGGAAGAAGGACGTGTTAAATATACAGTAAGTGGTAATTAGGTCGGGGAGGAAAAGGAAGAAGGACGTGTTAAATATACAGTAAGTGGTAATTAGGTCGGGGAGGAAAAGGAAGAAGGACGTGTTAAATATACAGTAAGTGGTAATTAGGTCGGGGAGGAAAAGGAAGAAGGACGTGTTAAATATACAGTAAGTGGTAATTAGGTCGGGGAGGAAAAGGAAGAAGGACGTGTTAAATATACAGTAAGTGGTAATTAGGTCGGGGAGGAAAAGGAAGAAGGACGTGTTAAATATACAGTAAGTGGTAATTAGGTCGGGGAGGAAAAGGAAGAAGGACGTGTTAAATATACAGTAAGTGGTAATTAGGTCGGGGAGGAAAAGGAAGAAGGACGTGTTAAATATACAGTAAGTGGTAATTAGGTCGGGGAGGAAAAGGAAGAAGGACGTGTTAAATATACAGTAAGTGGTAATTAGGTCGGGGAGGAAAAGGAAGAAGGACGTGTTAAATATACAGTAAGTGGTAATTAGGTCGGGGAGGAAAAGGAAGAAGGACGTGTTAAATATACAGTAAGTGGTAATTAGGTCGGGGAGGAAAAGGAAGAAGGACGTGTTAAATATACAGTAAGTGGTAATTAGGTCGGGTGGTAGGAAAAGGAAGAAGGACGTGTTAAATATACAGTAAGTGGTAAAGTGGTAATAGGTCGGGGAGGAAAAGGAAGAAGGACATGTTAAATATACAGTAAGTGGTAATTAGGTCGGGGAGGAAAAGGAAGAAGGACGTGTTAAATATACAGTAAGTGGTAATTAGTAAGTGGTAATTAGGTCGGGGAGGAAAAGGAAGAAGGACGTGTTAAATGTACAGTAAGTGGTAATTAGGTCGGGGAGGAAAAGGAAGAAGGACATCTTAGATATACAGTAAGTGGTAATTAGGTCGGGGAGGAAAAGGAAGAAGGACGTGTTAAATATACAGTAAGTGGTAATTAGGTCGGGGAGGAAAAGGAAGAAGGACGTGTTAAATATACAGTTAAATATACAGTAAGTGGTAATTAGGTCGGGGAGGAAAAGGAAGAAGGACGTGTTAAATATACAGTAAGTGGTAATTAGGTCGGGGAGGAAAAGGAAGAAGGACGTGTTAAATATACAGTAAGTGGTAATTAGGTCGGGGAGGAAAAGGAAGAAGGACGTGTTAATATACAGTAAGTGGTAATTAGGTCGGTGAGGAAAAGGAAGAAGGACGTGTTAAATATACAGTAAGTGGTAATTAGGTCGTTAAATATACAGTAAGTGGTAATTAGGTCGGGGAGGAAAAGGAAGAAGGACGTGTTAAATATACAGTAAGTGGTAGGAAAAGGAAGAAGGACGTGTTAAATATACAGTAAGTGGTAATTAGGTCGGGGAGGAAAAGGAAGAAGGACGTGTTAAATATACAGTAAGTGGTAATTAGGTCGGGGAGGAAAAGGAAGAAGGACGTGTTAAATATACAGTAAGTGGTAATTAGGTCGGGGAGGAAAAGGAGGAAGGACGTGTTAAATATACAGTAAGTGGTAATTAGGTCGGGGAGGAAAAGGAAGAAGGACGTGTTAAATATACAGTAAGTGGTAATTAGGTCGGGGAGGAAAAGGAAGAAGGACGTGTTAAATATACAGTAAGTGGTAATTAGGTCGGGGAGGAAAAGGAAGAAGGACATCTTAGATATACAGTAAGTGGTAATTAGGTCGGGGAGGAAAAGGAAGAAGGACGTGTTAAATATACAGTAAGTGGTAATTAGGTCGGGGAGGAAAAGGAAGAACGTGTTAAATATACAGTAAGTGGTAATTAGGTCGGGGAGGAAAAGGAAGAAGGACGTGTTAAATATACAGTAAGTGGTAATTAGGTCGGGGAGGAAAAGGAAGAAGGACGTGTTAAATATACAGTAAGTGGTAATTAGGTCGGGAGGAAAAGGAAGAAGGACGTGTTAAATATACAGTAAGTGGTAATTAGGTCGGGGAGGAAAAGGAAGAAGGACGTGTTAAATATACAGTAAGTGGTAATTAGGTCGGGGAGGAAAAGGAAGAAGGACGTGTTAAATATACAGTAAGTAAGTGGTAATTAGGTCGGGGAGGAAAAGGAAGAAGGACGTGTTAAATATACAGTAAGTGGTAATTAGGTCGGGGAGGAAAAGGAAGAAGGACGTGTTAAATGTACAGTAAGTGGTAATTAGGTCGGGGAGGAAAAGGAAGAAGGACGTGTTAAATGTACAGTAAGTGGTAATTAGGTCGGGGAGGAAAAGGAAGAAGGACGTGTTAAATATACAGTAAGTGGTAATTAGGTCGGGGAGGAAAAGGAAGAAGGACGTGTTAAATGTACAGTAAATGGTAATTAGGTCGGGGAGGGAAAAGAAGTTTTATCATAATTTTCAGAATCAATGCCTTTTATTGACAAAGGCATCGTCAAATGGGATGGTTAATAGGCAAGCTTTTTCAATCATTTTCCTTGGTGGCTTGAGTAGAACGTGTTTATAGAATGATGGGTAGAATTTATAGAAGTCATAAAAAGAATTAAACAACTTAAGGGAGGTAACTCGTAAATGATCACACAACAAGGTTATATTTACTACATAACCTGATCACATATACAGACAAATCCTATATACAAATGACTGTTACTCATCAAATGATGCATGTAAGTTACGTAATTAACTATCAATGTGAAATGGAAGGTATTTGATTGCTAGATTGACCTTTAGTCCATGATAAGTAAATAATAAATAGGTCGTAACTTTAACAACAAGTAATTCATAGGTATGTTTAAATTTATAACTTTAACTCTACTATATAACAAGAGAAATAAACCTATCAAAAGTCAGAGGAAGATATGTAAAGATATTTATACAGTTTTCACTGGGTATGCAATCTACAAAAACAGTTTGTTCTAGTGAACTGAAGAAAAAAGACATAGAGTCTTTGTACTGGAAAATAAAATTAATTATATTTTAGAACCGTATAAGTATATACATGTAAGTCAATCAACAAAAACACACTGATGAGGAATGAAATCAACAGCTACATTGAAGTAGTACGTAACAGTGACAGAACAATTCAAATAAGGGTTGATTTATGTAAAATGTTGAGAAAGGTGTTCCCCAATTTTTTTTTATTTATGAATTAATTAATTTCATATCAGTTTATCTATTTAATGAAATATATAAAATACGGATTTTACATAATACTTCACAGAAAATAAAAAGTAGCTACTTATAATTTGTATCCCAACTTTATCAATCATAAGTATTACCAATAACTGTAGTTCATAGAAAACGGAGCCAAATGTAGGGATATTAGTACAGTAATTGCTTAATTATATTGTTCATGTTTTATTCTCGTCTTTGAAATTAAAAAGATTTTTTTCACAACAACTCGGGAACAAGTTAAACTAACTTACATGAATTAATTTTCTCATCCGGATGGAGGCGCGCGAGGGTTCTTACTGCAGGTGAAACACGTAGTACCGGAGGAAAACCCACGTGGTGGGGTATACCTTTCCATGTCCGTTCCGGCAACCCGTATACCTTGGTGAAAGTGGAGTGCGTTCCGATTGCGCAACAAACTATGCCTTTCTCAATAATCATCACTTGATTTTTTCTTTTTTTCATTGCCTTTCTTTCGTTTCTATTTTGTCTTCGACTTTATTTATTGTTTCGCTTCTATTTCGTCTTCACCTTTGTTTTTTAATTCGTTTCTATTTAGTCTTCCCCTCTGTTTTTTTAATTCGTTTCTATTTTGTCCTCGCATTTCTCATGTTACTATTTTGTTATTTTATCCTACCCTTTCTTTTGTTCATATTCTGATATCTTTTCATTGACATGTGGGTATGTTTTTTCTTTTGTACTTTGTAGATATAATTATTTCACTTGTTGAAAATCTCCAGTAGATTGCGCTGCACTAGTTATCATACAAAAGTTGTGTTTAATCTCTCGCTGCTCTGTTACTCTCTAGTTGTCTCTTTGAGTAAACTTACTGGTTACAAAGCCCTGTCATTTTTTTTATTTCAGA
Organism: Ylistrum balloti; assembly: GCF_031769215.1. Lineage (NCBI taxonomy): Eukaryota > Metazoa > Mollusca > Bivalvia > Pectinida > Pectinidae > Ylistrum > Ylistrum balloti. The sequence goes on along the minus strand of NW_026782600.1, from coordinate 344,344 downwards.
TCTAACAATAGATTGACATTTAGAATACGGAGTACAAATCATAAGTATACATTCAGTGAATACTTCCTCTTCTGTATGAAGGTGATCTACAAAGTTATACTCCAACACATATTCAGCTATCAAAAGTGATGAGATTTTTCTGGATTGAAACCTTGTAAAACCTTGTCAAGTTGAATAGCATTGAGAGCAGTATAAACCTGATAGTATATTTGCTACTAAACCGTTAATAACACAAAGGTTTGTCTAAGGTAAAATTGTTGTACATGTAGACCAGGTAAAACAAAACGACGTACGAGTCCTGTAAATTTTCTGAAGGAAAAATAAAAGGGTTTTACCTGTTACTACACACACCCATGTGGTAGACGTCGATGTCAGACGGACACAGGTAGAGAATTCTGGACAGGTATGGTTACGGCATGTTCCCATCAAAGTTTCATCCTAAAATATTGTAGAAACGTAAGGTTTTTGTTATTTAATTTTGAAGCGGTATTTGAAATATTTATGACTGTTGAATAAGTATTCTAATAAAAAAATCTTACCGGAGAAACATTGGCCCTGTTTCCATAAATAGACCTGGACTTTGCTTGAAATTGCCCTGGTGCCGTGCTGGAATCGTCTTCGATAAGTCGACATCGTAAATCTGGTGTATTGTATGTGAAGGATTTACATCCCGATTCCAAACCACAATGTCGAGCACAGTCATACAAACCAACCTCACTGATAGACTTAAATCCCGTACTGGACAAATAAAAGTTAGGCTGAAATCGGGGCACATCTAGTTGTATTCCACGAGTAAGAGCTAACATAGAAAATATTAGCACCGATGTTTTTAACGACATGGTTCAAGGAGTTATGGTTTGTCAAAATTCCCAATCAACTATTTCATACTAGTTTTGTCAATTAGATAATTCACTCGATGGCATTCCAGCGAGTGCGAATTTGTGTTTAACGAAAATAAGTCATATCAATAAGAACAATGGCACGCGACAAATCTATATCATAGAAACATTAAAAGACACATTACAGATACCAACAATTTTTATTACTGAAAACGATTAGAGAGTAAACTTGTAAGTATTTTAATATTTAAAAATCGTTAACCCATTTCAAATATTTGCACTGTTAAGTGTTGTTTGTATCCCAAATGGGCCATTATCACATACGTATTTGTAACGGGTGAAATAATCTATGCTTTTCGTTTGTATTGGATTAAGTGTCATATTTTGCTCCTATGTGACCTGTTGTCTGAAATTAAACAAAATAAATCCGTTTTTAGAACAAAAAGTATCAATATATCCAATATTTTGTAGTAAACATAAGGGTTTTTTTTTATTTAACAACACAAAAGATACATTTGGTTGCCTTTGGATGTGTTTAGTAGATGTCAGCATGTCTATTGATAAAGTTCACTAAGTAGAGTTATTTTCAACTGTATTTATAGCAATACACAAAATGAAACGCCACTTCGTCTTGGTCCGCTCGTAATGAGTAAAATCCCAGGTTACGCAACTTTAACTAAGAAATGGAAGTGACAGAATAATCTACCTATATCGCTATGGTAAAGATAAACTTATCTGAGAAATATTCAAAACGACATCATGCTTTTGTACCGATATAAAAGCTGTTGAAGCTCACTCTTTGTAAGATTACCTCCCTCAGATCGTAACTGACAATTTTTTTTCTATTTCATTTATCTATTTTCATTTCTATCAACTTAAACCACAATTATTTAAAGATATTCATTTCAGTTTTAGAATATTTATATTTCGCAATGTTTTCCTTCTGCTTTGTGTACACAATGGTTTTAACACCAAACACATGTCTACAGTCTTTCACAGTATTATCACACATGACAAACATTGTCTGTCCTGTACGTGGTGTATTTACATATGGTAAGTCGCTGTCTGTGAAAACAGCTGGATGGTTCTCCAAACCACATCTGAAAAATTGTCGGTTTCCTAGGAGAAAATACCAACCAAAGTTTTCAGATTTAGAGAAAGGGGTAAACTTCATTCCTTAACCAGACAGCAGAGCCTCGATTTTATCCTAGTAGAAGAAAGTACATTACATGTATTATCTCTCGTTATAGCAGCAGTTTTCGGATTCATAGTAAAATACAGACATAAATTTACAGGAGTTCAGACTTCTAGACAAACACCTGTATGATGACGTATCGTTCTGTGTCACAGAAGTATTTGTACGTTACAAGTTTTATAAATAAGGATATGGTAATAAAAACGATAATATTTGTACATTACAAGTTTTATAAATAAGAACAGATAATAAAAACGATAATATTTGTACGTCACAAGTTTTATAAATAAGGATATGGTAATAAAAACGATAATATTTGTACGTTACAAGTTTTATAAATAAGGACAGATAATAAAAACGTTAGTATTTGTACGTCAAAAAAATTATAAATAAGGACAGATAATAAAAATGATAATATTTGTACGTCACAAGTTTTATAAATAAGAACAGATAATAAAAACGTTAGTATTTGTACGTCACAAGTTTTATAAATAAGAACAGATAATAAAAACGATAATATTTGTACGTCACAAGTTTTATAAATAAGGACAGATAATAAAAACGTTAGTATTTGTACGTCAAAAAAATTATAAATAAGGACAAATAATAAAAACGATAATATTTGTACGTCACAAGTTTTATAAATAAGAACAGATAATAAAAACGATAATATTTGTACGTCACAAGTTTTATAAATAAGATCAGATAATAAAAACGATAATATTTGTACGTCACAAGTTTTATAAATAAGGACAGATAATAAAAACGTTAGTATTTGTACGTCACAAGTTTTATAAATAAGGACAGATAATAAAAACGATAATATTTGTACGTCACAAGTTTTATAAATAAGGAGATGGTAATAAAAACGATAATATTTGTACGTCACAAGTTTTATAAATAAGGACAGATAATAAAAACGATAATATTTGTACGTCACAAGTTTTATAAATAAGGATATGGTAATAAAAACGATAATATTTGTACGTTACAAGTTTTATAAATAAGGACAGATAATAAAAACGATAATATTTGTACGTCACAAGTTTTATAAATAAGGACAGATAATAAAAACGTTAGTATTTGTACGTCACAAGTTTTATAAATAAGGACAGATAATAAAAACGATAATATTTGTACGTCACAAGTTTTATAAATAAGAACAGATAATAAAAACGATAATGTTTGTACGTCACAAGTTTTATAAATAAGGACAGATAATAAAAACGATAATATTTGTACGTCACAAAAAATATTTTTGCAGTATTTATATTTTTCATTTTTCAAATATAAACAGTTCATTGATTTTACCCTAAAGTCACGCGACTATAAATCAGATTTCACAACACAACGTGCTTTGTGTTTCTTCAGAAATTATTTACATTTTCGTGGAGTGGAGTGATACGATTTCCAGAATGGATTAAGCATGGGAATTTTAAATAGGAAATCACTCCTTGTGTCAGTAACTGACGCTATTTTGTTTGTAACAGATTCTACGTGTTGTAATTTGGACTGTCAGATCGACGTGTGGCAGACGAAGTTGTAAAAGTTCTTAATCAAGTATGTTATTGTGATAATAATGTTTGAAAATAAATGTGTTCTGTTTTAATGTGATAGGTTTATAAAATTACTTATTTGAAGCAAATATGTGAAGGTCTCTTGCAAGTCCAACAACTTCAAATGTGTCAGCACACTGTATATTGATACCAAAGTGAAAGTAACCGGCGGTCAGTTTTGTGTACCTATAGCAGGCCTCTGGATTTATTCATTTCTACACCGACCGAATCACTGTTTATTGTAGTAAAGAGTCTGTTATACCAAACTTTGGCGTAGTAATGATATTATACATATAGTTCACTTTACGTAGCGTGTGGCAAATTTAATTAATCCGAACTTGTAAGAAATAAGGTCGCATTGTAGGTCTATCTGTCTGTCTCTGTTTCTTTGCTTATCAACTAAATATTAAAATTAAAAATGATATGAACGATCTCACAGCAGTGATACGATATGCTGACAATAAAAAATAACGTCTCATATATCAAAACTCGAAAAATCGCCATTTCAATCTACGAAACATCGGATCTACTTCCGGTACAATGGTGTCCTGTGTGATTAGACCTAGAACAACATAGAATTCAACTAGTGTGTGAAAGAAAACCCAATGTTAAATAATTCATCACATAGAAGTACATTTAATCAACAAGGCTTTCTCTTGTTACCTGTAAACGAGGTCATGATTTTTTCACAAAATACATTGAAATCGACGTAACATGTAAAAAGACTTCATGGAGACGGAGCGCCTTCCATACCACGGAGCTTTAGATCTATACATTCGGACAATGGCGCCCAGGAATATTTATCTCGCTGAGATAAAAATGTTTCGTTCTCTGGAGAAAATCGAGAGCTAGACGAGACAATTCGAGGGCCAATCTGGAAGAATCCAATCATAGCGTGTGGTCGTATATGTGTTGACCGTAGGGACGAATACAATCCGAAGGACAGGGTTAATAGGGGCAATATATTCAGACCGTCATTATATTAAGTGGCAGATATATTGGATCGTCATGGAAGGAGACCGAGGATGTAAACGATATGTTCCGCTGTTTCAGAAAGACCATGTCTACATCACTATGGGGAGTGCCTATAGAGAGGCAGGATTATGATTTTCCAGACGGAAACTTGACAAAAGTACCATATCGAAGAGATGTGATAATGTAAGGGTTGATATTCCTCGCTGTTTAAAATAAAATGAAATCGCGATACCTTGAACGAAATTTAAAGAGAACAAGACAGCCATGGACCTTATATATAACCCTCAGAATGATGTTTCAGGAAACATTTGGTTGAAATCTGTACCGGGGTAAGAGAACAAAAGTTCAAAGCAAAATCCCCGAAGTTTTCCATCCAGACTGTCCTCATTCATTGGCCCAAGGGGTCGGAATACCTCCAGGTATATAAATCACAATTGTCCTCTCCGGATGTTTCAGACTAAATTTTGTTAAAATCTTCCCGGACATATCTGAAGTAAAGAATTTCAAAGTCTTAACTCAAAATTTCCCCTAGCTGGCCTCACGCAACCATTAGATCTTAGGGGCCGTTTCACCTTCTTACAATGGACTTCCTCAACAATGTTCCATGTAAGATTTAGTTGAAATCTGTCTAGTCATATTTGAGGAGAAGAATTTAAAACTTAACCCCCCCCCCCCAATATACACGAACAGGCTTCCAAACCCCTTGTTGAAATCTATGCAGATATATCAGAGACGACGAATTTTAATGCCTAACCCTTAATTTTCCATAACATATCTCACCTTCCGGTCCCTATGTATCACAACATCTTCAGTTACACATGTTATAATCGTTTTCCCCGTAGTTAAAAGATCAATGAGCTTAGATGAAGTAAAACAGCAAGATTTTAAGATGCAACATTACACATATAATGATTTTTATTTCAACTATATCCTAAATGTACAATATGTATATGATAATAACACCGAGCTTACATCTAATTGCTACATTCTATGGTGTGTGTTCCTATTACCTTCAAAACACTTATTGTTATATACGATATATGGTTTAAGAGGAAATGACGTAATATCTATAATTCTCTAACCTCTTGTCCAAGTCTAACTAGAGTGTAGTTTTCCTAATGTTTCTGTGAGAGAAAATAAATTAATTTAGCCTGTAAACACGTGCATTACGAGAAAGAATATATATAGAACATCGAAACGATACATGCTTAATGAGAATACAGAGAAGCTGTCAATTAAAGACCTACACAGTTTTAACAGCACTGAGCAGGCGATATACTGATGTCCACTTAAACCAATCTGTAACTATATAATGTACATTGATTGTCTACATCACATCCGCTTGTTAATTCTATTTTCACAAAAAGATCGCCACTCCCCCTTGATGACGTATTTCCGGTTTGCCTTAATCATCCGAGTAGCGAACTGAACATTCTACCGAGGACTGATCGTTTGCGGCCGTCATAGAAACCTGCATTCATGGCAAAGCACCGAGCTGCCATAGAATCGCACAAACAAGATCGTCGTTTACAAATGTCGATGTCCACTGCAAAGAGAGACAAACAATTTTTTTCAATTTTTCTATATTACCCATGATACATATTAAGATTTATATATAGGAACCATTAGATCCTCAAACTCTTTATTGTTTTAGGGAGAAAAAAATTTCCGTTAAAACGTTTCAGAAAATTCCTTCCACGTCACATGTCCATCATTTGATAGGTGATAGAAAAGCAGAATATTCGAACTTCATAAGTAGATTTCAGACTGTGTTGTGATAACGAATTGTATAGATGTCTGTTTCAGGAGACTTCAAACAATGTGTTGTGTACCTGTTTTACTTTGTGTTTATTCCTGGAACATATTTTTGTCATTACAACTGCTTTCTGTGTACAAAGCAGAAATTATTAGTGTACATCCGGATGTGTGTTACTTACAACATTGGAAGTGACCGTTCTCCATGAACCATCTATACCGGGCAGTATATGGTTTCATCCTCACGAAGGACGGCTCCATGAGACAGTCATGCATGTTCACCTGGTCGTAACAGCGGTCATGATGCATGCAGCATCTGCAATGACGTCAGTGAATCACATAAACATCTAAATAACCTTGTAGATGTTATAGGAAGAATCAGATTTACATAGTCATCAAAACAGCTTTCTGAAAAAGTTGATAATCTATATCAGGACTCATTTACGGCTAGTTAATAGACACAATTCAGCGATGTGCTCTGGTCGATGGTTTTCTACCAAATCATTGGCAGCAATTGCAAAATCAATCGTTTTTGGTCAAGTGTTGAACAATTCTCTTTTTCTTCTGTGTTGTTTTTAGTTAATCTTATTAACGCCGTGTTGGCCGCAAACAATTTGCAATTTCTCACGCACTGCTTTCGAAAATTTAACATTTCTTTTCAATGCAGCCGACGGCCTGATAAGGATGCACAGGTGAAGTAATTATTTTCCTAGCCATATTTTTGAGTGCCATTCGGTACTACTGATAGACCACTGAAGACGTTCGAATTGTGCATGTTAACTGTCTTTTCTTCGCTTCGATTTATCTATCAGCACTTTTCTTTTGGGTAACAAACTGTTATGGAGTCGTTGAGGGAGATAGATAAAGATTGCTGTATCTGAGATTTACAAGTCAAACGGACCGGGAAGTCTGTTACGTACAAACTTTATGTTTAATGTAAAAATGTTTCTATTAGGAATAAATTCCTTAACAAAAAGACAGGCTGTGTTTAAAACTCTGTGCACAGACTGGAATGCATATCAACTTTCTGGGTTGTTCATGGTTTAGTTTATACATGTACATTTACAGACCTCGTTCTCGTAAAATGTCATCCCAAAAATTTGGTTTTAGCTACTTTCTAATATTTAAAATAGGTCATGGACAGATATACAGTTTAGAATATTCTGTCTAATATTGAGGCCAAACAACAGGACTGGTTTCCAATAGGTGTATTGGTTAAGCTGACATTCTAGGAACACTTAAACCTATATATCGTATATCTAGTCCAGGTGATAGATACAGAGGTAATCTCTAAGCTTAACACCTGTGAACAAACTTGGACCGTTCGGCATATTCCATGAAGAAAGCCGTTGACGAATCAACCTTTCTTTTAATTCACTAATTATCGTTACTAAGACATACACCACAACCATTCTCGGTATTTCAGGGGTTACGTCACTTCCGCTCTCTGTACCCCTGGGACATTCCATGGCAAAATTGAAGTTTCCATATGTGATATCTTTTGGACAAGTCAAAAAGACTAGTTTGATTCTTTGGTGTGCATCAAATGAATCTCGAGGTTGATTAACAGTATGTTGTACCGGATTTAAAGTTGAGTGTCGCTCCATTGTAATCATTAAAGAAGCGGATTAGTTTGCAAAATGGTCAGATATTTTTTTAAACTGGTTGTAGACCAATCAAATTTCTTAAATGTCCAAGGGCTATGGGTTATCGAGGGTGAACGACAATCTATCTCTAAGTAAGGAAATAATGGACGTTCTCTGCCCATCTATCGTAGTCATGGATGTTTCAGAAAATTTTCGATACTAATGAAAATTAAGACTACAGAACAACGATATAAAGGAGTATCTAGGCCGACTAACAATGTATAGACAGCTTATCAAACTAGGAAATTCCTTGTCAACAATACTTACTCGTCGATAGGGTCAAGAGGTACGCCATGTCCTCCCATCCCGCAGTAGTTCCCGTACCCGTTAAAATCCAGCCCGCTCCTTCCGGTTAGCAGCTTGATCATGGTACCGAACTCCCGAATACTCCTCTTGGCTCGCCGGGCTTCGGCTCCTGCAACCAAATCGTTTTATATTTTATATTAATTGTAAACATGTCTTGTTTTCGGGCAATAAGAAATTATGGTAATCTAAAAGTGCATGAACTAGCAAAATAGGCACACAATCTTCAAAAAAGGAAGTTTTACATTTAGAAGGTTTCAGTTAAATCTCTGAGTTATTAGCAATGTCATATTTAAATAGACTAAACACATGTTCTATCAGATGAACTGTATTTTAATTGGAATAGAATTCGCAAATTACGACATGTAAACAAAGGAATGCACGTACAACACGTAATATAAGTACAAGATTTAATAGTTGCCACAGAATATAATAACACGTATATGTATATAAAACATGTATTTAAAATTTTGTCACAAAATATTTAAAAACTTTGAATTACTAAATTTTCTAAAAATATGAATGAAAAAAAGTCAAATAAATGGTGAATAAGAAAATGAGATACCTAATACTTACCATAGCAGCTCCCCCACCACAGCAGAATGAGAGTTAAAATCCAGCTTAGTCGCATTAGACCTCTCAAACCTGGCAAAAATAAAGAGGAAAAATAGCAAAAAATAAAGGCAAAGCCTCTGTCTACATAAACAATGCAATATTTTCTAAAAATTAAGTCCTTAGCAAAAAATCAAAGGAAAGAAAGTGCAATCTGTACCAATTTCTTAACTTCTGGAACTCACTTTCAGAAAATCTGCCCATTGCTGTACAGTTGATACAACGGAAACAGTTCTGTACATGACTACATGTACATATTCACAGTCTGATTAACATACACTCATTTTATTGGCCTATTGATAGATCGGTACTGTCCTGCCATTTATTGTCATTTATATATTCCTGGCGTTACGTTGATATATAATGCAGTTGTGTGGTTTGACAGGATATATTTTTCTAATTCGTGCACAGAGCTTTCCTTTTCGTTAGAGAATCTGACATATCCATGATTTCGCGTACGGGGAAGCAGATCCTACATTTAATAAATTTCTTGTCCTTTTTCCAGACGAAGACATCATCGAACTATCTGGCAGAGAAATTTAAGTATTTTGCTATGTCTTCGTATCATATTCAGATCAACTAGTCCACCAATTCAACGTCGTATAAAAACATCGCGTTTCTCAGACTTTTCGGTTTTACACGTAGGTACACAAGCCAGTCTATCTTGTAACTTGTGGTTAAAATTAACCGATATACCTGGACCGTGTATGAAAACACCTTAAGCACATCTTAGGTGTTACAACTGCCACCAGTAATGTGATTCCCGGTTAATATTGTACACTGAGGATCACAGAGATGTTTATCAACAGCGCTAAGCCAGGTCAATAAAATAACACACAGATCCCTCAAGGCAACAAAAGAAACAATGTATGTCCGTAGATATGTTTTATATGCCTGGTTTTATTACTGTTATGTCGTATTTTTGCCTTGTCACAGTGACTTAAGGCAAAGCGATAAACTGTAAACCGACATTTATGCAGTGTGATTTCGTGACAACAAGGCGATTTTAAAGCTCACCCCGACAAATTGAAACTGGATGCGAAAAGCCAAAATGGTCCTTATCAAAGTTCACTTAGTTCTAGAAATATTTAGCGTAAAGCATGATGTCCATAAGGCCTATTCTGCTTACCTGTTTATAACGACGATGTCTCTGTTAGTTTCATTATACATTTGAGGGTGTAAAACTGTGTGAAAGCTTTACATAACAGGGGAAGGATTTTCAGACCAACGTTTCCCTTCGTTTCCCTTAAATGGCCCCTTCGTTTGCCTCGAGATTCTTAATTTGATAGAAAAGAGCCCTTTTAATCGAAGGAACTCCAGATCAAATTTTCTCTTAATCCTTGTATCCAGAAAGAAGGATTTAAGGATTCGCCATTATTTGTCATGCCGTGAGTTAAGTCTTCTTTTTGTATGCGAAATAAAATCCAATTCACCCAAGGATATCCCAGACTAAAGTTAAAAAAAAAACAATCTGACCTCTAAATCGATGAAACGAGCGTAAGATATGAACTAAAGAAAAAAATAAGATGAAGACGTGAAAAGTGCAAGGAGGATAAGGGCAGGTGTTTGGGAAGAGTTAGCACCTTCTGCTTCATTGAAGATAGACGCCGTGTAAATGTTGGTAAGTAAGTAATGCCATGTTCTCAAAGAGGAAATCACAAAGTATACCACGAACATCGGACACATCTTATAAGATTACAATATCATGATGACTACCGTAAAACCTCCACTTCACGAACCTGCATCTCTCTCAGCTGTCTTCTCTCGTAAAAATCGTAATATAGGGAATAAGCCATTAAATATCGACTGCTACAAATAAACACATCTTATAAGAGCTGCATCATCACTATCCAGAAAGGGAACAAAATAAAGCGGACATTCCTCGCTGTTTGTATACTAAGTGGCAAGCCGTCCCCGTGGAGAGTGGCTGATGTAGAGAGTCTGTAGTGTTCTTGGTTCCCATTTCCGGTGGGTATATACGATAAAAACGATCTGTTATTTAAGGACAAGACATCATCAGTATAATTAAGAATTAAACTGAAAAACTTTGGAAATTTTTTTTTATATTTGTATAAATGAGTTGCTCGATTAAGTCGATGCCAATGCGAAACCAGGCTTAAAATAACCATGTAAAAGTATTCGAAGTTGCCAACTAGAACCAAAATCATAAGTTAGAGGTATTTATATAAGGGTTATCAATAATGTTAATACTGATAATAATAAAAACATCAAAAACCAAACAAAAAATATACTTTTTGGATTAAGTCATTATAATTCCAAAAGAGGTTTCCATTTTCTTAAATCTGTTTTCAAAATATCCTTTAATCAGCTCACTTTTACTGTTATTTACAAATTTTTGAACCAGGAAATGATCTTTTATAACACTGATGAGTGCATTGCTGTTAAGGGTTTGGTGAGCCGAGGTTTTTCTTCTTTTTGGAATGCTGGTTATTACACCATGCGTCATAGTTTATGGTAAGGACAACAAAATTACCGAAATCTTTCCAAAAAAATCTGAAGTGAATCCGTCTGACCCAGGACTTTTATTATCTTTTATGTCTATGAAAGTTTTCCCTGCTCCATCAAATGCTATGCTACCCTCAATGTTTTCATATTCGGTATTACTTAGTGTTTTAAACTTTTAATTCTGCAGATGGATTTCTAAATAAATATTACTAACATCTCGATATTAATATAATATTTTTATAAAAAGACCGAACTTCTGCCAAAATATCCTCTTGGTTTATAATGACCTCATTTCTCTCTGAATCTTTGGAATAATTTTTGAACTTAAGTTTCTATTTTCTGAATTTAAGAAGTTTTCCCCTGTTTCCTCTATTCCTATTCATCATTGTTTACAGTTGTACAGGAAGCTCACAGAAGGCATTCATCTCCATTGTACCAGAAATACACTTAGGATACTTTTTCACACTCCACCAAGGCCTGAACAAAAAGAACAGTTCAAATATTTATGTCAAAGGTCAAATCAGAGCCCACACTGAGAATTAAGGTCTTATGAGAAAATCAGTCAATCTTCATAATTACAAGAGCTCTCATGAACGTCAGGAAATCCATTTGTAAAATTCCGAAATAATTATCTTTCGTCAAACATTCAGTTCCACCAGAATACAACATAGAGATAAACGTATATGTATATAAATACACGTACACATGTAAGCGGACATATTACCTGTAGATCTGTATGTTCTGAGAACAGTAATGACATCTGTCGAAAGAACACGTCTTGTGCAAAAATAATATAAAGCCAGCCATTCTAACAACTATAACATGAAAAGAATGTAGCTTACCACAGAGTTCCACATAATCCAAGACCAGCTAAACAAACAAACACTGCGAAGCAAATGAGTGGTAGTGTACCCTAGGGGTAGCTGAGGATGTCACGTGATCAAAGTGAATGATCGTTTAAATATCGTTTAGTGCACTTCCTAGTACGAGTTATACATCTATTTCTAATTGACATGTTCCTGGTCGTTATATAGCATTACATACAGTATATATATGTAACCATCATGTCGTGTCAACCGTAGGAGATCATGTTGTTGTGTAAGAGAGACATTTCAGTGACAGAAGCTACATATTTATGCGGATTACTAAATTCATTAGATATAATTTTAAAGTTCGTTACACATTATGAATTACAGAAAATTCATCGATGGGAGAAAAAAGATTGATAAAGCTGAGGAATCATCGTTGTTTTATATATTTATTATAATTACCATTATCATTCTATTTAAATCTAAACATAGATTCCTATATCATGACCTACATAATTAATGATATTCATTGCATTCTTTTGTTTCATTGTTTGTTTATGTATATTGTTTGTAAGTTTGTCCCTGTTGTTTCCTTTGTTTGTGTATATTGTTTGTAAGTTTGTCCCTGTTGTTTCCCTTGTTTGTGTATATTGTTTGTAAGTTTGTCCCTGTTGTTTCCCTTGTTTGTGTATATTGTTTGTAAGTTTGTCCCTGTTGTTTCCCTTGTTTGTGTATATTGTTTGTAAGTTTGTCCCTGTTGTTTCCCTTGTTTGTGTATATTGTTTGTAAGTTTGTCCCTGTTGTTTCCCTTGTTTGTGTATATTGTTTGTAAGTTTGTCCCTGTTGTTTCCTTTGTTTGTGTATATTGTTTGTAAGTTTGTCCCTGTTGTTTCCTTTGTTTGTGTATATTGTTTGTAAGTCTGCCCCTATTGTTTCCTTTGTTTGTGTATATTGTTTGTAAGTCTGTCCCTATTGTTTCCTGTTTGTATATATTGTTTGTAAGTCTGTCCCTATTGTTTCCTTTGTTTGTGTATGTTGTCTGTAAGTCTGTCCCTATTGCTTCCTTTGTTTGTGTATATTGTTTGTAAGTCTGTCCCTATTGTTTCCTGTTTGTATATATTGTTTGTAAGTCTGTCCCTATTGTTTCCTTTGTTTGTGTATATTGTTTGTAAGTCTGTCTCTATTGCTTCCTTTGTTTATGTATATTGTTTGTAAGTCTGTCCCTGTTGTTTCCCTTGTTTGTGTATATAGTTTGTTAGTTTGTCCCAATTGTTTCCTATGTGTATATTGTTTATCAATTTGTCCCAATTGTTTCCTTTGTTTGTGTATATTGTTTGTAAGTTTGTCCCAATTGTTTCCTTTGTTTGTGCATATTGTTTATTAGTTTGTCCCTATTGCTTCCTTTGTTTGTGTATATTGTTTGTTAGTTTGTCCCTGTTGTTTCCTTTGTTTGTGTATATTGTTTGTTAGTTTGTTAGTCCCTTAAAGATAAAAGGTTGGTGAACAAGAGTTTAAATATTGGAATCGTTTGAAAGATGAGGATTTGGCTGCAGTTAATCAGAACACAGTCGGTCTGGCGAGCCAGCAAAGACCTCAGCCCAGTCCACATCAAGCACTCATACATATGTGCTGCCTGTATCAAGAGACCAACCCAATGTGTTGTCTCTTCCGCCAAGTCATACTAAACTGGTGACTCGTCTAAAGGGTCATCTTAAACTGGTGACTCGTCTAAAGGGTCATCCTAAACTGGTGACTCGTCTAAAGGGTCATCCCAAACTAGTGACTCGTCTAAAGGGTCTACCCAAACTAGTGTTTCGTCTAAAGGGTCATCCCAAACTGGTGACTCGTCTAAAGGGTCATCCAAAACTAGTGACTCGTCTAAAGGGTCATCGCAAACTGGTGACTCGTCTAAAGGGTCATCTCAAACTGGTGGCTCGTCTAAAGGGTCATCCTAAACTGGTGACTCGTCTAAAGGGTCATCCCAAACTGGTGACTCATCTAAAGGGTCATCGCAAAGTGGTGACTCGTCTAAAGGGTCATCCCAAACTGGTGATTCGTCTAAAGGGTCATCCTAAACTGGTGACTCGTCTAAAGGGTCATCCAAAACTAGTGACTCGTCTAAAGGGTCATCGTAAACTGGTGACTCGTCAAGAGGACCATCCGAAAATGGTGATTCATCTAAAGGGTCATCCCAACGTGCTGCAATAATGACATATAAATGGCATCGATCTTACCGGCAATACCTGCAAATGCAATAACACCTAATGTACAAAAAACTAACACGTAGAGAACACCTGGTACCATCGGGCAGGTGAATGCCTTCCAACATCTGGTACATGCCATCAGGCAGGTGAATGCTTTCTCCAACATCTGGTACCATCAGGCAGATGAATGCTTTCCAACATTTGGTACATACCATCAGGCAGGTGAATGCCTTCCAATATCTGGTACCAACAGGCAAGTGAATGCTTTCCAACATCTGGTACATACCATCAGGCAGGTGAATGCTTTCCAACATCTGGTACATACCATTAGGCAGGTGAATGCTTTCCAACATCTGGTACATGCCATCAGGCAGGTAATTGCTTTCCAACATCTGGTACATACCATTAGGCAGGTGAATGCTTTCCAACATCTGGTACATTCAGGCAGGTGAATGCTTTCCAACATCTGGTACCATCAGGCAGGTGAATGCTTTCCAACATCTGGTACATACCATCAGGCAGGTGAATGCCTTCCAACATCTGGTACATACCATCAGGCAGGTGAATGCTTTCTCCAACATCTGGTACCATCAGGCAGGTAAATGCTTTCCAACATCTTGTACATACCATCAGGCAGGTGAATGCTTTCCAACATCTGGTACATATCATCAGGCAGGTGAATGCTTTCCAACATCTGGTACATACCATCAGGCAGGTGAATGTTTTCCAACATCTGGTACATACCATCAGGCAGGTGAATGCCTTCCAACATCTGGTACATATCATCAGGCAGGTGAATGCTTTCCAACATCTGGTACATACCATCAGGCAGGTGAATGTTTTCCAACATCTGGTACATACCATCAGGCAGGTGAATGCTTTCCAGCATCTGGTACCATCAGGCAGGTGAATGCTTTCCAACATCTGGCACATACCATCAGGCAGGTGAATGCTTTCCAACATCTGGTACATACCATCAGGCAGGTGAATGCTTTCCAACATCTGGTACATACCATCAGGAAGGTGAATGCTTTCCAACATCTGGTACCATCAGGCAGGTGAATGCCTTCCAACATCTGGTACCATCAGGCAGGTGAATGCCTTCCAACATCTGGTACATACCATCAGGCAGGTGAATGCTTTCCAACATCTGGTACATACCATCAGGCAGGTGAATGCTTTCCAACATCTGGTACATACCATTAGGCAGGTGAATGTTTTCCAACATCTGGTACATGCCATCAGGCAGGTGAATGCCTTCCAACATCTGGTACATACCATCAGGAAGGTGAATGCTTTCCAACATTTGGTACATACCATTAGGCAGGTGAATGCCTTCCAACATTTGGTAGATACCATCAGACAGGTGAATGCTTTCCAACATCTGGTACATACCATCAGGCAGGTGAATGCCTTCCAACATTTGGTAGATACCATCAGGCAGGTAAATGCTTTCCAACATCTGGTACATACCATCAGCAGGTGAATGCTTTCCAACATCTGGTACATACTATCAGGCAGGTGAATGCTTTCCAACATTTGATACATACGATCAGGCAGGTGAATGCTTTCCAACATCTGGTACATACCATCAGGCAGGTGAATGCCTTCCAATATCTGGTACATACTATCAGACAGGTGAATGTTTTTCAACATTTGGGATCCAGTGTACATGTAATGCTTTATTTGCACTTATATATTTCACAATGAAAAAGATCAAAATGTGAATCGATGAAATGGTCTTTCAAAACAAAAATGACCGATTCGCGATGTCTGGAGGCAATGAGTAGTTAACTGTAGCAGGGGAGGTGGGTTTTTTCTTATTATGATTTAACTTCCATATTCATATAAGTGTGTACAAGTTCGCTTTCCGATGCTGTGTATAATTCCTAAAGACCTCATTCCATTGCTGACCACCAGGATGTAATGTGCGGGGCCAAAAAGAGTCAATTGACTGAACTTTCAAAAATATTTTATCAAAAGTGCAAACATGAACGCAGGGTTAACATTTCCCTGGATACAGGAAACTAGTTTGCAATATTTTAACAATATTAAGAATAACTTATTTATATTTTACTGAAAAGAGCTTAAACTTGGTAAGAGCTATTAGTATTACGAGATGACGGCTTGATGGTCCAAGGTGTTAATGGGCGGGACCAACAGGGGTCATATTGACTCATGTTTCAGAGAACTTCTCAATACCCAGATATAATAGAATCTCTGATACACTATTTATGGAGTGAAGAGTTTATATAGGAAAATTACATTTTTAGTGTAATTCATATTAATGTCTATTGTTTCATTAGTCAGTGTATGCTGTTTCCTTAGACTGTGTCTGTTGTTTCATTAGTCAGTGTATGCTGTTTCCTTAGACTGTGTCTATTGTTTCGTTAGTCAGTGTATGCTGTTTCCTTATACTGTGTCTATTGTTTCGTTAGTCAGTGTATGCTGTTTCCTTAGACTGTGTCTGTTGTTGCGTTAGTCAGTGTATGCTGTTTCCTTAGACTGTGTCTGTTGTTGCGTTAGTCAGTGTATGCTGTTTCCTTAGACTGTGTCTATTGTTTCGTTAGTCAGTGTATGCTGTTTCCTTAGACTGTGTATACTGTTTCATTAGTCAGTGTATGCTGTTTCCTTAGACTGTGTATACTGTTTCGTTAGTCAGTGTATGCTGTTTCCTTATACTGTGTCTATTGTTTCGTTAGTCAGTGTATGCTGTTTCCTTAGACTGTGTCTGTTGTTGCGTTAGTCAGTGTATGCTGTTTCCTTAGACTGTGTCTGTTGTTGCGTTAGTCAGTGTATGCTGTTTCCTTAGACTGTGTCTGTTGTTTCATTAGTCAGTGTATGCTGTTTCCTTAGACTGTGTCTATTGTTTCGTTAGTCAGTGTATGTTGTTTCCTTAGACTGTGTCTATTGTTTCGTTAGTCAGTGTATGCTGTTTTCTTAGACTGTGTATACTGTTTCATTAGTCAGTGTATGCTGTTTCCTTAGACTGTGTATACTGTTTCGTTAGTCAGTGTATGCTGTTTCCTTATACTGTGTCTATTGTTGCGTTAGTCAGTGTATGCTGTTTCCTTAGACTGTGTCTGTTGTTGCGTTAGTCAGTGTATGCTGTTTCCTTAGACTGTGTCTGTTGTTGCGTTAGTCAGTGTATGCTGTTTCCTTAGACTGTGTCTGTTGTTTCGTTAGTCAGTGTATGCTGTTTCCTTACACTGTGTATACTGTTTCCTTAGACTGTGTCTGTTGTTTCGTTAGTCAGTGTATGCTGTTTCCTTAGACTGTGTCTATTGTTTCGTTAGTCAGTGTATGCTGTTTCCTTAGACTGTGTCTGTTGTTTCATTAGTCAGTGTATGCTGTTTCCTTAGACTGTGTCTGTTGTTTCGTTAGTCAGTGTATGCTGTTTCCTTAGACTGTGTCTATTGTTTCGTTAGTCAGTGTATGCTGTTTCCTTAGACTGTGTATACTTTTTCCTTATACTGTGTCTATTGTTTCGTTAGTCAGACTGTGTCTATTGTTTCGTTAGTCAGTGTATGCTGTACTGTATGTGTTTCCTTAGACTGTGTCTGTTGTTTCGTTAGTCAGTGTATGCTGTTTCCTTAGACTGTGTCTGTTGTTTCGTTAGTCAGTGTATGCTGTTTCCTTAGACTGTGTCTGTTGTTTCGTTAGTCAGTGTATGCTGTTTCCTTAGACTGTGTCTGTTGTTTCGTTAGTCAGTGTATGCTGTTTCCTTAGACTGTGTCTGTTGTTTCGTTAGTCAGTGTATGCTGTTTCCTTAGACTGTGTCTGTTGTTGTCAGTGTATGCTGTTTCCTTAGTGTGTCAGTGTATGCTGTTTCCTTAGACTGTGTCTGTTGTTTCGTTAGTCAGTGTATGCTGTTTCCTTAGACTGTGTCTATTGTTTCGTTAGTCAGTGTATGCTGTTTCCTTAGTGTGTCTATTGTTTCTTAGTCAGTGTATGCTGTTTCCTTAGACTGTGTATACTGTTTCGTTAGTCAGTGTATGCTGTTTCCTTAGACTGTGTCTGTTGTTGCGTTAGTCAGTGTATGTTGTTTCCTTAGACTGTGTCTGTTGTTTCGTTAGTCAGTGTATGCTGTTTCCTTAGACTGTGTATACTGTTTCGTTAGTCAGTGTATGCTGTTTCCTTAGACTGTGTATAGTGTTGTCTATTGTTACGTTAGTCAGTGTATGCTGTTTCCTTAGACTGTGTCTGTTGTTTCGTTAGTCAGTGTATGTTGTTTCCTTAGACTGTGTCTGTTGTTTCATTAGTCAGTGTATGCTGTTTCCTTAGACTGTGTCTAATGTTTCATTAGTCAGTGTATGCTGTTTCCTTAGACTGTGTCTGTTGCTGTTTCCTTAGACTGTGTCTATTGTTTCAGTGTATGCTGTTTCCTTAGACTGTGTCTAGTTTCGTTATCAGTGTGTATGCTGTTTCCTTAGACTGTGTCTGTTGTTGTCAGTTAGTCAGTGTATGTTGTTTCCTTAGACTGTGTCTGTTGTTGCGTTAGTCAGTGTATGCTGTTTCCTTAGACTGTGTCTGTTGTTTCGTTAGTCAGTGTATGCTGTTTCCTTAGACTGTGTCTGTTGTTTCATTAGTCAGTGTATGCTGTTTCCTTAGACTGTGTCTATTGTTTCGTTAGTCAGTGTATGCTGTTTCCTTAGACTGTGTCTATTGTTACCTTAGTCAGTGTATGCTGTTTCCTTAGACTGTGTCTGTTGTTTCGTTAGTCAGTGTATGCTGTTTCCTTAGACTGTGTCTGTTGTTGCGTTAGTCAGTGTATGCTGTTTCCTTAGACTGTGTCTGTTGTTTCGTTAGTCAGTGTATGCTGTTTCCTTAGACTGTGTCTTAGACTGTGTCTGTTGTTAGTCAGTGTATGTTGTTTCCTTAGACTGTGTCTGTTGTTTCGTTAGTCAGTGTATGCTGTTTCCTTAGACTGTGTCTATTGTTTCGTTAGTCAGTGTATGCTGTTTCCTTAGACTGTGTATACTGTTTCATTAGTCAGTGTATGCTGTTTCCTTAGACTGTGTATACTGTTTCGTTAGTCAGTGTATGCTGTTTCCTTAGACTGTGTCTATTGTTTCGTTAGTCAGTGTATGCTGTTTCCTTAGACTGTGTCTGTTGTTTCGTTAGTCAGTGTATGCTGTTTCCTTAGACTGTGTCTGTTGTTTCGTTAGTCAGTGTATGCTGTTTCCTTACACTGTGTATACTGTTTCCTTAGACTGTGTCTGTTGTTTCGTTAGTCAGTGTATGCTGTTTCCTTAGACTGTGTCTATTGTTTCGTTAGTCAGTGTATGCTGTTTCCTTAGACTGTGTCTGTTGTTTCATTAGTCAGTGTATGCTGTTTCCTTAGACTGTGTCTGTTGTTTCGTTAGTCAGTGTATGCTGTTTCCTTAGACTGTGTCTATTGTTTCGTTAGTCAGTGTATGCTGTTTCCTTAGACTGTGTATACTTTTTCCTTATACTGTGTCTATTGTTGCGTTAGTCAGTGTATGCTGTTTCCTTAGACTGTGTCTATTGTTACCTTAGTCAGTGTATGCTGTTTCCTTAGACTGTGTCTGTTGTTTCGTTAGTCAGTGTATGTTGTTTCCTTAGACTGTGTCTGTTGTTGCGTTAGTCAGTGTATGCTGTTTCCTTAGACTGTGTCTATTGTTACATTAGTCAGTGTATACTTTTTCCTTAGACTGTGTCTATTGTTGCGTTAGTCAGTGTATGCTGTTTCCTTAGACTGTGTCTATTGTTACCTTAGTCAGTG
The DNA here is from genome assembly GCF_031769215.1 of Ylistrum balloti. Classification (NCBI taxonomy): domain Eukaryota; kingdom Metazoa; phylum Mollusca; class Bivalvia; order Pectinida; family Pectinidae; genus Ylistrum; species Ylistrum balloti. The sequence goes on along the minus strand of NW_026782600.1, from coordinate 324,238 downwards.
TATGCTGTTTCCTTAGACTGTGTCTGTTGTTTCGTTAGTCAGTGTATGTTGTTTCCTTAGACTGTGTCTGTTGTTGCGTTAGTCAGTGTATGCTGTTTCCTTAGACTGTGTCTATTGTTACATTAGTCAGTGTATGCTGTTTCCTTAGACTGTACCTGTTGTTTCGTTAGTCAGTGTATGCTGTTTCCTTAGACTGTGTCTGTTGTTTCGTTAGTCAGTGTATGCTGTTTCCTTAGACTGTGTATACTGTTTCCTTATACTGTGTCTATTGTTGCGTTAGTTAGTGCATACTGTTTCCTTAGACTGTGTCTATTGTTACCTTAGTCAGTGTATGCTGTTTCCTTATACTGTGTCTATTGATGCGTTAGTCAGTGCATACTGTTTCCTTTGACTGTGTCTATTGTTGCGTTAGTCAGTGCATACCGTTTCCTTAGACTGTGTCTATTGTTGCGTTAGTCAGTGCATACTGTTTCCTTAGACTGTACCTGTCGTTTCCTTAGCTTGGTTCCTCTCGTTTTCCCAGCTTTTATATTCTTCTATCTGATAAGCTTTGTATGATTGTTTACAACGGAAGTGTTTTCAAAATATAATGATTTTCACTACTTTAAGATAACATTTTTACTGATTAAAACAACTGTATATAATTTATTTATTTCACAATACCTTTTCACTTGAATAAATCTCTTGTTTGCGCTGACGGGTCGTTATCATCGTATCATGATGAAGAAGAGCTTTATCAATTAACAATGAGACAGGTATGGCATTCGTGTAAGATAGTTGTAAATAGTATGCTATTTATATCAGTTCAATGGGAGGTAACTCGGAGACTTTGATAGAAATTTGACGGCCATTAGATAGAACGTCTTACCCGTGACATGGCGTCTTACGCACCCAAATTGTACAACGACTCATGAATACCACATTTCATTACAAATCTAAACATGATACAGTAGAGAAAAACAATAACTTAAATTACATCATACAACTGGTTTGTCCTTTTTGGACTCGTTAATGAAAGGGTCTTAATTTTTATACATGTACCTAACAGACAATTACCTCAGGAACACTTTATTAAATGAGAATCAGCATAGAGTACGTGATACACTTGCCCAATGATTAAACCAAGTTTTTTTTTTTTTTTATAATTCTGATTCAATTCAGAAGAACAACAATAAATTAGATTATATTGTTAGTCTGTTACTATTCGCGGCATGCAGGCTGCGGCAAGATATGATCGAGCGAGTTAAAAAAAAGATAGGTTCGGACAATAAATATTACAATCAGCAAGTAAGCTATGACACGAAATGTGATCAACAAATTTGAAAGTCTGTTTCCATTTCAATTCTTGTTCTACCAATCAATAATGTATTGCTTTCTCTGTAACGGGCATGAATTTGGCAGTCAGTGTGGACATAGAGATTACGCCCGTCGTCTGGGAAACAAACAATACCATTCCTGAATTATCTTATTTTCTCATTACTCTGTCTAAACCTCACGTGAAAGTCAGTGAAACATATGTCTGTACCTTATTTCCCACAGAAATATAACATGATACTCAGTGAAACATATGTCTGTACCTTATTTCCCACAGAAATATAACATGATACTCAGTGAAACATATGTCTGTACCTTTCCAACATCTGGTACATACCATCAGGCAGGTGAATGCTTTCCAACATCTGGTACCATCAGGCAGGTGAATGCCTTCCAACATCTGGTACCATCAGGCAGGTGAATGCCTTCCAACATCTGGTACATACCATCAGGCAGGTGAATGCTTTCCAACATCTGGTACATACCATCAGGCAGGTGAATGCTTTCCAACATCTGGTACCATCAGGCAGGTGAATGCCTTCCAACATCTGGTACCATCAGGGAGGTGAATGCCTTCCAACATCTGGTACCATCAGACAGGTGAATGCCTTCCAACATCTGGTACATACCATCAGGCAGGTGAATGCTTTCCAACATCTGGTACCATCAGGCAGGTGAATGTTTTCCAACATCTGGTACATGCCATCAGGAAGGTGAATGCCTTCCAACATCTGGTACCATCAGGCAGGTGAATGCTTTCCAACATCTGGTACACACCATCAGGCAGTTGAATGCTTTCCAACATTTGGTACATACCATTAGGCAGGTGAATGCCTTCCAACATTTGGTAGATACCATCAGACAGGTGAATGCTTTCCAACATCTGGTACATACCATCAGGCAGGTAAATGCTTTCCAACATCTGGTACATACCATCAGGCAGGTGAATGCTTTCCAACATTTGGTACATACCATCAGGCAGGTGAATGCTTTCCAACATTTGGTACATACCATAAGGCAGGTGAATGCTTTCATACATCTGGTACATACCATCAACAGGTGAATGCTTTCCAACATCTGGTACATACTATCAGGCAGGTGAATGCTTTCCAACATTTGATACATACGATCAGGCAGGTGAATGCTTTCCAACATCTGGTACATACCATCAGGCAGGTGAATGCTTTCCAACATCTGGTACATACTTTCAGACAGGTGAATGCTTTCCAACATCTGGTACATACCATCAGGCAGGTGAATGCCTTCCAACATCTGGTACATACCATCAGGCAGGTGAATGCCTTCCAATATCTGGTACATACTATCAGACAGGTGAATGTTTTTCAACATTTGGGATCCAGTGTACATGTAATGCTTTATTTGCACTTATATATTTCACAATGAAAAAGATCAAAATGTGAATCGATGAAATGGTCTTTCAAAACAAAAATGACCGATTCGCGATGTCTGGAGGCAATGAGTAGTTAACTGTAGCAGGGGAGGTGGGTTTTTTCTTATTATGATTTAACTTCCATATTCATATAAGTGTGTACAAGTTCGCTTTCCGATGCTGTGTAGAATTCCTAAAGACCTCATTCCATTGCTGACCACCAGGGTGTAATGTGCGGGGCCAAAAAGAGTCAATTGACTGAACTTTCAAAAATATTTTATCAAAAGTGCAAACATGAACGCAGGGTTAACATTTCCCTGGATACAGGAAACTAGTTTGCAATATTTTAACAATATTAAGAATAACTTATTTATATTTTACTGAAAAGAGCTTAAACTTGGTAAGAGCTATTAGTATTACGAGATGACGGCTTGATGGTCCAAGGTGTTAATGGGCGGGACCAACAGGGGTCATATTGACTCATGTTTCAGAGAACTTCTCAATACCCAGATATAATAGAATCTCTGATACACTATTTATGGAGTGAAGAGTTTATATAGGAAAATTACATTTTTAGTGTAATTCATATTAATGTCTATTGTTTCATTAGTCAGTGTATGCTGTTTCCTTAGACTGTGTCTGTTGTTTCATTAGTCAGTGTATGCTGTTTCCTTAGACTGTGTCTATTGTTTCGTTAGTCAGTGTATGCTGTTTCCTTATACTGTGTCTATTGTTTCGTTAGTCAGTGTATGCTGTTTCCTTGGACTGTGTCTGTTGTTGAGTTAGTCAGTGTATGCTGTTTCCTTAGACTGTGTCTGTTGTTGCGTTAGTCAGTGTATGCTGTTTCCTTAGACTGTGTCTATTGTTTCGTTAGTCAGTGTATGCTGTTTCCTTAGACTGTGTATACTGTTTCATTAGTCAGTGTATGCTGTTTCCTTAGACTGTGTATACTGTTTCGTTAGTCAGTGTATGCTGTTTCCTTATACTGTGTCTATTGTTTCGTTAGTCAGTGTATGCTGTTTCCTTAGACTGTGTCTGTTGTTGCGTTAGTCAGTGTATGCTGTTTCCTTAGACTGTGTCTATTGTTTCGTTAGTCAGTGTATGTTGTTTCCTTAGACTGTGTCTATTGTTTCGTTAGTCAGTGTATGCTGTTTCCTTAGACTGTGTATACTGTTTCATTAGTCAGTGTATGCTGTTTCCTTAGACTGTGTATACTGTTTCGTTAGTCAGTGTATGCTGTTTCCTTATACTGTGTCTATTGTTGCGTTAGTCAGTGTATGCTGTTTCCTAAGACTGTGTCTGTTGTTGCGTTAGTCAGTGTATGCTGTTTCCTTAGACTGTGTCTGTTGTTGCGTTAGTCAGTGTATGCTGTTTCCTTAGACTGTGTCTGTTGTTTCGTTAGTCAGTGTATGCTGTTTCCTTACACTGTGTATACTGTTTCCTTAGACTGTGTCTGTTGTTTCGTTAGTCAGTGTATGCTGTTTCCTTAGACTGTGGCTATTGTTTCGTTAGTCAGTGTATGCTGTTTCCTTAGACTGTGTCTGTTCTTTCATTAGTCAGTGTATGCTGTTTCCTTAGACTGTGTCTGTTGTTTCGTTAGTCAGTGTATGCTGTTTCCTTAGACTGTGTCTATTGTTTCGTTAGTCAGTGTATGCTGTTTCCTTAGACTGTGTATACTTTTTCCTTATACTGTGTCTATTGTTGCGTTAGTCAGTGTATGCTGTTTCCTTAGACTGTGTCTATTGTTACCTTAGTCAGTGTATGCTGTTTCCTTAGACTGTGTCTGTTGTTTCGTTAGTCAGTGTATGTTGTTTCCTTAGACTGTGTCTGTTGTTGCGTTAGTCAGTGTATGCTGTTTCCTTAGACTGTGTCTGTTGTTGCGTTAGTCAGTGTATGCTGTTTCCTTAGACTGTGTCTGTTGTTTCATTAGTCAGTGTATGCTGTTTCCTTAGACTGTGTCTATTGTTTCGTTAGTCAGTGTATGTTGTTTCCTTAGACTGTGTCTATTGTTTCGTTAGTCAGTGTATGCTGTTTCCTTAGACTGTGTATACTGTTTCATTAGTCAGTGTATGCTGTTTCCTTAGACTGTGTATACTGTTTCGTTAGTCAGTGTATGCTGTTTCCTTATACTGTGTCTATTGTTGCGTTAGTCAGTGTATGCTGTTTCCTTAGACTGTGTCTGTTGTTGCGTTAGTCAGTGTATGCTGTTTCCTTAGACTGTGTCTGTTGTTTCGTTAGTCAGTGTATGCTGTTTCCTTAGACTGTGTCTATTGTTTCGTTAGTCAGTGTATGCTGTTTCCTTACACTGTGTATACTTTTTCCTTATACTGTGTCTATTGTTGCGTTAGTCAGTGTATGCTGTTTCCTTAGACTGTGTCTGTTGTTTCGTTAGTCAGTGTATGTTGTTTCCTTAGACTGTGTCTGTTGTTTCGTTAGTCAGTGTATGCTGTTTCCTTAGACTGTGTATACTTTTTCCTTATATTGTGTCTATTGTTGCGTTAGTCAGTGTATGCTGTTTCCTTAGACTGTGTCTATTGTTACCTTAGTCAGTGTATGCTGTTTCCTTAGACTGTGTCTGTTGTTTCGTTAGTCAGTGTATGTTGTTTCCTTAGACTGTGTCTGTTGTTGCGTTAGTCAGTGTATGCTGTTTCCTTAGACTGTGTCTGTTGTTGCGTTAGTCAGTGTATGCTGTTTCCTTAGACTGTGTCTGTTGTTTCATTAGTCAGTGTATGCTGTTTCCTTAGACTGTGTCTATTGTTTCGTTAGTCAGTGTATGTTGTTTCCTTAGACTGTGTCTATTGTTTCGTTAGTCAGTGTATGCTGTTTCCTTAGACTGTGTATACTGTTTCGTTAGTCAGTGTATGCTGTTTCCTTAGACTGTGTATACTGTTTCGTTAGTCAGTGTATGCTGTTTCCTTAGACTGTGTCTGTTGTTTCGTTAGTCAGTGTATGTTGTTTCCTTAGACTGTGTCTATTGTTTCGTTAGTCAGTGTATGCTGTTTCCTTAGACTGTGTATACTGTTTCGTTAGTCAGTGTATGCTGTTTCCTTAGACTGTGTATACTGTTTCGTTAGTCAGTGTATACTTTTTCCTTTGACTGTGTCTGTTGTTTCGTTAGTCAGTGTATGCTGTTTCCTTAGACTGTGTCTATTGTTACCTTAGTCAGTGTATGCTGTTTCCTTAGACTGTGTCTGTTGTTTCGTTAGTCAGTGTATGTTGTTTCCTTAGACTGTGTCTGTTGTTGCGTTAGTCAGTGTATGCTGTTTCCTTAGACTGTGTCTGTTGTTGCGTTAGTCAGTGTATGCTGTTTCCTTAGACTGTGTCTGTTGTTTCATTAGTCAGTGTATGCTGTTTCCTTAGACTGTGTCTATTGTTTCGTTAGTCAGTGTATGCTGTTTCCTTAGACTGTGTCTATTGTTTCGTTAGTCAGTGTATGCTGTTTCCTTAGACTGTGTCTATTGTTTCGTTAGTCAGTGTATGCTGTTTCCTTAGACTGTGTATACTGTTTCATTAGTCAGTGTATGCTGTTTCCTTAGACTGTGTATACTGTTTCGTTAGTCAGTGTATGCTGTTTCCTTATACTGTGTCTATTGTTGTTGCGTTAGTCAGTGTATGCTGTTTCCTTAGACTGTGTCTGTTGTTGCGTTAGTCAGTGTATGCTGTTTCCTTAGACTGTGTCTGTTGTTGTTTCGTTAGTCAGTGTATGCTGTTTCCTTAGACTGTGTCTATTGTTTCGTTAGTCAGTGTATGCTGTTTCCTTACACTGTGTATACTTTTTCCTTATACTGTGTCTATTGTTGCGTTAGTCAGTGTATGCTGTTTCCTTAGACTGTGTCTGTTGTTTCGTTAGTCAGTGTATGTTGTTTCCTTAGACTGTGTCTGTTGTTTCGTTAGTCAGTGTATGCTGTTTCCTTAGACTGTGTCTATTGTTTCGTTAGTCAGTGTATGCTGTTTCCTTATACTGTGTCTATTGTTGCGTTAGTCAGTGTATGCTGTTTCCTTAGACTGTGTCTGTTGTTGCGTTAGTCAGTGTATGCTGTTTCCTTAGACTGTGTCTATTGTTACCTTAGTCAGTGTATGTTGTTTCCTTAGACTGTGTCTGTTGTTGCGTTAGTCAGTGTATGCTGTTTCCTTAGACTGTGTCTGTTGTTGCGTTAGTCAGTGTATGCTGTTTCCTTAGACTGTGTCTGTTGTTTCATTAGTCAGTGTATGCTGTTTCCTTAGACTGTGTCTATTGTTTCGTTAGTCAGTGTATGTTGTTTCCTTAGACTGTGTCTATTGTTTCGTTAGTCAGTGTATGCTGTTTCCTTAGACTGTGTATACTGTTTCCAGTGTATGCTGTTTCCTTAGACTGTGTATACTGTTTCGTTAGTCAGTGTATGCTGTTTCCTTAGACTGTGTATACTGTTTCGTTAGTCAGTGTATGCTGTTTCCTTAGACTGTGTCAATTGTTTCGTTAGTCAGTGTATGCTGTTTCCTTAGACTGTACCTGTTGTTTCGTTAGTCAGTGTATGCTGTTTCCTTAGACTGTGTCAATTGTTTCGTTAGTCAGTGTATGCTGTTTCCTTAGACTGTGTCTATTGTTTCGTTAGTCAGTGTAAGCTGTTTCCTTAGACTGTGTATACTGTTTCGTTAGTCAGTGTATGCTGTTTCCTTAGAATGTGTCTATTGTTTCGTTAGTCAGTGTATGTTGTTTCCTTAGACTGTGTATACTGTTCCGTTAGTCAGTGTATGCTGTTTCATTAGACTGTGTCTGTTGTTTCGTTAGTCAGTGTATGTTGTTTCCTTAGACTGTGTCTGTTGTTTCATTAGTCAGTGTATGCTGTTTCCTTAGACTGTGTCTATTGTTTCGTTAGTCAGTGTATGCTGTTTCCTTAGACTGTGTCTATTGTTTCGTTAGTCAGTGTATGCTGTTTCCTTATACTGTGTCTATTGTTTCGTTAGTCAGTGTATGCTGTTTCCTTGGACTGTGTCTGTTGTTGAGTTAGTCAGTGTATGCTGTTTCCTTAGACTGTGTCTGTTGTTGCGTTAGTCAGTGTATGCTGTTTCCTTAGACTGTGTCTATTGTTTCGTTAGTCAGTGTATGCTGTTTCCTTAGACTGTGTATACTGTTTCATTAGTCAGTGTATGCTGTTTCCTTAGACTGTGTATACTGTTTCGTTAGTCAGTGTATGCTGTTTCCTTATACTGTGTCTATTGTTTCGTTAGTCAGTGTATGCTGTTTCCTTAGACTGTGTCTGTTGTTGCGTTAGTCAGTGTATGCTGTTTCCTTAGACTGTGTCTATTGTTTCGTTAGTCAGTGTATGTTGTTTCCTTAGACTGTGTCTATTGTTTCGTTAGTCAGTGTATGCTGTTTCCTTAGACTGTGTATACTGTTTCATTAGTCAGTGTATGCTGTTTCCTTAGACTGTGTATACTGTTTCGTTAGTCAGTGTATGCTGTTTCCTTATACTGTGTCTATTGTTGCGTTAGTCAGTGTATGCTGTTTCCTTAGACTGTGTCTGTTGTTGCGTTAGTCAGTGTATGCTGTTTCCTTAGACTGTGTCTGTTGTTGCGTTAGTCAGTGTATGCTGTTTCCTTAGACTGTGTCTGTTGTTTCGTTAGTCAGTGTATGCTGTTTCCTTACACTGTGTATACTGTTTCCTTAGTATGCTGTTTCTGTGTCTGTTGTTTCGTTAGTCAGTGTATGCTGTTTCCTTAGACTGTGTCTATTGTTTCGTTAGTCAGTGTATGCTGTTTCCTTAGACTGTGTCTGTTCTTTCATTAGTCAGTGTATGCTGTTTCCTTAGACTGTGTCTGTTGTTTCGTTAGTCAGTGTATGCTGTTTCCTTAGACTGTGTCTATTGTTTCGTTAGTCAGTGTATGCTGTTTCCTTAGACTGTGTATACTTTTTCCTTATACTGTGTCTATTGTTGCGTTAGTCAGTGTATGCTGTTTCCTTAGTCAGTGTATGCTGTTTCCTTACACTGTGTATACTTTTTCCTTATACTGTGTCTATTGTTGCGTTAGTCAGTGTATGCTGTTTCCTTAGACTGTGTCTGTTGTTTCGTTAGTCAGTGTATGCTGTTTCCTTAGACTGTGTATACTGTTTCATTAGTCAGTGTATGCTGTTTCCTTAGACTGTGTATACTGTTTCGTTAGTCAGTGTATGCTGTTTCCTTATACTGTGTCTATTGTTGTTGTTGTCTGTTGTTTCGTTAGTCGTTAGTCAGTGTATGCTGTTTCCTTAGACTGTGTCTGTTGTTGCGTTAGTCAGTGTATGCTGTTTCCTTAGACTGTGTCTGTTGTTTCGTTAGTCAGTGTATGCTGTTTCCTTAGACTGTGTCTATTGTTTCGTTAGTCAGTGTATGCTGTTTCCTTAGACTGTGTATACTGTTTCCTTATACTGTGTATCAGTGTATGCTATTCCTTAGACTGTGTCTGTTGTTTCGTTAGTCAGTGTATGTTGTTTCCTTAGACTGTGTATGTTGTTTCGTAAGTCAGTGTATGCTGTTTCCTTAGACTGTGTATACTTTTTCCTTATACTGTGTCTATTGTTGCGTTAGTCAGTGTATGCTGTTTCCTTAGACTGTGTCTATTGTTACCTTAGTCAGTGTATGCTGTTTCCTTAGACTGTGTCTGTTGTTTCGTTAGTCAGTGTATGTTGTTTCCTTAGACTGTGTCTGTTGTTGCGTTAGTCAGTGTATGCTGTTTCCTTAGACTGTGTCTGTTGTTGCGTTAGTCAGTGTATGCTGTTTCCTTAGACTGTGTCTGTTGTTTCATTAGTCAGTGTATGCTGTTTCCTTAGACTGTGTCTATTGTTTCGTTAGTCAGTGTATGCTGTTTCCTTAGACTGTGTCTATTGTTTCGTTAGTCAGTGTATGCTGTTTCCTTAGACTGTGTATACTGTTTCGTTAGTCAGTGTATGCTGTTTCCTTAGACTGTGTATACTGTTTCGTTAGTCAGTGTATGCTGTTTCCTTAGACTGTGTCTGTTGTTTCGTTAGTCAGTGTATGTTGTTTCCTTAGACTGTGTCTATTGTTTCGTTAGTCAGTGTATGCTGTTTCCTTAGACTGTGTATACTGTTTCGTTAGTCAGTGTATGCTGTTTCCTTAGACTGTGTATACTGTTTCGTTAGTCAGTGTATACTTTTTCCTTAGACTGTGTCTGTTGTTTCGTTAGTCAGTGTATGCTGTTTCCTTAGACTGTGTCTATTGTTACCTTAGTCAGTGTATGCTGTTTCCTTAGACTGTGTCTGTTGTTTCGTTAGTCAGTGTATGTTGTTTCCTTAGACTGTGTCTGTTGTTTCGTTAGTCAGTGTATGCTGTTTCCTTAGACTGTGTCTGTTGTTGCGTTAGTCAGTGTATGCTGTTTCCTTAGACTGTGTCTGTTGTTTCATTAGTCAGTGTATGCTGTTTCCTTAGACTGTGTCTATTGTTTCGTTAGTCAGTGTATGCTGTTTCCTTAGACTGTGTCTATTGTTGCGCGTTAGTCAGTGTATGCTGTTTCCTTAGACTGTGTCTATTGTTTCGTTAGTCAGTGTATGCTGTTTCCTTAGACTGTGTATACTGTTTCATTAGTCAGTGTATGCTGTTTCCTTAGACTGTGTCTATTGTTTCGTTAGTCAGTGTATGCTGTTTCCTTAGACTGTGTCTATTGTTGCGTTAGTCAGTGTATGCTGTTTCCTTAGACTGTGTCTGTTGTTTCGTTAGTCAGTGTATGCTGTTTCCTTAGACTGTGTCTATTGTTTCGTTAGTCAGTGTATGCTGTTTCCTTACACTGTGTATACTTTTTCCTTATACTGTGTCTATTGTTGCGTTAGTCAGTGTATGCTGTTTCCTTAGACTGTGTCTGTTGTTTCGTTAGTCAGTGTATGTTGTTTCCTTAGACTGTGTCTGTTGTTTCGTTAGTCAGTGTATGCTGTTTCCTTAGACTGTGTCTATTGTTTCGTTAGTCAGTGTATGCTGTTTCCTTATACTGTGTCTATTGTTGCGTTAGTCAGTGTATGCTGTTTCCTTAGACTGTGTCTGTTGTTGCGTTAGTCAGTGTATGCTGTTTCCTTAGACTGTGTCTATTGTTACCTTAGTCAGTGTATGTTGTTTCCTTAGACTGTGTCTGTTGTTGCGTTAGTCAGTGTATGCTGTTTCCTTAGACTGTGTCTGTTGTTGCGTTAGTCAGTGTATGCTGTTTCCTTAGACTGTGTCTGTTGTTTCATTAGTCAGTGTATGCTGTTTCCTTAGACTGTGTCTATTGTTTCGTTAGTCAGTGTATGTTGTTTCCTTAGACTGTGTCTATTGTTTCGTTAGTCAGTGTATGCTGTTTCCTTAGACTGTGTATACTGTTTCGTTAGTCAGTGTATGCTGTTTCCTTAGACTGTGTATACTGTTTCGTTAGTCAGTGTATGCTGTTTCCTTAGACTGTGTCTGTTGTTGCGTTAGTCAGTGTATGCTGTTTCCTTAGACTGTGTCAATTGTTTCGTTAGTCAGTGTATGCTGTTTCCTTAGTGTACCTGTTGTTTCGTTATGTCAGTGTATGCTGTTTCCTTAGACTGTGTCAATTGTTTCGTTAGTCAGTGTATGCTGTTTCCTTAGACTGTGTCTATTGTTTCGTTAGTCAGTGTAAGCTGTTTCCTTAGACTGTGTATACTGTTTCGTTAGTCAGTGTATGCTGTTTCCTTAGACTGTGTCTATTGTTTCGTTAGTCAGTGTATGTTGTTTCCTTAGACTGTGTATACTGTTCCGTTAGTCAGTGTATGCTGTTTCATTAGACTGTGTCTGTTGTTTCGTTAGTCAGTGTATGTTGTTTCCTTAGACTGTGTCTGTTGTTTCATTAGTCAGTGTATGCTGTTTCCTTAGACTGTGTCTATTGTTTCGTTAGTCAGTGTATGCTGTTTCCTTAGACTGTGTCTATTGTTTCGTTAGTCAGTGTATGCTGTTTCCTTAGACTGTGTATACTGTTTCGTTAGTCAGTGTATGCTGTTTCCTTAGACTGTGTCTATTGTTTCGTTAGTCAGTGTATGTTGTTTCCTTAGACTGTGTATACTGTTTCGTTAGTCAGTGTATGCTGTTTCCTTAGACTGTGTCTGTTGTTTTGTTAGTCAGTGTATGTTGTTTCCTTAGACTGTGTCTGTTGTTTCATTAGTCAGTGTATGCTGTTTCCTTATACTGTATCTATTGTTGCGTTAGTCAGTGCATACTGTTTCCTTAGACTGTGTCTATTGTTTCATTAGTCAGTGTATGCTGTTTCCTTAGACTGTGTATACTGTTTCCTTATACTGTGTCTATTGTTGCGTTAGTCAGTGCATACTGTTTCCTTAGACTGTGTCTATTGTTACCTTAGTCAGTGTATGCTGTTTCCTTATACTGTGTCTATTGTTGCGTTAGTCAGTGCATACCGTTTCCTTAGACTGTGTCTATTGTTGCGTTAGTCAGTGCATACTGTTTCCTTAGACTGTACCTGTCGTTTCCTTAGCTTGGTTCCTCTCGTTTTCCCAGCTTTTATATTCTTCTATCTGATAAGCTTTGTATGATTGTTTACAACGGAAGTGTTTTCAAAATATAATGATTTTCACTACTTTAAGATAACATTTTTACTGATTAAAACAACTGTATATAATTTATTTATTTCACAATACCTTTTCACTTGAATAAATCTCTTGTTTGCGCTGACGGGTCGTTATCATCGTATCATGATGAAGAAGAGCTTTATCAATTAACAATGAGACAGGTATGGCATTCGTGTAAGATAGTTGTAAATAGTATGCTATTTATATCAGTTCAATGGGAGGTAACTCGGAGACTTTGATAGAAATTTGACGGCCATTAGATAGAACGTCTTACCCGTGACATGGCGTCTTACGCACCCAAATTGTACAACGACTCATGAATACCACATTTCATTACAAATCTAAACATGATACAGTAGAGAAAAACAATAACTTAAATTGCATCATACAACTGGTTTGTCCTTTTTGGACTCGTTAATGAAAGGGTCTTAATTTTTATACATGTACCTAACAGACAATTACCTCAGGAACACTTTATTAAATGAGAATCAGCATAGAGTACGTGATACACTTGCCCAATGATTAAACCAAGTTTTTTTTTTTTTTATAATTCTGATTCAATTCAGAAGAACAACAATAAATTAGATTATATTGTTAGTCTGTTACTATTCGCGGCATGCAGGTTGCGGCAAGATATGATCGAGCGAGTTAAAAAAAAGATAGGTTCGGACAATAAATATTACAATCAGCAAGTAAGCTATGACGCGAAATGTGATCAACAAATTTGAAAGTCTGTTTCCATTTCAATTCTTGTTCTACCAATCAATAATGTATTGCTTTCTCTGTAACGGGCATGAATTTGGCAGTCAGTGTGGACATAGAGATTACGCCCGTCGTCTGGGAAACAAACAATACCATTCCTGAATTATCTTATTTTCTCATTACTCTGTCTAAACCTCACGTGAAAGTCAGTGAAACATATGTCTGTGCCTTATTTCCCACAGAAATATAACACATGATACTCAGTGAAACATATGTCTACCTTATTTCCCACAAAAATATAACACATGATAGTCAATGAAACATATGTCTGTACCTTATTTCCTACAGAAATATGACACATGATAGTCAGTGAAACATATGTCTGTGCCTTATTTCCCACAGACATATAACACATGATAGTCAGTGAAATATATGTCTGTACCTTATTTCCCACAGAAATATAACATGATAGTCAGTGAAATATATGTCTGTACCTTATTTCCCACAGAAATATAACATGATAGTCAGTGAAACATATGTCTGTACCTTATTTCCCACAGAAATATAACATGATAGTCAGTGAAACATATGTCTGTACCTTATTTCCCACAGAAATATTACATGATAGTCAGTGAAATATATGTCTGTACCTTATTTCCCACAGAAATATAACATGATAGTCAGTGAAACATATGTCTGTACCTTATTTCCCACAGAAATGTAACACATGATAGTCAGTGAAACCAGGGACGTCCCTGGTGAAACATATGTCTGTACCTTATTTCCCACAGAAATATAACACGTGATAGTCAGTGAAACATATGTCTTTACCTTATTTCTCACAGAAATGTAACACATGATAGTCAGTGAAACCAGGGACGTCCCTGGTGAAACATGTCTGTACCTTATTTCCCACAGAAATATAACACGTGATAGTCAGTGAAACATATGTCTGTACCTTATTTCTCACAGAAATGTAACACATGATAGTCAGTGAAACCAGGGACGTCCCTGGTGAAACATATGTCTGTACCTTATTTCTCACAGAAATGTAACACATGATAGTCAGTGAAACCAGGGACGTCCCTGGTGAAACATATGTCTGTGCCTTATTTCCCACAGAAATATAACACATTATAGTCAGTGAAACATATGTCTGTACCTTATTTCTCACAGAAATGTAACACATGATAGTCAGTGAAACCAGGGACGTCCCTGGTGAAACATATGTCTGTGCCTTATTTCCCACAGAAATATAACACATTATAGTCAGTGAATCGTGTCTTTAAATTCCCAACTAATTTCTAGAGAATCAGTGAATAAAAAATCTGCCCATCGAAATATGGCAAATATATATATAAACAATGAATCATATGTACATGTCTATAAAATTTCATATCAAAATATGAAATATCGAGCGTGTATTCGATGTTTTCTATGAAGGAACGATTGGAGAAACCATGGACTTCGACAGGTCCGTAAAGAAACAAAAAGAAACTCGGATCAGCTGCCGTAAACGAACCTAAGTCCGTGGATACATCACAAAGTTCTTGGTTACTTTTTCGTTCAGTTTCTTTAATTTCTTCCTTTCGTTTCGAAGCCGCCCAGATGTACTGTCGAACAGTCTACCAAATGAGATACAAAGCGAGATGTTCCTGGCCACATTTATTTATAGTCCTTATTTTGTGTTCTTAGTTGATCCGTTTTCCAAATAACCGTACATCTAGCAGGCTCGTAAAACTCTGTGCTATTCTGTATGATAAATTGTAATGCAAGTGTTAGGCCACCCATATTTGTACACGTATTTTAGTCAAGTCTCGCTGTTCTTATTTAGGTGCTTAGCCTTATTGTTATTAATGTTTAAATCAAATTCAAACTTATGTTATAAGGCCAGGTTGATAGGGGCTCGTCCAATCATGATCCCTGTCCGAAGACACCCTGAGCTTGTCTGAATGTTTTGTTACGTGACGCGGAATAAGTTCAATCCTCTTATCATTTAGTTTCCTAGTTGATCGTCAGTAAAAGTAGCGTAGCATCGTGTTCTGGCATGATCTAGAGGAGGAAATGTAAAAATTCATACTGAATTTTAAATCCGTTGCTAAAACTACCTTGCAAACTTGTATCGGGTTTTGAGAAACAAACCCCGCCATTTCCAAGTCCCGCCAATCAAAATCGATTGGATTGTCTCCCCTTACAGGAAGAACTTACATTAATCACGAGAGGGCTCTTATTCTCTACTTCCTAGATTGCTTTACAATCAACACACACATCTTGACCATCTGGCATTTCTAGGTCAACGATTACAGGTGCACATGCAGCGAATGACGAACCATTAACATAATTGACGTGGAAAAAGGCCGTTCACGATGACCAATCGGATATAAGGTACCCGCTAATAGCATACCAAGATATGTTGCATGAAAATAACTGTTGTTGACTACTAGACTTGCATATTCCATGCTATCGCCTTCGAAATATTTGTATAGTACTAATGGGTATTGATTCTATTAATATTTGCAAGTTTCTGATTGACACAACTACCAATGTGATTTTTGTGTATTACTTGTTAATATATCCGTTCATTACAGATGGTTTACCATTCGGGTGTTAATTCTTTGAATAGCTTTCAGAATTTGGTAGTTTCATAGCATGTCCCCAGTTTGACGTTTATTGATTTGATCATAGTATTTCCACAGATCGCAGTATTTAGGAGTTGTTGTAGTAATTATAAGGGCTAATGATTTAACACTGATGTCCTACCCACTATACTATGTGCTATTTTTTTAACATTGTGACTAAGATAATTGAGATACACAGAACTGAACCCCTAAAGAGTCCATATCAACTGAATTATTGATAAGCTCACCAAGAGTATGTATAGCTTACTGTTGTATTTGTATATATAGTCTCACTCTTGTGTTGATGATTTCTCTACTCTAGCTTGTACACTGGTTCATTAATCATATTTTTTCATCAATTTGGAATAGAGTTTTTTTTTTATAATTATATTGTAAGGATTATAACAGCTGAGATGCAACCTTTCAGGAGAGCACTGCAAACTTTAGAAATAATGCTAAAAAGCACATTATTTTATGTGACACAGATATTATAGTACAGGACTTATTCTTCACTGTTTTGACTTGTTTATATTTTGAGAGCCTGCTATCATCTCTTAATCTAGTGTTAATTTTTATCAAGGGGATCCTTAATTGATCAACACCAAGAAAGAGATCTTTGCTCTTGATTCACTTGAGAGATCTTTTGAAAACAGAAAGATAATTAAGTACACAATAAAAAATAAGTCATTAATCCCTGATAATCAGAACAACTTCTGCTTTGATAAAGGTACAAAATCATTAAATTACATATGTTAGTGTTTATATATACTGGTCCCGAACTTTGATTTTGAGGGTACATTCAGTCATAAACCACAAAGATTTTCCCCAAAATTTAACAAGTTTTAAGTCGAGCTTAGTTTTCAATGGTGTCCACCTGTGAATAGGTGCATGAAAAATTCTATGTAATTGAAACAGAGAAAGACATATTCTGTCATGTGCCCAAACAGCAATCAAGTCCTGGTCCCAAGCATAATAATCTACAACTCAGCAAACTGTGTGAAAAACACATGTTCCATCAATAGACTGACAGTGACTATATTAACACTTGGTACAAATACACTGACTTCTTTTACACTATATGCTCTTCCCGAATGCCAAGTAAGATTTTAGTGACTGGAATCAAGTCTTGGTTGTCTGCATGATAATCATTGGCTCTCCCAAAACGTAGAAAGTATTTAACACTATATATGTACAAACCTTACTGACCCATTCCTTTTACACTTTACCTTGTGTTTTTCTGTAGATTTCAAAAAATTATGTCAGCCCTCAAGTCTGAATTCCACAACCCATTAAATTTTTTGCTGGGTGTGAATGTGACAAAACAGGGAAAAATGCATTCCTGAGTGCCAATAACTGCCATGACATGAATCCAAACTGTGTCCCTTGCATTATAACCAAAACTGGTGAGGAAAATTCCATATACGTCGAAGAGCATAGATCATATTTAATATTCTATTTTATGCTACTCCTAGTATGTTTTTCTTGAGATTTCTCAAATATCAACTGTAGTGTCTACATTTCACAACCCATAAAGTTTTGTTGAATGCTATCATGACAGAACAGGGAAAAAGGCATTCTTACACAGTGTTTCAGATTGGGCCCGGCCATCGACCAATGGGCGAAAAAAAAATGAAAATGGCCAAAAAAAAAATGAATTTGGGACATATAGGCCCTTAGTATTTCAGGTTTTCAGACTAAATGGCCGATAAATTTTCCATTGAATAAGACATCTGATGATAAATTTCAGCAATTAATCAGTTCGTCAAAATACTCTCATTCAAGGCCTAACGAACACAGTTCGACTGGATTCCGACTATCTATTCTCTGAATGCATGTCATGGAAGCGCTTCTTAATCTTTCACTCGGAACACCTCGCCTAACCCTTCCAACGTAGTTTCTAAAGAAAACAACGAATGGTATTCCGAACGTTTCTATCGCTCAGACGCTTGAAATAAAAACAACATGGCGCCGAAGAAACGAAAGTACATTGAAGAGGGCCAAAAAATGTTATTTTCTTGCGGTGTTTCTAGACCAACACCGGAACAGGACGAAACAATTATAATTGCCAAACAAGAAGAAAATAAAACCACATCAGCCAGAAAATTTCAGCAAAAATGGTTACAACAATTTAAATGGCTGATGTACTCTACCACTGTGACTGTCTTGTGCATAAAAATAAATGTTTATCGTTTGAGTGTGGCCTAAATGTTTTTTGTTCTTTCGGACAAAATGGCCTTAGAAAATTTCAGTCTTTAGGACATCTGTCCTAAAGAAAGCTGGGCCAATCTGAATCACTGCTTACAAAAGTGCCATATGCAGTGACAGAAATCAAACCATGGTCCACAGGATAACAATTCTTGCCTTTAGAGATTGAGTTAAGGAAATTAGCTGTAAGCTGGGTAAATCTATGCACAACATGTCATGTAAAATATAGCTACATTTTGCATTTTCTAATTCTGTAAAGTGTCAAATTATTGATTTTTTTTTCAGGGCCCTAAGCACCAGATGGAAATTTTACTCCCCTTTTAATAAACCTGTCTACATTTAAATGTAAAGTTGATGTGGCAAAATATTTACTGTTAAAACTATCAGGGAGCTTGACAGCTGATATTGATTATATTCCGAAGGATTTTGTAATACATTTCAATTTTTATTGAAAGCATTTATAACTTTCATACATTCATGTCATAGTTTTGATATACATTTGAAATGTATGTACATGTATATGCTGATTGACTGAAAAAGGTGGTTAGTAATATGCATAATGCATGATATATCAGTGTTGCCTTGCTGAGAAAAACAAATTTATGATTAAAAGCTTTCCTACAACTTCCATGTATCAGCATATTAAGTGTATAGTTCAAAAGGTCAAAAATCAGTCCTTGTTGAGGGCTATACATGACTTACCAAGTCATACTATGCATTTTGTGTAAATACAAAATGTTGATTCACTTAAATTTCTGGGAAAAAGAGAAGATGGTCATTTTGAAGTAAATGTATTGAGATGCTTCCTATAGCTGATACATAGTAGATAACCCTCGTTTTGCTTTAGAAAAATATTGCTGGGAACCATCCAATAATGTGCATTGTAAACTGATATACAATGTACATAAAACACATTACATTGCTGCAGTGAAGCATTGTACCTAGTGTGTGGCGCTGTCGGTTTGTCCTGGTAATGTATAGAGATTTATATTCATGTAACATTGGAAGTCCACTCACTCATGTCATTTAATTGACTGTGTCACCAATAAGGTACACATTGTGTGTGTAACTTTCACTCTGATAAGTATCATAATTGTATGTATTTTTTGGTGGAAGTTAAAACTGATAGACCAGTGGAAGTGCAATATATATATAGTACAATTACATATATTGTACAATTACATGTATAAATTGCAAGAGAAACTCATTGTTTAACAGAATCCACTACAACGTTGCTAATTGATTTGATTTTCGTGAGACCTATTTAGTAATCAATCTACAATTTATTTTCATGAGTCCCTTTCATTACAATTAAGTATTTCTAGGAATTCTTTGAGTCCCATTAAAATTGTATGAGTAAGAGACTTGAGGCTCACATGTAGATTTATCACTACCTGTTTAAAGATATGATAAAGTGTTATACATGTATTTCATATAAATTATTACACGTAAAACAAAACATGAAAGTCAAGTTGGCTTTGTTGAAATAATTTGTTGACTAACAACTACATTCATAATGATTTAAGAAGGTGTGTGTTTTAATCAAAGGATATCTCTTTATTCACATATACATGGAATATAACCAAATTATCTATAGTTCCATTTAAAATTCATTGTCATTTCATACATTATTTCTAACCACATGCATAAGCATTGATCTGTTTTTGGTGGGCATTCATGAACATATGAATGCCAGTAGAATAAGGACAAATTTGAAGATGTGTGTCATTTATGTTAAGTTTACCTGTATCCAGTTAGGATTCATAATGTTAGAAAATGTCGACTCAAAGCAGTTCAATGCTTTTTCATTTTGTTAGAAGGAATGACAACCTCATTGTTTTATACCCCTCACAACAATGTTAAGGAATTTTTACTGGAATCAGCATGTCCGTCTGTCTCTAAATGAAATTTGTCTGTCAAATCGTTTACTAAGTTTACAAGGGATCCTTTTGAAATTGTGTGAATGGTCTGAACAGCATGAAGATGTGTACTCTGAAGTGACTTTACATTTTCCTCCCATTTCAGAGAGTTATCCCCTTATATATTAAAAACGAACCCAGTTTTGTCTGACATTCACTCAGTTTGCTATAGATCTTTTTAGAAATTTATTGGGAATGGCCAGTACAGTATGAAGATGTACTGTCTGCATTTAGTTTTTATATTTAGCTCTGCTGAGTGTGCTGTCATGTAGTTAATGATGGATTTAGAAGGCTGGTATTTTGCATACTATTAAGTCAAATTTAACAAATGATTAGTATTTTTCAAATATTTGCCATGCTTTTGGACTTGGTTTTTTATTTTTAAAGTCTGTTTTCTAATATAAGTTTATGCATTTAGTCATATTCTTCTTTTTGGATGTTCAGTCGACATGAAGGTTACACCTTGGTTGAACCATATAACATATACAGTAATACATGTTTTTTCCTCATTTAAACGAGAATGAATTTTCCCAATTTACGGTCCTTTTTGGCTAATTCAGTTTTCCAGAGTTAAGCTCTGCTTGGTGATTTTTGCATAGTTGATAAAAGATTTAGAATGTTTATTTCTTGTTTTCTTTCATGTTTAAATGATATATCAGTTTGTTTGCTAAAATGACACTCTGCTCGCAGTAATTGATATGTAAAGTCTTTGCATCTGCAGGGGATGGGGGCGGGGGTATTAGTTATTCACAGGATAGCATTTGTAGTTTACATTAAGTACAATTTCACTATGCTGTTGGCAGTTCATGATCTGGTAATACACAGCTGACATTTGTTAGGTTATCATATATAGCAATACCCTATAATAGTGAATATACATTTGTAATAATGATGTAGTTGAAAACACCTGTCAATTTGATGCTGATATATGTTCCACTGGTCTTTTGTCTGATGAAGGTTTTAGAATGTACCAGGTAATCACTGTTTATGAAGCATCATGCATTTTTTGTGTAGTCACTGATTAGAAACATCACACATTTTTCTAAGTGGTTGTGATGTAACCGAGTGTAAGAAAATGTTTCATTTATATATAAACATGATACTAGTTAATGCACTTTCGTTGCTCAGTAAAGGTCAAGCAAATGTACATGTACTTAGTGTACTAAGTTGTATGTTTATAAATATCTTTGACAACTGACAGCTTTAGCTTCCTCAGTAAGAACATACATATTCTGTTCACTAAGTTTCCAACAGCAAAACAGTATTTATGGTGAATTAAACTTCAGATGCATGCATGTACACAGGAGATAAATTTACCTCGAGATTGTTAATTTACTGGAAATTTGGTCAGAATTGAACTCTATTTATTAAGTATCCTGTTGGAAGTGACTTTCTTATACACGTGGCAGAAGCTTATTGTATGACATCAAATATAACTAATGTATAGTTTTCCTTTGAAGAAAAAGGTATTACAAAGCAGAAACAAGGTAAAGAAGTGAAGGCATTGTGCTGTAGTTTGCCAGACAAATGTTATACTTGTATCATCTGTTGTTGTACAAGGCTGCAGTTTGATAGTTTTTACAGTCCCTGTGCACAAACAACTACAGATATACACAAGTCTCTACTGCTGCATTTAACCACACTTTGTTTGTGATTACCTCAGGATATCAATATCAAATTGACATGTTAATTAATGTAAGTTTATTTTTATTTGCATTGCGAACATATCGCACTGCAGGGAAATTAATTCTTTCTGGAAATTACATAGCAATCTTATTTGTAAGTTCACTGACTTCAAGGATATTTGTAAATGCACTAGTTTCAAGGATTAGATTAATGTAAAGTTTCAATGTATGGTCTCTTTTATATCTTGTGTCTGTGTTTATTGTATGTTGCAGAAATCTCTGAGCCATATCAGGAATCTGTAGACGCATATATATATGATGAAACTGCATTAATTTCATCTTGTTGCTTTTATTTGTTACACTACGAAACAAGAAATCCTTTCATTATACACTGGATGAGGCTCAGCAGCATTACACATGAATGTTTTTGTATAACTCAGTAAATATTTTCACAAAAGTGTAATGTAGAAATTTTGGTTCTCTTTACTCTATATAGAGAGAAGATAAGCTGTATCTTGGCAAGGATGAAGAAAGACAAAAATAGATATATTTATCCTACAACATTGATTGAAAATCAGACTATTGAAACAAATAAAATTTTTGTTCAATCTGTGTTTACCTGACATTGACGTTACACTGAATTTTTCCTGGTGACATACACCAAAATAATTGCACTGTGTAGAAACAGTTCCAAACTTTGTCTAATATAACAACGATTTTATGATTTTCATAAATCAACCTGTTCATTACAACATGTAAAATTGCCAATTTCAACAACTATTTATACACATGAAATTTAAGTAAATTCAGAGAGTAATTCTGTTGAATTACCTCACTGCTGAATACAGCAAAAATATATGTGGTAGGTGTATTCCAACAACAGCAGTGCTAGCTGTAGGATTAATGTATTTATAGTGTGGTTGTGGTCATGATTATTGTCCTATTTTGATTAGTTGATAGGAATTAATATAGAAAAAAAGGCTATATTTTGTGATTGTTAATTTTGGACACATCTAGGTAATAAAATATGACATTGGATGGATGTGTAAACCTAGGACTGGTTGAGGTGTCTTAAACAAATAACACTACATGAATATGATTGATTTGTGTTACAGATTGGAGTTTATGAATACATATGGTGACAAGGTAAAAAATTCTCAAAGTAAATAAGCAAGGTATTGGTTGTTCAGATTAATAATCGATATGAGAGTGTTACCTCCCAAGTCTCTCTGATATAAGTACAAACTATAAGCTCAAATTGTTTGGTGCAATCTTGTATTAAAGTAGAAGGTAAGAGTAGATATGTGCCTAGCTCAAAGGCTTACAATAGAACTGACTAGTTACATGTAGGCTCATATCAATATACATGTATTTTACAATTAATTAACTAAACAATTGTCAGGTGAAAACAGGCATGAAATAAGTCTTCTTTAATCTGTAATAGTCATCAATTGGTCATATCTGACATATACACTGAGTAAGGTGTCCTGACAGTTCTAACATTTATATCACCCTGAACTGGCTAACAAGACAGCCTATAATTGAAAGATAACTGAAACACCAATTAAATTGTCACAAAACTTTAGCTCATTACTTCACATTTTCCAGAGAGTTATTTGAGAAAATTTGATTAATGTGAAGATCTTCTGGAAAAACATGGCGATTTTCTTCTGCTGGCATGTACATTTGTTCACCTGGGTAAAACTTCTTCATATTTACATGGTATCTTTGGTCCTAGAACATGTTCTAGTATCATATCTCTTTAATCTTAAATTCCCTGTACGGAAATACATCCGAAATCATTCCCGATTTCTTTAGTACAGATCATAAAACCAAGGTTAAAGAAATTTGTTTTCAGTAAATCTTGTACACTGCCTGTTGGAATAATGACATTTCACAGTTTTGTGCCAGGAATATACCTCTGGGAGAGCTTTGATGGAGATCGATGGCCACACATTTCCTGAGAAGGTCCTGCAGTAGTAAAAGTAATGGCCGATATTTCATAGGAAAATTGATCATTATTTCACGGTATTGCTGTAAAAATCACACAAATATGTCACATGAAAGCAATGAAGTCGAGTTTCGTATCACACTGAACTTTTGGAATGTTCATATTTATAATCTTATTTATTATCTCCTGTTATTCAAACAGGAAAAGTTGG
Source organism: Ylistrum balloti (assembly GCF_031769215.1). Taxonomy (NCBI): domain Eukaryota; kingdom Metazoa; phylum Mollusca; class Bivalvia; order Pectinida; family Pectinidae; genus Ylistrum; species Ylistrum balloti. Next base: position 300,759 of record NW_026782600.1, on the reverse strand, counting down.
TATATAAAAGAAAAGTTATAATTATTATATATTCTGGTTTTGCTAGACAATAAAGTATTCAAGGATTTTCAGACATAAGACAGTGTCCATAGTTTTGTCAGACATAAGAAAGACAGTGTCCATAGTTTTGTCAGACATAAGACAGTGTCCATAGTTTTGTCAGACATAAGACAGTGTCCATGGTTTTGTCAGACATAAGACAGTGTCCATAGTTTTGTCAGATATAAGACAGTGTCCATGGTTTTGTCAGACATAAGACAATATGCAAGGTTTTGTTAGACAATACAATACGCAAGGTTTTGTCAGACAATACAATATGCAAGGTTTGTCAGACAGACAATATGCAAGGTTTTGTTATACAAGACAATATGCAAGGTTTTGTCAGACAAGACAATATGCAAGATTTTGTTAAACAAGACAATATGCAAGGTTTTGTTAGACAGAAGACAAGATGCAAGGTTTTGTTAGACAGAAGACAAATGTTTAATAGGTATATCAACAAATAAAACTAGTGTTGTTCCGATTAATCGATTTAATCGAGTATCACTTGTTTGAGATGTTTTATCAATTAATCGAGTAAGAAATCTGTAATCGATCATCATGATGTATGAAAATAGATTATTTCAACATTGAAATTATTTTCAACATTAATAAATTTATTTTTAAAAAAACAATATTTGTTTATATTAAAAAGTATTCTGTGCAATAAACGAATAACAAGCACACAAAAAGATGGTGTAGGTACAACAGTTTTAGTAATTACGTGAATTGCTATTAAAACATAACACAAAATACGTATTTAGACTTGAATAATATCCAAAAACAGAGAATTAAGAATTAATCGATTTTAATCGATCATCGGTCGGTTACAAAAAGTTGATGATCGATCAGGAAATTTCAATGGATTCCCAACACTATATAGAACTACATGTATGTTTATATATTGTATAATCTGTTTACATATAATAAATATACATATACATATAATGAAATAGACGAACAGCAAGAAAAGAAAAAACACTTACCTATAAAAAGAAAATTATCCAAAAAATTTATGTTAATTTAATATTAAAATATTCAACTTGAACTTTATGTCATCATTCCCTGATAATCCTGGCCTTCTTGTATTACATAAAACTATCCTGGAATAATTAACTCTCAGAGAGTATAATGGATTGATACAGAATAAATCTCAATATTTACAAATGGAAATTGAGAGGTTTGCCCTGTGTATATACAATCTATATTTATATGTCTGCTGGTTGGAATCTCAGTATTTGTTATGTACTGATACCAGTGTATCTTCATTAAAAACTGACTCGTGTTGGGATGGAGACTATAGTAAGCACAGAAATATGTTGAGACATAAAATTTAAAAGCAATGGAAACAGATTGTTAGCCATGCAATGTTATGAAATGCTTTTATTGGAAGTATGAATCTTTGTGTCATCTCTCTTGAAATCAGTCATTGTGCAAATAATGTGCTGTTTACGTTCTCAGCAGACACCATATGTAAGTTTAAATATGTCTTGAAATCTTGATTTTACAACTAAGGTATAGGATTGTGTCTTGATCAACTCAGTTTCATATATTACAAGGGGAATTAATATATAAATCTACAGGGCTTTGTGATATATCAATCTACAGGGACTTTGGGATATATAAATCTACAGGGACTTTGTGATATATCAATATATAAATCTACAGGGCTTTGTGATATATCAATCTACAGGGACTTTGGGATATATAAATCTACAGGGACTTTGTGATATATAAATCTACAGGAACTTTGTGATATATCAATCTACAGGGACTTTGTGATATATCAATATATAAATCTACTGGGCGTTGTGATATATAAATCTACAGGGACTTTGTGATATATGAATCTACAGGAACTTTGTGATATATAAATCTACAGGGACTTTGTGATATATAAATCTACAGGAACTTTGTGATATATAAATCTACAGGGACTTTGTGATATATCAATCTACAGGGAATTTGTGATATATAGATCTACAGGGAATTTGTGATATATAAATCTACAGGGAATTTGTGATATATAAATCTACAGGGAATTTGTGATATATCAATCTACAGGGACTTTGTGATATATAAATCTACAGGAACTTTGTGATATATAAATCTACAGGAACTTTGTGATATATAAATCTACATGAACTTTGTGATATATAAATCTACAGGGATTTTGTGTTATATAAATCTACAGGGACTTTGTGATATATAAATCTACAGGGGCTTTGTATGCTGTGTTGAATGTGAACTGTTTTCTGTTTCAGGGGATGTCATTGACGGTGTGGAAACCTGTCACTCAATAATCTTGATAATATTGGTGGTACAACAAATGACACAAGGTATGTATAATCTATTATTTTACTCTGTTCACCAAAAATGTTGAACTATATTTATTTCTGTGTGTGCGAAATTAGATATTTCGTTGACATACCGAGTGTATGGCCAACCAAACCTATGCAGTGTAATGACTGTTGGGGGGGGAATGGTCATGTCTTTTCAAGACAACCTAAGGCAAGGATGATATTTACACCTCTTTTTTTTCTACTGTCTTGTAGAAGAAATCTGTAGCATACATACTCCATGTATGCAAATCCCTGACAGAAATACTTGTAATACACCAGTACAATGTGTCTACATGCTCTATGTTGACCAGTGTATGATTCTGACAGTATGTGATCATATGCGATGTAAACAAATTTCGCCAAAGCAATGGTAAACTGCAGAATGCTGTGAAGGATTCATCATTTCAAATATTTCTAAAAGGTTTGGTATCACTTCAAGTGTATTAGAAATTAATTAATTATGAAGGTAGCACTAATGGATAATAGTGAACAATTTCAGAAGAGGTAATGTGTTCAGTTGGATTACATGTATTGGTAAAACTGAGAAATAAATTTTGTTTGCACAACGAAATGTCACAGAACCACCATTAGCAGACAAACTTAAATTTTAGGCTGGAATTTACATCCTGGTTTAGCAGTACTTGTGTTTAATGTTTTAATTAGTATATTATGAAATAAGTGAATCATACCTCTTCGGAAAACTTTGGTTTGAAGACAAAGTTTTCAAGCTCTGGTATATTTGCCATTGAGCACATGAAGGGAACATATAGAAAAGGTACACAGACACTATTGCGTATGTCTGGTTTGGAATTGATAATAGAAAAAAATAGTGGTTTACACACCACCAGTGATCACAGTACATCAGACAGTCTAAGTATCTTAACAAGTTAAAACCTACATAAAAAGTTCCGTGACAATATTGAAGCTATGCTGGTTTCCTATTACATGTTCTTGTCTTTAGAGGTGATTGTGTATGTTTATATTAGTCTGCGTCTAATGCTCACAGTCCATGTTAGTCTATGTTGATTTACTATTAGTGTATGTGGAATTTGTAGTTCAAATTTGAAATCAATTACATCGTGTTAGTTCTAGATATATGCAAATCTCCAATAATAAAAACTAAATTGACCAAATATACAAACTTTTTGCAAGTGAACTGAAAATTTCACTAGTTTTAATTCCTATCCTGAAATTAAACGTTCTTTCATGTAATTCAAATTACAAATGATTATAAGCAAATGAAATAGAGAACAGACAACATAAATATTAAATAATCAAAAGTGCCAGTATAAGGACAAAAGGATAACATATTTCCTGTGAGGCTAAAAAACAGTCTGGTCTTAAAGTACCACAAACATTTGATGTTGTTTACTCAAAGCTTATCAACAGCCTGGTCTTATAATACCACAAACATTTGTTGTTGTTAACTCCAAGATAAACAAAAGTTTGATTGTAAAGTACAACATTTTAAGCCTTACATGTGAACAAAATTTTATGTTATATACTCTTAACCATTAATTATCAAAGAGTAATTACTATTAACAGTTTTAAAAGTAGAAATATGGGCTTATCAATGACAGCTATGGATGTAAATCACCATTGCTTTGTAACATTTTTCATCTGCAAAAGATATTTTGTGGCCTAAAGACATAGGCTTACTGCCAGAAAACAACAATAGATGACTTAAGCATCATCTAGATATGAATAAAAACTCTCATGATGAATTGATGTATTTACCCTTGTGTGGATAGTCTCTAGATGAAGCTTACCCACCACAATGTGTGTATTTATCAATATCTTGGTATTGGGAATAGGCATTGCAAGTGTATATGGTCGTGTCATTTAAGTTCTAACGGTTATAAATGTGTGTAGCTGCTTACATCGCTGAATTTGATGGTTTTGATGTGAAGAGACATGTAAGATGTTTAGATGTAATGTTACATAATGTATGTATTTGTAAATGGAAGCTTCAATTTAATCAGTTTCGCTTGGAATTATTTTTTGGTCATGGCGTCATCGTGACATTCAAGTGATGCCATTACCTTCTACGTTTGGTATAATATAGCAATATTTCATGATATAATCTTTGGTTATGAGAAGTAAATATAGGGAATTTTAATCATAATGCATACTGATAATTTGTAGTTATAAATCATGTTTAGGAACTCTTTTGAAATAGAGGTGATTTTAGACATGTCATTGAGGCAGCTCTGTTAACAAGCAAACTACTGGTGGCAAATATCAAGCTAATGATTTGTTGCTGTTCAACTCTGTCATCATTACCATATATTCTTTGTAAGTGTTCAATTTTGGCAGAAAAAGCTTCTATAAATAGAAATAAGTTGAAGCCAACGGTCTCGCATTAACAGAATATTAAGCATAACAAAGAAATAGTTAATATGTGATCAAGCGTTTCTTTTAGTTCAGTATGGAACTGTATTTTCATTTTCGTTATACTGTGTATATATTTGTAAAAGTTGACAGATTTGATATTTTCTTCTTCAAACACATATTCCACTATATTATTGCCTCTGAAATATTACAGTATATCCATGGTGATCATCTCTTTTTAACTCTGGCACTGGAGAATCAAATAAGGGAAATAACTTGTTTGCATTCTCAGTAACTGCTGTTCGATCTGTGAACAAAAGTACATGTAATGCATGGCAGTATGCGCATAACTTTATTCTCTAACCTTTCTACCATGATTGTGAGGTAGCAGTGATAAACGTCCAATTAGTGGTAGATTATACAGTGTCAGAATACACAGGGTCTTTAAAGGTATAATGGCAAGATTTAAGAAAAAAAAAAAAAACACACAAACAAAAAAAAAAAAAAAAAATTTAGCTTAAATCACAGAAGTCAATAAAACAATCCTTTCTGACTTTAATCAATTCCTTTTCCATTTTGAAGATTTCATATAATTGAAAAAGTATCGAAAACCTTGATATTTCTCTTTGGCAGACATGAGGCTGTATATTGATATAGTTGAAACTGCCTATAATGGGAGTCTTATTACAGAGTTGATAGATTCTTCCTCTTTGTCTTGGCCAGAAAGTCACTTACAATGGAAGATTATAACCAGAACGTGTGAATATCTCTGATGAAAAAAAATCTGTTTTGTATTTTCTTCTTGGATGGGAATCATTCTGTATCCTCGGAGACACATTTCCTATGAAATAATCAATGGCTACTCATACTTTGTCTTTCCTTTATTGTCTGTGATCTGCGTGTATTGTAGAAAGATAGAGTGAAAAATGGTCAGCGCTTACACATTTGTGCCAGCGTGCTTAGGCTCACATTGTTGTGATGTTACAAATTTCTCAGTTGTTTTGATTTTTAATTTTGTTTGCTTTCTTTTTTTTTATATGTGTGTTTTGTGAATTGAGACTAGCTATAGAAAACATGGTTTTATGTATATACCGAATATGAAATAAATTGATTTAATTTTCAGTTTTAATGTCTGTTGATTTATATTGAACCTTTTTACCAAAACAGAAATTTAGATAATCTTAATTTATTTTTTTACTGGCCTCTGCAAATACAGCTGTTGTGATATGATATCCTTGGTAAATATTATTTATCAATTGCAATTTGATGAAAACTTACATCATTCCTGCAGTGATTGCAGTGATGATGTAAGTTTTGTAGTTTTAACCAACCAGAGTGGTGTCCTCTAGGTACTGTATTGAAATTTGTCTTGAAATCTTGTTAAGATCTAAATGAAGTGAACGTTGAATAAGGTGATTTTCAGTCACATAATTTCTGTTTACTTTAAAGTTCTCTTATTTGGTATATAAAAACAATTTTGCAAATGAATCTTTCCAGTTACCAACATAAAATGATTACTAAGGTGGTATCATCTTGTTGTCAAGTGTATGTATCTGACATTAAAAAATGTGCTTATATTTCCCGAACTTTTTTTCATATTTTTCACACGCTGCTTTATTTGTGAAGTGTAAAAAAGAGAAAATTACTGGTTTCTTGTTGGACATATATATATATACTTCACTTGTATGACAGAATATATCATTATATTTCACCCGAGCTTTGCACAAAATATATGTAAGGAAATTAAACAGAAACCCATTAGATATTCTTTATATACTACATGTATTCTGGTGACAGACTGAACATTGCTATTCTATACACTACATGTATTCTGGTGCTGGAGAGACAGAACATTGCTGTTCTATATACTACATGTATTCTGGTGCTGGAGAGACAAAACATTGCTGTTCTATATAGTATATGTATTCTGGTGCTGGAGAGACAGAACATTGCTGTTCTATATACTACATGTATTCTGGTGCTGGAGAGACTGACCATTGCTGTTCTATATACTACATGTATTCTGGTGCTGGAGAGACAGAACATTGCTGTTCTATATACTACATGTATTCTGGTGCTGGAGAGACAGAACATTGCTGTTCTATATACTACATGTATTCTGGTGCTGGAGAGACAGAACATTGCTGTTCTATATAGTACATGTATTCTGGTGCTGGAGAGACAGAACATTGCTGTTCTATATACTACATGTATTCTGGTGCTGGAGAGACAGAACATTGCTGTTCTATATACTACATATATTCTGGTGCTGGAGAGACAGAACATTGCTGTTCTATATACTACATGTATTCTGGTGCTGGAGAGACAGAACATTGCTGTTCTATATACTACATATATTCTGGTGCTGGAGAGACAGAACATTGCTGTACCAATACATGATTGTTTTCAATAAAAACAATCATTTTCTGTCTAGTGATGGTTTGAAACCTTTCTAGTCTGTTCCACTTACAACTTAAATCATTCAAACATATGTTGAGACCTGACAGTTACCATTGGCATCACAATAATTGCTTCATGTAGACACTATTCACATCCATGTTAAATGCTGTGGGTATTGGAATATAAATGACCGTTGTAAGCACTCAGTAGCATCAGATTTTACACATACATATCACTTAATTAGCATTGATCCAGTGTGATTTCTTTCACATCTTGCCGTTGCACTATGCTTGTGCCAGTTGACACAACTTGAGGCCCCAACTCTGTACTACAAACAATTGGTATATACAGATCACATAATGTCAGTATGTGTAGGCCTTTTGTCAAAGAGCAACAGTGTTACACTTCACTTTTCCATAAGAGAATCACAACAAGACTTTCCCTACCGGTTATGTCAAATAAATAATTGTGGGAGTTTTAGAGATTTTAACAAACATTATTGCATAGTCATAAGTCACAGTCCAGACTCTGTATACTGATATGTCAATGCCAACTTCCTCCAATACACAGACATGTGATTTTATTCGGGCTGCATTTAACATGGTTTCTTCATCAAAATATTGCACGTGATGAAGAAAAAAATAAAACCCTGTGTTTTCTTTCTCAGCAATTTGTTAACATGTGCATTAATTTTTTTCAAAAGATAATCATATTATGATCAACATATTTTCAAAGTTTTCGGAAAATGGCATGACTGATCGGTAGTTTCCTGTCTTACCAGGACACTTTTTCATGCTTTTGTTAAGTCTGATAGTTAGAACTCAAAGTTATTTTCACAAGCATATTTCATATCATTTGAACGAGTTCTACACATTTATTTGATTTAGTTCACTCTGACAGAAGGTTTATTATACAGAAAGAGCTTCTTTGATTTAATCTAGAGTCATTTGAATTTATCTGATGATTCTAAACAAGGGAGATAACTTATACACAATTAGATTGATAAGTATCAAGATGAATGGAATATCAGGATTCTATAAGTAAACATATTCTTGTCTTTAGATTATTTTTGTATGATAACTTTTGATCAGGATGAACTTGATGTCTGTTATTAAGTCTAGACTATAAAACATTAATGATATGCAAAGTAACAGTCTCAACCTAAATATGAATATGCATTAATCACAAGCTCTACTCATCCTAATAAACAATATTTTTCTGTATAATATCTGACGTTGTGGTAGATTCAGTTTTTGTCAATTCTTTTTTGAACAGAGGATTTCTGTTTACTCATTGTATTTCCTGTTGGATTTTTGTCTACACAAGTTGTCATTGATTTGACATGACTACCATTAAAATCTGTGATATCTTATTGTGTAGATCAAAAATCATTTAAAGAGATTTATTCTAGATATATCTGAAACGAACTATCAAGTGAAAACACATATACATTGAGTTATAGTCACTATGTAATTCTAAGCTTTCTATAATCTGGTTCAGCTTTGATGTTGACCTTGAGCAGACATATCAGTTCACTCTGTCCTACTGATAAGAATTGAAATACTGTGATATGATACACTGTGTTTGAAAACTATCTTATATATTAGGGCAAGGACAGAAATTCAGTTAGTAAATATGACAATTAACATATTCAATGTTAGAAACTAGGACTTCAGGGATGTAATAAAGACAAATCTACCTGGTAAGTGTTTTGATAAAGTTTAATTTGATATAATCTCCAAAATAATCTCAAAAGCCACTTTGCAATACCTCAGGCTAATTGAAAATTAAACATCCAAATTGTATAACATAATTGAAACGTGTTTCTAACTGTGAATTTTATTGTAGTGTTCATATAATTTTTTGAAATTTTGAGTTTCAATGTTTCTGAGGAAATGTCATTTTCTGTTGGCATCAAATGTGTTCAAGATTTAAGGATAAAAATGCTGAAAAAGTATTTTAGGATAAGTATATTATATGGACTGGTACTGTAGGATAAGTATATTATATGGACTGGTACTTTAGGATAAGTATATTATATGGACTGGTACTTTAGGATAAGTATATTATATGGACTGGTACTTCAGGATAATTATATTATATGGACTGGTACATCAGGATAAGTATATTATATGGACTGGTACTTTAGGATAAGTATATTATATGGACTGGTACTTTAGGATAAGTATATTGTATGGACTGGTACTTTAGGATAAGTATATTATATGGACTGGTACTTTAGAATAAGTATATTATATGGACTGGTACTTTAGGATAAGTATATTATATGGACTGGTACTTTAGGATAAGTATATTATATGGACTAGTATTTCAGGATAAGTATATTATATGGACTGGTACTTTAGGATAAGTATATTATATGGACTAGTATTTCAGGATAAGTATATTATGTGGACTGTTACTTAAGGATAAATATATTATATGGACTGGTACTTTAGGATAAGTATATTATGTGGACTGTTACTTAAGGATAAATATATTATATGGACTGGTACTTTAGGATAAGTGCTTGGGTATATATGAACTCATGTAAATTGAAGATCAAATGAGCTGTGTCTTTTAATTATCATTTTTCAATGGAAAGTTCAGAAAAACGAAGAGTATCATTAGCCAACAGGGTTGAAAATGTGTATATCAAATAATGAATAGATGTGTTGCAATTTTTTAAATATCTAAACGAAAATAGATGTTTGTGATACTCTTGTTACTAGTGTATTGAACTACAGTTGTGGGGGTTTTTATGTGGCCACTGATGTAGAAAGGATATATACAGATTTTCGCAGACGTTTACTTAGGGTGAAAAAATGTACTTCTAACAACATACTATACTCTTAACTTGGTAGATTAGCATTTTCAGTAATTCATAAAGTAAGAATTACTAAGTACTGGCTAGAATCATTGGAGACAGATAATTGTATCTTGAAAGTATTGTATAATGACATGTTATCTGTATCTGATTCAAACTGGCTCAGTAGTTTAAAAACATTATTAATGACTCTAGGTTTTGGATATGTCTGGTTTAACCGAAATGTTTTTATAAACATCAGTTCATACTCAATGTCCAACAATGCTTGATTGATGCTTTTGTACAAAATCTAAATAACTATTATGAAAACCCTTCTAAATGGTTTTTGTATAGTTTTCTACCAGATGTTGATTGTCTTCAGTACTATCTTAGGAAATCTTTACCAGAGCCATATGCTTCAGGAATTGCAAAAATCTTCACAGGATCTTTGTATAGAGAGAGGTAGATACAAAAGTGCACCAAGAAATGAAAGAACATGTCAAAAATGTAACTTCATAGATATTGAAGATGAATTGCATTTAATTCTTGTTTGTCCATTTTACAAGGTTCTTAGAACTCCATATATAAATTATAGATATTACAGAGTAGGTTCATTTATGTTCAAACTAGTTAATCTTTTCTCTGTTAAGAGTAAGAAAGATTTAACTAATCAAGCAAAATTTCTAGTTGCTGTGACTAAGAACAGATCAAATATCAATACAAATCCTATTGTCCATCCTCCATAATATGTCTGTATCACTGTATTCACTAGTGTATTATTATATGTTGTAATTGTTTATGCTGATCAGCTCAAACACTAAAGGCCAATAAAACTATAAAAGCTGTCCTTTGATTCCTGATCATGATAAGGCAGGTGGGGCTTGGCCAAGTTTTCACACCTACGTCTTCATATATCCTGTCTGTATATATGTCTGCTGAGATTTTTACAGCCTATCTATTGAATCAAATGTAGACGACATTGTAAAACCCTATGTTCAATAAGATGATTATCTAAATATTGTCTGGAAGTTTGGGCTTTAATTGGCATGCTTTATATCTAAGGGTGATTAGTTCTCATATATAATATGGTCCGTGTCTTGGAGTAATACATTTTCATTTTGATAATGTGTTTTTCTGGGTTTTAATTTCTTTTTATATTCCAAGGACAAATTTGTCACATTGTCTAGCTGAAAATAAATATAGATTTGAAATATAAATCTTCCTGGAAAATGTAAAAGGATACTCCTGTAAAGTGAATTAGTTAGATTTTGATATGTTTGTCCTTGAGTGGCAGCTTCACTTGTATATATACACCCATCTGGTAATAAATTTGTTCAGAGCTCAAGGGAGATTGAAATTAAGTACATTTCCTAACAGTTGGTAAGGAATATCATTGTAGCTCAGTGATGGAATACAGTATATAAAATAATCAATGGAATCAAATAGTAATATACTGAGAAAATTATAACGCTCTTTAATATTTAATGTCTTAAAAGTTTATTTGTATATAAAATTGTCAGCATAACAACTCCAAATTATAGGGATCAGACATGGTTGTTGATCAGAACAAGATAAATTGTGGGTTTTATTTAGATGAATCTGTTGAGCTGACAGATTGTGTAGTGTGAGTTTAGATATGACTGTTGAGCTGACAGATTGTGTTGTGTGAGTTTAGATATGACAGTTGATCTGACAGATTGTGTTGTGTGAGTTTAGATATGAATGTTGAGCTGACAGATTGTGTAGTGTGAGTTTAGATATTACTGTTGAGCTGACAGATTGTGTAGTGTGAGTTTAGAAATGACTGTTGAGCTGTCAGATTGTGTAGTGTGAGTTTAGAAATGACTGTTGAGCTGACAGATTGTGTAGTGTGAGTTTAGAAATGACTGTTGAGCTGACAGATTGTGTAGTGTGAGTTTAGAAATGACTATTGAGCTGACAGATTTTGTAGTGTGATTTTAGAAATGACCATTGAGCTGGCAGATTGTGTTGTGCGAGTTTAGATATGACTGTTGAGCTTACAGGTTGTCTAGTGTGAGTTTAGAAATGACCATTGAGCTGACAGGTTGTGTAGTGTGAGTTTAATAATGACCATTGAGCTGACAGATTGTGTAGTGTGAGTTTAGAATTGACCATTGAGCTGACAGATTGTGTAGTGTGAGTTTAGATATTACTGTTGAGCTGACAGATTGTGTAGTGTGAGTTTAGATATGACTGTTGAGCTGACAGATTGTGTAGTGTGAGTTTAGAAATGACCATTGAGCTGACAGATTGTGTAGCATGAGTTTAGATATGACTGTTGAGCTGACAGATTGTGTAGTGTGAGTTTAGATATGACTGTTGAACTGACAGATTGTGTAGTGTGAGTTTATATATGACTGTTGAACTAACACTGAGTTATGTGGACTTTAAAAAAGCTGTTGAACTGACAGTCTATGTTATGTTGGTTTAAACATGAGAGAAGCACTGAGGTTTTGTGTTTCTGTAATTGGTTTTCTGTTTAAAGGTTGGTGATCCTAGCTGCAGATTGATCAAACTTTCCCAAATAAATGTCATCTCCCACCTCTTTCATTTATCATCTAGGTCTCTTGTGAATCGGGTTCAGGTGCTTCTCCTAGTCACTGACTCCATTGTTATCATGTCAGCACTAGCTCTTCTGAACCTTGAGAATTTTATGCAGATTAAAGACTGGAAGTTTTAAATTTTGTTTTTTAGGATCAATTTATTGTCACTATTTGGTCTAGTATACATGATTTACAATTTGATTAGGGATTTCTGTTGGACTTCGAAAAAGTCTTCACCAAGGTGACAATGACCTTTGCGAAGCAATAATAAAGGCTTGCTGTGTTAAAAAATGTAAAATAGAGTATGTGATACAAATGTTTTGAAGAAACTTCTTTGGATGGACATTTTTTTCTAAGAAATCCATGTACCTGAAGATTAGATATGTGCTCTTCAGAATAAATTATTTCTTCTAGACGAATTAGAAAAAAACAAAAAAATAATTCTGAAATACAGATAAATTTTTATGTAATGACAATCCATCGAAAAATCTTCTGATCCACTGGTGTAATGTAATGACAATCCATAGAAAAATCTTCTGATCCACTGGTGTAATGTAATGACAATCCATAGAAAAATCTTCTGATCCACTGGTGTAATGTAATGACAATCCATAGAAAAATCTTCTGATCCACTGGTGTAATGTAATGACAATCCATAGAAAAATCTTCTGATCCACTGGTGTAATGTAATGACAATCCATAGAAAAATCTTCTGATCCACTGGTGTAATGTAATGACAATCCATAGAAAAATCTTCTGATCCACTGGTGTAATGTAATGACAATCCATAGAAAAATCTTCTGATCCACTGGTGTAATGTAATGACAATCCATAGAAAAATCTTCTGATCCACTGGTGTAATGTAATGACAATCCATAGAAAAATCTTCTGATCCACTGGTGTAATGTAATGACAATCCATAGAAAAATCTTCTGATCCACTGGTGTAATGTAATGACAATCCATAGAAAAATCTTCTGATCCACTGGTGTAATGTAATGACAATCCATAGAAAAATCTTCTGATCCACTGGTGTAATGTAATGACAATCCATAGAAAATCTTCTGATCCACTGGTGTAATGTAATGACAATCCATAGAAAAATCTTCTGATCCACTGGTGTAATGTAATGACAATCCATAGAAAAATCTTCTGATCCACTGGTGTAATGTAATGACAATCCATAGAAAAATCTTCTGATCCACTGGTGTAATGTAATGACAATCCATAGAAAAATCTTCTGATCCACTGGTGTAATGTAATGACAATCCATAGAAAAATCTTCTGATCCACTGGTGTAATGTAATGACAATCCATAGAAAAATCTTCTGATCCACTGGTGTAATGTAATGACAATCCATAGAAAAATCTTCTGATCCACTGGTGCAATGTAATGACAATCCATAGAAAAATCTTCTGATCCACTGGTGCAATGTAATGACAATCCATAGAAAAATCTTCTGATCCACTGGTGCAATGTAATGACAATCCATAGAAAAATCTTCTGATCCACTGGTGTAATGTAATGACAATCCATAGAAAAATCTTCTGATCCACTGGTGTAATGTAATGACAATCCATAGAAAAATCTTCTGATCCACTGGTGTAATTGAATTGATGGTAAATGATGGAGAAATATTTGTGAGTAGAAATTACTCAAGTCTGTAAAGAGAATATTCTGAACAAATACAATATCCACATAACATGTTGAGCTTGTGTGATTTTAGTGTAAATTGCCTTGATGGGTAATTCTCAAGATGAGGCATTTGTGACTAACACAACGATGCAACTCATACCATACAATTTTAATTGTGTTGGATTCCTTTTACAATTTGCATAATATTGGCAATAAAATGGATTTTGTAGTGAAGAAGCTACTTTCCTGTAACCAGGCTGTCATAGGAATCCTCGATAAAAGGCAAGATATTATATTGTTCAAAAAGAAAGTGACACTCCGTGTTATGATATTTCTGAAGAAAACATGAGATCAATACAAACTATGTTAGTGCTACTCCTTTACAAAAATATCGTGGAATTATTGATTATTAAATATGGACATGAAAGTTTCATTTATAGGGGGTGATTTGGGATATTATGGATTTCAAAACAAAGCTTAACAATAAATATCAGATCTTTACTTCCTTTTTGATTAACAATGATTATAAGTCTCTATATAAAACCATTTGAAAAGATCCAGTCTTAGAATTGTGATGTTTACAAACAGCAATAAGTGAATATTAATGGTAATTCTATAACCAGACCAGGAAATTTGCTCCTCCTCAGGATAAGATTTAAACTATACAACAGAACAGCCTCAGTTTCAACTGTTAATTTGTTTGACATGACAGTTATAAGAGATTCTTTAAAGATGCATATACAAATACATAGATTTCACATAACTGGCCTGTTGTGTCATGTCTTACGGCCATGTCATAAATATTATAAGGCACATGTGTAATAACATGATACTATCCTGACATACCATGTCTAATGATATCAGTTCATCCAGATGTCACATTACTGTCTCTGTAGTGAAAAGTGTTTGTATAAAAATAAATCCACTTTATCTTTGAGTGGGGCTGAACTTTTATTGTTTTTCATAAATACACATTTGCATAGGTACTTGATTTCCTAGATAAATTTCACAAATACTTCCTCGTCAACTTTTTATCTGTTATTCAATTTCGTGGACATATAAATTGGTGGATTTAATGTTTCCTTGAATGAAATGAGAATATATCCCCCAGGAAAATACATTAATCACTAATTAGCCATGTTACTCCTGACTAATATCTGAAGGATGGATAGTTCTGTGGTGATGACTGACCATTAAGTGATCAGTCATTGGTTATTTGGGAACCTATTATGCACATGGACTTCGAAGCATCATCTAATTTCCTTAAACTGTTCATGACTATGATACAATGTACTTAAGATTCATTCATATCACATGTACACTAACAATTATACACATTTTTTCCATTTCACAATTAACTTGAAACAAAAAAGAAAAAATAAAACAAAGTATAGATACCATACATATATATATATACAGTCAAAGTGATTTTGAAGAGAAGTCTAGTCTAATTTTAGATATGAATTTCAGTGTAGTTATGGTATCATATATCCTTCTAATTAAATGATCAGTTTTTCTTATGATAGGCACTGAACACTGTATATATAGATTTAGATTTACAACTTTTTATTTGTTTTATGTCCTATGTATGTGATGTGGTTTATGTAATATTTGTGTCTTGATAAAAGGGCAAAATTTGACAATTCGCTTGTCCATACTGTTGCTATTACTTCATTGATCATATATTATATATACACCAGATATGAACTTTGTTGATATATGAACACACATATCACATGTATACATACTTGAAATAACCAAATGACTTTTCATCAATGTTTATTCATAATGAATATACAGTAATTAAGGAGCTGGGTTGGGGAGAGTGCAAATATTCTTTATTTTATGTATGCATTGTATGGAGTCATAATTAGTAACTGTAAGTGTGATGTCAATGAGACGGTATTGACAGAACAGCTCTTCACTCTTAGTCACTGAAGCTATTTATTCCACGCTGTTCATAATGGTATGTGACTGCCAAGCTTTGTGTTGTAAATATGAAAAAATATCATTATTATTGTTTTAAGCTACACATGCTGTAAGCATTATGAATATGTTTCTTGGGGTCAATGTCAGTCTATGTACACCTCTCTACTGATATTATTTACCATGTTGTGGGAGATCTTATCATTTTATCACTTTCTTTAGTGATCAACTTTCCTCAGTGACATAGACAGCCATTAGTTAGCATTACCACAATGTAAACATTATCAGGATAGCAGGTCATCTCCTCCGTTGTCAAACAGGTCTGGTAGGAATTGCTAGCCTTGCCTACCTTGTTTTCTATATACATGTGATAAGATAGCCTAATTATATTCTTGTACACCTGGTTCAGTCAGAACTTTCCAATGTCAAATATAAAAAGGGGATGTGTGTAACGATCATTTACAATTCTTAAAGTATATATATGTATTATATATTTTTTCTTTAATTGGTTGAAGTTTGGATTTTAATTTGGATGTACCATCGATATTTGAAGACTTGTAAGTATATATTATATTAGTGCATAGTCATAATTAGATCCACAGATTTAATATCCCTGTCACTATTAAAGTTGGATTAAAGGGTTTGTGAAAGATATACTACCCCTCTATATCAAAACACAGATGACACCAATACAATGTCCAAAATCAGTGTTTGGACAGGAATAATAAGACAGCCTATATATGTTTAATTGTAAGTTTTTTTCCTTTGGACTAGTAACTACCTGATACATTACTTGAGGGTATGGCATTTGTTCATCTGTTCAGAATCAGCATTTATGTATGTAAATGAACTTGTTTTCATTTATTGATATCATTATAATTATCTGTATACCCAGAATCGACATAAGAAACTCATTAAGATGTCTATAATAGAAGATTTTTAACAAGCTAGACATGGCATTATAGCTCCAATGGCAGGCATGTTCTCATTGTTGATGCTTGCAAGGAAGTAATTTTCTCAAAGGTAATGTGTAAGGAGCTGGAGACTAAACACAATATACACACAAGGTGCCATACACTTATATCCTCCGATATTGCTTCAGTGGTAATTAACTTGTTAAGGTAATTAGGGATGGTATCTCAGAGAAACCGGATCTTTGTATCTACATGGAAACACACTTAATCTTTAACATATTAGCATATCTTTTTCTACAAACTTTCAACAATTCATATTTGCTGTTATAAAAAAAAAATGAAATTTTTAATTTTTTTTTTAATTTTAAAGGAACATTTTAATTTGTAAATTTCACTGTGAAAAATAAAAAATGAAATGTAACCAGCAGGTAATATAGGTTGTAACTACACTGTATGAATTGAAACCCAATTGTTGGTAACCTTGGATGACACCATATATGTAGGATATGCAACATTATGGAAATATTGATAAACATGATTGATATCACAAAGTGTCAGGTTCGTGGGGAGAGAGAGGGTTTTTAAGTGCTACACTTTTATAGTAGGGGCATATAGTTTATGTAAACAGAAGTAGATATGTTTATATCTATTTAGAATTAATTCAGTTGATATTCAGAATCAGGATTTTTTGCATGAACAGATTTATAAATCACGCGTAAACTGTAGGTATTCAGACATTATTTGTTTAAATATATATCATTGTGTAACTTAACACAAACAAATACAAATTCTACTCATAATTCTGAATTAATGAGATCACATCAGTACTCAAGGCACAAACGTTCTTGTTTAGTCATACTTGACCTCTGAAAGCTGATCAGATAATCATAATGATTTTCGGTGACACATCTAAATCACACTGATGATCAGGAAACAGGAGTCCCTGAAAATAGGATTACCGATAATTAAAGCGGTTTCGTCATGTTGACCTTAGATAACCTTAGATATATATATGTATCTGTTATCTTATAAGGTTACATCTTTCTGTAGACAGTAATCATAGGACCAAAAAGATGTGTTGGATATGATGTATGAAAGTCATGTTGATGTGTAGATTGTGATGTCTGTAAGTCCTGCAGATGTGTAGATTGTGATGTCTGAAAGTCCAACAGATGTGTAGATTGTGTTGTCTTAAAGTCCTGCAGATGTGTAGATTGGGATGTCTGAAAGTCATACAGATGTGTAGATTGTGAGGTCTGAAAGTCCTACAGATGTGTAGATTGTGTTGTCTTAAAGTCCTGCTGATGTGTAGATTGTGATGTCTGAAAGTCATGTTGATGTGTAGATTGTGATGTTTGAAAGTCATGTTGATGTGTACATTGTGACGTCTGAAAGTCATGTTGATGTGTAGATTGTGACATCTGAAAGTCATGTTGATGTGTAGATTGTGATGTCTGAAAGTCCTACAGATGTGTAGATTGGGATGTCTGAAAGTCATACAGATGTGTAGATTGTGATGTCTGAAAGTCCTACAGATGTGTAGATTGTGATGTCTGAAAGTCATGTTGATGTGTAGATTGTGATTTCTGAAAGTCCTACAGATGTGTAGATTGTGATGTCTTAAAGTCCTGCAGATGTGTAGATTGTGATGTCTGAAAGTCCTGCAGATGTGTAGATTGTGGTGTCTGAAAGTCCTACAGATGTGTAGATTGTGTTGTCTTAAAGTCCTGCAGATGTGTAGATTGTGGTGTCTGAAAGTCCTACAGATGTGTAGATTGTGTTGTCTTAAAGTCCTGCTGATGTGTAGATTGTGATGTCTGAAAGTCATGTTGATGTGTAGATTGTGATGTCTGAAAGTCATACAGATGTGTAGATTGTGATGTCTGAAAGTCATGTTGATGTGTAGATTGTGATGTCTGAAAGTCATGTTGATGTGTAGATTGTGATGTCTGAAAGTCCTACAGATGTGTAGATTGTGATGTCTGAACAGTCAGGACAGATGTTTTTGATGTCTGAAAGTCCTACAGATGTGTAATTGGGTGTTTGAAAGTCTTACAGTGTGTAGATTGTGATGTCTGAAAGTCATGTTGATGTGTTAGATTGTGATGTCTGAAAGTCATGTTGATGTGTAGATTGTGGTGTCACAAAAAACCTTTGTGTAGATTGTGATGTCTGAAAGTCCTACAGATGTGTAGATTGTGATGTTTGAAAGTCCTACAGATGTGTAGATTGTGATGTCTGAAAGTCATACAGATGTGTAGATTGTGATGTCTGAAAGTCATGTTGATGTGTAGATTGTGGTGTCTGAAAGTCCTGCAGATGTGTAGATTGTGATGTCTGGAAGTCCTGCAGATGTGTAGATTGTGGTGTCTGAAAGTCCTACAGATGTGTAGATTGTGTTGTCTTAAAGTCCTGCAGATGTGTAGATTGTGGTGTCTGAAAGTCATGTTGATGTGTAGATTGTGATGTCTGAAAGTCATGTTGATGTGTAGATTGTGATGTCTTTCAAATTCTCAGATGTGTAGATTGTGTTGTCTTAAATGTCCTGCAATGTGTAGATTGTGATGTCTGAAAGTCATGTTGATGTGTAGATTGTGATGTCTGAAAGTCATGTTGATGTGTAGATTGTGGTGTCTGAAAGTCCTGCAGATGTGTAGATTGTGATGTCTGAAAGTCCTACAGATGTGTAGATTGTGATGTCTGAAAGTCCAACAGATGTGTAGATTGTGTTGTCTTAAAGTCCTGCAGATGTGTAGATTGTGATGTCTGAAAGTTCTGCAGATGTAAAGATGTATTAAAGTCCTGCTGAACAGCATGAATGATTTTGGGGTATAAGCATAAGGTTTGTGACAGGTTTTGTGCGATAATGGAATTGTGTAAGAAAGCCTGTTGGGACAGAAGTCCTCATTATGTGCCATTACAACTTGATGAAGGTTGTTTTTGAATCACATAAACTCTGTAATTATCTGTTTAATGGTGGTATTCAATCAATCTTTTCTACGGTACCAATTACAGTGTTTCATAACATTAGGTAATGTTTTGACACAGCAGGACGCATATGTTTTTGTTACAGAATTTCCCTCAAGTGAACTTTACTGTGTTTGTGCTTCAGTGCTTTAGAGACTTGTAAACAACTTTTCTTTGTATTGAAGTTTTAACTATGGTTCTCAAAATAGAAACTGTATTTCACAAATCTATCCAGAATGGATGGTTTACACAAAAAACCTTTGCTGTACGATAAACAGGGAAGGATCATTAGTGGCTTCTTACTTACACTCATTAGCCAGTATATATATATATATTCAATAGTATTGATAACTCACCTGTCTGCAATACTCAATGTATTTATTTAAAGACACTACAACAGTTTGACATCAGAGTGTCCTGTCTATAGAACTCTTTGTCATGTATCTGACATGTTTAGATGAAACTTGAATTGTCCTGAATACAGTAAGTCGGTCAGTTTCTCTTAACATATGTAAAAGTCCAGTGTATGAAGCTTTTTACATGTAATACAGACGTGTCTTGAATTATTAATACAACAAGCATATTCCACTTGTGAGCTTTCAAATTCTCAGTCATTTCATGATATAGGATGACGGTTAAATGTATAAACATGATTCTCAAAGGGGTTCATTATCCACAGTCATGTGTGATGGAAGTTCATATTGTAGAAGAGCCTTTGTAGTAGTGGTCAAAGTTTGATGAGGAGACTGGTTTAAACATTCAGCTAGAGTCAACTTTGTTAGTAACAGGTACGGAAAATTGGAAATGCATCAGATTACCGTAATTCATGGAAAAGTTAGGTAAATGTACTGTGTAAAGGTTGATAGTTATCAATACTTCACATCAGATACTCATTCTTTTTAGAAGAAGATAGTACCTGGTATAGCATTGGCTTCTTAAAAACACAGGGAAAAAGGAAATGAAATCAGAAAAATAACTTAGTCCTTTATATGTTAATGAAATTTAATCTTGGCTGAAGAATCTGAACACACTCAACCATGACCATTGGAACTTTCTGCTAATTGTTTTTAAGAATTACTTTCGTAGTTATATGCGGAACTATATATAGAAATGTAGGCAGATTTCCTCTAACATAAGATCTTATGACAAACAACAGTACTGAATATCTAACTACTGTTATATCGAAACTTTCCAAGGAGTCAGTGAATGTTGAATGACAAATTTTAGACTCACAAAAATGCAAAATACAGGTTTTGATGTTGGACACTAAACTTTAGACTCAAGAAAATGCCAAGTACAGAAAGTCTTTCTGTTGAACACTAAACCTTAGACCTATGTAAATGCCAAGTACAGAAAGTCTTTTTGTTGAACACTAAACCTTAGACCTATGTAAATGCCAAGTACAGAAAGTCTTTTTGTTGAACACTAAACCTTAGACCTATGTAAATGCCAAGTACAGAAAGTCTTTTTGTTGAACTTTAAACCTTAGACCTATGTAAATGCCAAGTACAGAAAGTGTAATTGTGTAAAATGTAGCCTTAGACAATATGTGAAAGTGCCATTTACAGAAGGTTTTCATTAAGAACAAATTCAGCAAATACAGATGCTTTGTTTGTGGAACAACAAAACTTAGAATATAAAAATTGCCAAGTGTGGAAGGTCTGTTTGTTGAACAACAAACCATAGGACTACCGAGGTGCCATTTAGACTGTGTTTGGTGAATGCACCGCAGGAAGTTATCAATTAAACATCAAACGAGCAATGTACATACACGATTTACCATCTTTGTATTTTAGCTATTGATTTTAAGCTATTGTATTGACTAGCTGTATAAGCATGTATCTAAGTCTGCCTGTGTCTATGATGGCACATTGGCTGTTTTAGAGACCCTCATAAACCCGTAGAATAAGATAAAACCTGTGTGGGCTATTGACCCATCTTCATTAAGTCAGTGGATTTTGATACATGCTATGTATATGTAGTTTGCAGCAGTGCTTTATATATATATACATTTTATGGATTAAGGTAAAAAACTATGAATAATGACTTTGACACTGTGCTTGGAACTCCTACTAACTCCTAGTTGGACCCATCTGGTCACCTCCGATATAAATTTTCGATGGGAATAGCAGCAGATATTTGAAAGATACCTTAAAGCTATCAATGGAAATCGTGATGATCCTCTTAATTTTCACCAGCAATCTGATCAACCATTGCCAGTGATACAGTGATCTTTGGTGGCAGGAAGTAAGTGCAGATAACTCTCAGTAATTTAACAACTTAGTCAAAGGTTTCAATTCATTTGTACCTCCTGCTTGGGGTCACTGATGTAATTTATTAACTGAAGATATTAACCAGTATTTTTTTCATACAAATTGTTTTTCATTACCTTGTCATGATTAATGATGTTGCTAAGTTGCCATGTAGTCAATAAGTTGTAACATTGAGAAAGGTGAAATCTTATCAACCTATCTGTGTTACAGGATAACTATATCTAAGTAAATAAAACAGTGTTGGTATTCTAGTCTTCAAACACAGATAACCATTGTAAGTAATGATAAAAATTACGTTAGATTTGTCTGATCGGCTTATTAATGTAGGCTAGAGATCGAGTTGTATCCTTATGTTATTTGAATGATAAATGGTGTTATTTGCTTTTAAAATCTTACAAAAACTGCAAGGTGTTCTGTTGAGGTAAGTGTTAATTTAATAGTATTAATTATACAGATCGAAATAGACTATAATACCTGTTAAACAAGAATATTGTATTTTTCAATATGCATACATCACAAAGTAACACTTTTTTTAAAATGAAAGTTTATTGTTTTTATAAGGATAAAGATTAAAACCTTAGTCATTTTCAGACACATCAACTGAAAATTGAGGAGAATGTGTGAAAATTATTATGTTGTTTAAGGTACGTAATACTTCAGTATAACGTGTATCAAGACTGCTTGCATTGGCCTGTGTAATCAAAGAAGGTTCTGACTTAAGTTTTAATAGTTATGTTTCATATAAATAATATTTTTGACCAGAACCTTCGGAAGACTTTATCATCAAAATGTTCAGTTCTCTTTTTCCCGATGGACAATTTATGGAAGAAATATTACCCTTTGTTCTTGTAGAGACTTTAATGTTGTTTCCTGTCTTGCAATTTTTCACCAAGCTCTTTAAATTTGGTGGGCTTCATTATAAAAAACAAAGCTTTGTCAATGACACTTTGATGGGACAATAATTGTTCAATTTCCATATTTTCATGCATTTTGATTTCATAATGTGTATTAAATTTTGTTTTAGCATTGGACTTGCAATCCCAGTGTAGTTGTTTCACTCCTTTTGAAATAAGAAACAGCTTTCAAAAATGTAGTCCCTTTGCACAGCATTACATTGTTGGTATGATAAAATGTTAGGCTGGTAGAGGGGAATAAGATCATCATGTCTTAGTAGATTTCAGTATATTGGCCTCAGCTTGATCATCATGTCTTAGTAGACTGATCAACATGTCTTATCATCATGTCTTAGTAGACTTCAGTATATTGGCCTCAGCTTGATCATGTCTTAGTAGACTTCAGTATATTGGCCTCAGCTTGATCATCATGTCTTAGTAGACAGCAGTATATTGGCCTCAGCTTGATCAACATGTCTTAGTAGACTTCAGTATATTGGCCTCAGCTTGATCAACATGTCTTAGTAGACAGCAGTATATTGGCCTCAGCTTGATCAACATGTCTTAGTAGACTTCAGTATATTGGCCACAGCTTGATCATCATGTCTTAGTAGACTTCAGTATATTGGCCTGAGCTTGATCAACATGTCTTAGTAGACTTCAGTATATTGGCCTCGGCTTGATCATCATGTCTTAGTAGACAGTAGTATATTGGCCTCAGCTTGATCAACATGATATCCCCATTCAAAATGTGCATCATAATAACTCATGTTAAGATTTATGAAACATCTTGATTAATCTTATTCATTTATAATTAATTTGTGGATATTTAATTAATTGTGTTGAATGTCAATAAAAATTGAAATGTTT
Organism: Ylistrum balloti; assembly: GCF_031769215.1. Classification (NCBI taxonomy): domain Eukaryota; kingdom Metazoa; phylum Mollusca; class Bivalvia; order Pectinida; family Pectinidae; genus Ylistrum; species Ylistrum balloti. Next base: position 276,799 of record NW_026782600.1, on the reverse strand, counting down.
GCCACGCTTCAATGAATTGTGGCAAGGCATATTGATGAATTACTTCATTTCTTAGCTGACATGTGTGCACTTAAGAATAGAAAAAATGAAACATGAAAATAATAGTGGTACATGTCTCCACGTCCTTAACTGTAATGTTTCAACATAACAAATGTAAATCACAATAAGATGACAATTACATATGCACTGTAGAGGTGCATCAATATAGTGTAAAAGTGCAGACAAACATTGTTTGTGATGGTGGTGTAACAACAGTTCTGTATTTGTTTTCACATTTTCCATGGAGCCCCTCCCCCCTCCCCCCCCCCCCTCCTCAAAAAAAGTTTGATGAATAATTTTTCTGTAACTACAAAACTTAAAAATTTCAGTAAAATCTAGTCTACATCTTACTCAGACATATGGACCCGATCCTCCTGATCATATCACTCTGACTTCTCCTTTTTGTTGATACTGTATATATGTATATACATGAACAATTGTGTTAAGGTCTACTTGGTACTGACAATAAGAATTGAAATGTTCAGTTCATTTTGGGTATTAATTTAGATATAATTTATGTCAGTGTGGAAGTTTTATTGCATGTCAGATGGAATTTTCCCCATTGTCAAAACTCAAGTACAATTTATAATACAACTACTTCATAAGTGATACATAAAAATAGACATTTATATGTTCATTTATGACACTATAATTGACACAACTTTTGTGGCAAGAAATGAAGTATTTGGACAGTTTTATATCAGGTATCTCTTTCCTCAAATATATAATTTTAAAGTCCACATTTTCTTTTTCTTTCCTGACATTTCTTTCATGCTTCCTTGATACATCAAATCTCATCCCTGCAATATTTAACTACAGTTCCTGATATTTACATTAATATTCAGGGCATATTTTGACCTCAGATAATCAAAAACATGTTTATATTTAATCAATATTTAATGCGGATATGTGATTTTCTATGTTGATTTATTTACAAGTGGCTGTGTACATATGTAAATATTTATGTGGGAATTGAATTATTGAAATGACCTTAGACTGAGCAACCTGGTACAGTAACAAAGATCTGTCAGAGTGGTATGAATAGGTATGTATATCAACTTAAAGGCTTTTCAGAGTTAATAAGAAAGTTGAACTATATTTAATTGAAGAGTTCTCATATCATGTGAGCTGAGACGAGGTTTTAATCTCCTACTACTGGTTTGTCTTGCAAACTGTCATTTATCTGTTTGTAATTGCCATTGTGGAGATTTCTTTACATATGTTCAAAATCTAAAGGAAAGTACAATACTAGACTGAAATAATTCACTTTTGTCAAACTTTTACCAAAATAATTGCTGAATAAATGGATTTTAGAAAGGATGATGACAAAAAGAAACTTTCCTTCTCCTTTTTAATGTGTCTGGAAATTACAGAATTAGCCTGAAGGAGTTTGTGTCACTCATGAAACAAGTTTTACACGACAAGTTTCAAGTCCTAACAACTTTTGTATGAATGCCAGTGTGAAGATGAAGGTACATTTGTTGCTTCCTACGGATAGCAGTCTGTTATGTTCGTCAGTTAATCTTTATGATACAATTTAATGTGTGGTTAAGATTGATCAAAACAACAGCTAGTCATTCATGTTATATACTTTTTATGTACAAGTTTTTCTGAACCCAAAATTTGAACAAACTTAGTGATGATTGTGAAGCCTTTCTTGTTTAACATTTCCCGGTGCCTTCTGTTTGTGTTAACTCATATCCATACATCTTTATTCATTTATCAGCAATTAGGAACCCAGTTATATAAACATATATTATTCACTTTTATTGGTCTTGATGGATGTGTAGGATAGGTATTAATACTTTGATAGGATACCTGAGATTACCTGAGAAACTGGAGATACAGATTTAATTAAACAATGATGCGGTTAGACTGTGAAGATATTACCTAAGATTATATCCTTATGTTCTTAATTATAAAATAAATGAAGGAAAATAATAAGTCTTAACACAAAATAGCTCTGATAGAGTTGTTTATCATAACCGTGTATGATGTATTACTTTTCTGGTTAAATACATATGTCAGGATCCATGTTACTTAGATATAAAATAGTTTAGTTCCTAGGTAGTTTTTTGACTGCCACATGCCAACATTGTTCAAACTGAATGTATACTTAGGTTTTTCTTTAAGAGAGATAAATTTGTTTGTATATAGTGAAGCCTTTCTGTACTTATAAACCGGCTGATTTCAAAGTGTAGGTATATCAACATCGTCATTGGATTTTATCAGAAATGATTCTGTGATATCCTGTCCTTAGCCCAACATCTTACCTCTGACCATTAACAGTGAACCTCTGAGAGAGATTTATTGAAGGGCAGAAATAGACAGGTTTATGACCTGGCATTGGCTTATTGAATGATAGAAATGGACAGGTTTATGACCTGGCATTGGCTTATTGAAGGCTTATTGAATGATAGAAATGGACAGGTTTATGACCTGGGGAAGGCTTATTGAATGATAGAAATGGACAGGTTTATGACCTGGCATTGGCTTATTGAATGATAGAAATGGACAGGTTTATGACCTGGCATTGGCTTATTGAATGATAGAAATGGACAGGTTTATGACCTGGCATTGGCTTATTGAATGATAGAAATGGACAGGTTTATGACCTGGTGAAGGCTTACTGAATGATAGAAATGGACAGGTTTATGACCTGGCATTGGCTTATTGAATGATAGAAATGGACAGGTTTATGACCTGGGGAAGGCTTATTGAATGATAGAAATGGACAGGTTTATGACCTGGTGAAGGCTTATTGAATGATAGAAATGGACAGGTTTATGACCTGTTGAAGGCTTATTGAATGATAGAAATGGACAGGTTTATGACCTGGCATTGGCTTATTGAATGATAGAAATGGACAGGTTTATGACCTGGCATTGGCTTATTGAATGATAGAAATGGACAGGTTTATGACCTGGCATTGGCTTATTGAATGATAGAAATGGACAGGTTTATGACCTGGTGAAGGCTTATTGAATGATAGAAATGGACAGGTTTATGACCTGGTGAAGGCTTATTGAATGATAGAAATGGACAGGTTTATGACCTGTTGAAGGCTTATTGAATGATAGAAATGGACAGGTTTATGACCTGGCATTGGCTTATTGAATGATAGAAATGGACAGGTTTATGACCTGGCATTGGCTTATTGAATGATAGAAATGGACAGGTTTATGACCTGGCATTGGCTTATTGAAGAAATATTAGAAACAAACAACCTTGTTATCTGGCATGGGCTTACTGTAAGTTAAAAATAGATTATTATCAGGCATAACCTTTTTATTGAATTGATATGTTATGTGTTGGTGAATTCTTATCAGTATTTAAAATCAGGAAAGTCTGCATTGTGTACAGTAATAGTTTCAGAATATGGACATAACCTATAGCTCATGTAAAAAGTTTCAGTCATAATACATTATGTGTAATCAGATAGCATTGAATGTTCCCTAAATTTCGATTCTATAACCTGCCTCTGAATTAATTTGAGATAATCATTGTTAATCTCAAATAAGAGACTTTAGACTGCTAAAGAGACACACTAAAATCGTTACACTCACTTTAAAGATCCTTCTTTTTGGTCACCTGAGACAAAGTCTTAGGGTGACTTATTGCAGTCCCCATTTGTCCGACATCGTGCATCATAAACTTTTAACATTTTTTTTACTTCTTCTGGAAAACTCCTAATCAATTTCAATGAAATTTTACAAAAACCTTTCATGGCTTCAAGTGCACCAAAATTGTAAATTATATGGTCCCCAAACCCCAGGGGCCTGAGTGGCAAGCCAAAAAGGGTCAAATTTATTGAAACTTCAAAAATCTTTTAACCCCCGTGGGAAGGGTAAAGTTTACTATAATTTATGTAGGAAAATTACATTTTTGAACATTATTTGTTTATTTTCTGTTGGAAGTAGTTCAAACTTGGTTAGAATTTATTTTTATTAGTATAAACTGACTGTTTGATGAGATGCACAAAATGACATTGACTTACCCCCAGAGGCAGATGGGCAAAGTGGGGCAAATTGACTGAAATTTCAAAGATTTTCTGCTGGATGGAAGTTTTTATAAAGGAAATTTCAAATCTTGAGCGAAATTTCTTTTAGTTCAAACTTGGTTTGAGGCCATAGCAAGGGACAGCAGTTAATGCATACACAATTTACATTTGTATTATGTGTACAATATAGTTAAATTTATATTACTTGTTTTAAGAAAATCATTTCTCTGACATGTGAACCATTGTAAATCAAGTGACTGTTAAGGCCCTTGTGCCTCTTGTTTACAGTAAGTAAAGCTAATACAAGATACCAACACAACAGGCTTCACTTTGAGAGTTCCGTTCAAGGAAAGATTTTCTATTACTGTAGATACCAGAGCATGTTGAAGTTATCTCCCCCTGTGACCAGTGTTCTGGTCCCAGTGTTTGAGGTGTAGTGATTATTTGGCTTGTCTAAGTATGTTAGCATCCAGCTGGTATAGACAGTCTTTTCTGGCAAGGGGGAGTCTGTAGTCTATCAAGTGTAACCAGCCTGTGATGAATTAAGTTCCATGTCCTGTTTTGATCGACATGCTGTGTTCCTTATATAAAGCATCCTAGAAAAGCATCTTTCATCTATATACTTCAGTGTGCAATTTAAAGTGTGGCGCTTGCATTTGTGAAATGGGGTTTTTTTTTTGGTGGTAGATTTTATCAGTAAATTCTACTGTTAGATTGAATACTTGATGGTTTTATTTCATGTATTATTTCGGGATGCTTTTATGCTGAGCTTTACTTTTCTGATTTAAAGGTTTTAGGTGACCTTGAAAATATCTGTCAAGGTTACCTGTATTTATGTAAACAGATATTTCTTAATTACACCCACTGAAAGAAAAAGGAATTCTTAAACTGTCAGTATTGTAAAATGCCTATGGCATTTTCGTTAAAACAAATGAATTATTCAGGGGTTGAAGAGACTGGTTTTGTTATACATTAAATCAATAAATTTTCTTTCATTTTGTAAAATTCTTATAGTTGATTGTTGAGAATGCTGCTCCAGTTTATTTTTGGAGAAAGGCATTCCGATGAAAAACATATTCCATTTGCTATTTAACTCAAACCTGTGATATACCTGCTATGGTTGTTTAAATCCTCCAGCAACTTCTTCTCAATAACCGAAAGGAACAGATGTTTGATATTTGTCCTGTAGCATGCTGGGATGAAGGGCTACTTAGCTTGTTCAAATGAATGACATTGACCCACTTTCAAGGTCAAAGGTGTCAAATACATTAAAATCTTAAAACAGTTTCTTCTCAATAACAGAAATGCCCAGGAATCTGATACTGGGCCTGTAGCATGCAGAGATAAAGGCTACCAAATTTGTTCAAGTGAATGACCTTGACCCACTTTCAAGGTCACAGGACAAATGATTGAGTATTTGTATTCGTTTTAGTTGGAATTACAAAACAGGATTAAATTTCATTGTAAAGGAGGTTCAATATTTCATCTTTATGCTAGATATTGGACAGGCAGTTTTGTTCAGTTTGTGCGTATCTTTTATTAAAAACAAAATTTCAGCTGAGGTGATTGTTAAGGCCTATTGGTCTCTTGTCTTAAGAAGTGGTTCATGGATCTTTCTCAAATTTCATTTGAAGGTTCCGGTTTGTCCCCAGTATAGAGTCAAAATTGAATTTGGTTAGTAAAACAAAATGGCTGACAGATATGACAGATAGCTTTCTTAGATTTTGACAATTGAAGTTTATTATTGTTATTTATTTAGAAGTACACCCATAGCTGATGGATCATCACAGAAATCTACAATGGTGGGCACCAACATCCTCAGGGATATCTTGTCTAGGCCACACTTTTAAATATTTTCTTCACCAAAGAAAAAACTCAAAAGCATAGAAGTGAAATATATTCTTTCCAATATGGCTTTTTTTTCTGTCAAATAAAACATTGCTCCGTTTAATTTCCAGGACACCAGAGGTCCAGTCTATAAATACTTCCAGATTTATACTTGTAATATTTCAGAAACCCGAAACTTGATACAGACATTTTTATTGTATTAAAGGGAAAGACCCACTTATTTCTGCTATTGGAGAGAAGTGTTTAGCTAAATCATATATGTAAATGTCACACCAATTTATCTTACTTGCATCATGAGAGAACTATGAAGTAGATTTCCTCTTGGTTGTTTTCATAGGTTATCTAATTATGTACTGTAGGAGCAGTCTGTTTGATCTTTCAGAAATTGGTTTTCTTTCCCCCCCCCCTTTTTTTTTTGTAATTTGTATTTGTTTTTCACTTAAAAAAATATTACTTTTTTTCTTTCTTTTTTTTTCACTTAAAATTTTCAGAAAATGGGCACTTTTTGTGTTAATTATTTATCAAAACAGTTGTTTCACTAATGTATGAAAGTTGATTTGATTTCAGTAAGAACTACATGTATTGGGTTGTCCTCTGATATGGCATGCTACCTGTTACTTCCATCTTGATGCTTACATAGCATGAAAATGTAAGAGCCCTTCATCCAAGATGTAGGTACCCTATAGTCATCAAGTTTTCTGTCTGTCTTGTAAAGCAAGATGCACTCAAACTTTACATGGTAATCAGGTTCTGAGGGCAAAGGTCACTGATACTATAAATAGAAAATCGGTTTCTGCAAAATATCTTCATGGTGATTTCTGTTTAGATGATTACACAAGACTTTCTTCTTGCTTCTTCACTGGAAGTACTAACACTTATTGTATTTCATGTTCAGGAGTCAAAGGTTAAGGTCAACATTACTATAAGTAGAGATGTAAATATACAGCAAAAATAAATGTCGCAATGTTATTTGCTGGTTAATATTAAATTTTATATCATACTTTACTGAAATGAAATAAGAAGTCATCGGAACAGAATGTCACTGTCAGATTTGAAATATTTTACTGGCAGATGTTTATTTAGGATATAATGGAGCTTTATTGACTGAAATCAATTTAGAAGTCAATTGACCATAATGCCTGTCCCTTCCTGGTGCCCTCCTGACGTGTGTCAGTGCTCTAAATTAAGTTGACATATAACTTATGTACTTAACTGCTTCAGTGAACTTTGGAATACCTCACTTCAACTTCCTGTCTGAATGTAATACAGGTCATGTTATGTATATTACAACTGGTGAGAGCACATGTTTATAAACAGTACTGGATATGTCTCCCAAATAAAGTAATGATATGCTATTAAATATAGCTGACATTCTGATCTCAGAAAATTGTAATGAAGTACATATTCAAATATCTTACAAATGCTTCAATTCATTAACTTTAACCTCTGTTTTCAAAATGTAAGTGTGTTTTATTTCCCTGTGTCTTTCCATGTGTTATCAACATGGCTGTGTGGGTCTCAATCTAGGTAATATTTACTATGGAATGGTGCATTATGGATTTTCAAGTTGATGTCTATTGATAAATCCTAGACATTGTGTTTGCCTGGTTTGTTGATATTGTTGAGATAGATCAACTCAGTGATTCACACTTGAAATGATCTGGGATGGTATAACTGACTTACAAGCATAAGAATTGATAGAAGATTCTAATATATGTACTTTTTAACCAAGATCTTAATGTTAAGCAAATGCATTGTCTTCATATTCATTTATATAGTTTCACTTCTTGAAGTATTTTATGAAATTTCCTATGAAGGTTTTGAAATTATCTAACATTGTAGTGATATTCAAGAAATTATCTATTATAAATTAGGCATCAACTCTGCATTATGACAAGGTGCCTTACACAAACCTATCAAAGCCTCCCAAAGGATCTCAAACTTTAAAAGTGCATTAAAAAGTACAAAATTTTCATAATGATTACACAAAGATTGCACTACTGCTCCAGTGCCAGTAGTAGCTCCCCCCCCACCCCCCACCTCCCCCACCAAATTCAGATCTAGAAAGCTTCTAAGAACACATGCACTCATCTAGCATATATTCAGAGGCTGTACCTCAAGGACAAAACCTTCAGCGATTTTTCACCAAACAAAAACAGACCCTGGATGTATTTTGTCATGAATTTTCATCAACAGTTATTTACAAAGGTAGAATTTCTTACCTATCATTGAAATCTCCACAAATTTCACTGATGAATAAACAAAAACAAACAAAAAAAAAATCTTTGAATGTCTGTTTATAGCAGTGTTAGCCGTGATTGAAGTTTTGACCTAAAAACCTTCCTACTTGATGCCATCGTTATCAAAGTTTTATTTCATGAAAATAACAGATATAGCTCTTGCATGCTTTAGCATTTGTCTGAACACTTTCTGATTAGAATATACAGGCAGAACGGAACGGGAAAGTTGGCAGGTTGTTCTACAGAATCCCAAGAGTACATTCAAAGTTGACTTGGCCGTATGTACAACTGTAACTCAGGATATACTCAACACACATCAACTCAGACAATAGATTTATTGGTCTGTACATACATGCTGTTTCCTCGACTAAATTGCACCTTTTTTTACCCATGTTCTTGATTAGCAATATTTCCAGCTTTAAGGTGTGACAACAATAACAGATTGATCCCATTGTAAATAAAACAATAGTTACCTCCCACTGGGGACCAATTGTTAAAACATGAGATGTCTCACTATATTGGCAGGAGTTGTGGCTGGTTAGTAAGGTGAAGGAGATCATTACCACTAAGGGGGGAAGTTGACAGAACAATAGGGGTATATAGTGTTCAGTGTTTGTAATATTAGTATGATGAAAATGTATCATACATCACAGGTAACTTCAAATGAGAGGTAGGGGTTTATTGGTTCCCGACAAGCTTGGATAGAATAGCAAAGTTTGCAATGAATGCTAGATAAATAAAAGCTTTTTTAGATTTAATGGAATCCTTCTGAATAAAGTTTGAATGGAATTTTAGAAAACATATTGATCCTAATATTATATTGATATATTAAATAAGGCATCGAGAAAATGTTTACAGAATCTTAAATCAAACTAAATATTTATGAAATTAGGGAAAAAATGTATTAAAAGAAATATTAAGATAGAGACCTTTGAAAATGAGAAATAAAAGCAGGTGTTCAACAAGGGTAAGCATTTTCTACTTCATCGAAGACACCTGCCATGCAAACCCTTGTCAAGCTAAGTAAGTAATGTCACATTCTCAAATGAGGAGAATCTTACAGAATTAAAAACAATAAAACCACCATGCATACTAACAAGCATCAAACACATCTCCACAAAGAAACAAACAAACCATTGCTTCAAAATGTTCTCCTCTGCTAATGGAGCAAATGGAAAATTTGCTGAATGAGCAAATGGAAAATACCCTTGTGGTGAAGGACTGGATGAGCAAATGGGAAATTCCCTTGTGGTGAAGGACTGGATGAGCAAATGGGAAATTCCCTTGTGGTGAAGGACTGGATGAGCAAATGGGAAATTCCCTTGTGGTGAAGGACTGGATGAGCAAATGGGACATTCCCTTGTGGTGAAGGACTGGATGAGCAAATGGGAAATTCCCTTGTGGTGAAGGACTGGATGAGCAAATGGGACATTCCCTTGTGGTGAAGGACTGGATGAGCAAATGGGAAATTCACATAATGTGGTGAAGGACTGGATGAGCAAATGGGAAATTCCCTTGTGGTGAAGGACTGGATGAGCAAATGGGAAATTCCCTTGTGGTGAAGGACTGGATGAGCAAATGGGACATTCTCACATAATGGAGGATTGGATCGAAACTGCTATCATAATACTAACAAATACCGATTTGTAGACTCAAGTGAAAGTTGTCATAATTGTTATTATTAAATCACAAAATACACTTTCCTTTCACAATTCCTTTCATATTCTAAGCATTCAAGAAATGTGTATGACTTGTCTATTGAAGTGAGTGAGGTTGTATGTTCCAGACTTTTTGCATTGTCCTTTCCTTGATGTCATCTTATTGTTATAGATATATCTGTATGTACAGGATGGGAAAACAGTGTGTTGTCAGACAAATGTGGGTAAATCACATCTATATTTTTGTCTTTGTAATGCAGGTATGTGAACTTATTGTGACACTTTTGGCACTAATATATAGAAGCTCAGGATTTGTGGACACCTTGGTAGACTTAAGGAAAAAAGCTTGTGCTAAAAATTCATCATACAGCCTGCATTTTTTACTTTGATGTTCATAAGGAGCTAGATATATGGAGTAAAAGAATGACATTTTGATTATGAAGATCAACTTTTAACAACTTCTGACTAGCAGAAGCTGAAAAAGTGACATCATTTTGAAATGTCTATAAGTCATAATTATAATTTCTAGAGTGTTCATAGACTTCTTCTGAAAGTTGCTTCTATAATTTTTAAGCATTATTTGAGTCGAACTTAATATTCATACGGGAACAAAAGACACTTGCCAGGTATATCTTTGATGAAAAAATTGGGGAAGACATTTATATACATAGTAATTGAAGCAGGAATAGTACAAAGGCTACTTAACATGAGTACTGTAACGATACAGATCTCAATCTTGTTGCCCACCACTGAATGATCTTTATTGATACTATTCAAGACTGATCTCTAAATCATTTGATAACAAGAAACTCCTACATGTGAAATCTAAGAAAGACCTAAGAAGAACTTTCCAAGTAATAGCTATGACAAACTTCAAGTGTTAAAATCCAAGATCAGGTCTCATGTCAGCCATTCTCATTTCATGGGAAAGATACCCAGATATCCTTTGTGTTCTCATACTTTTCGTGAAACGGGGATAAACAAACTCTGTCAAAAATAAAAAATGGCCCCTGTAAGTCATTTTGTTTCACTGATCATTCTCAAAATCAAATAAGCAAAACTAGGGACAAAGGGGAATCTAAACACAAATTTTGAGAATCATCCCTCGAGTACTTCTAATGAGAAAGAGATAATAAGATTTGAAGGTATAATAATTTGTTGATGGTGGGCAAAAAAGATGTAACCACAGGGTTGTCTTTTGAACTCTGCTATATAATCATTCAATCTACCAGTCAGCTGTTGCTTTCAAATTTTAAGTACAAATCTATATATATTTTTCTTTGACTTGTATGGTGTTGATGAACTTATTTGTTAATGTGATATTGACTCTTAATTGACTCTAAACTTCGATCAAGCTGATTACCCTGTGAGAATTGTCTAGTAGAAATTGTGTCCATTAATCTTACAGACAGCATTTTATCATGTTTACAAGTCCTTTATATGTCTCCTTTATATGTTGCCCACTTGGCTAATAAATTTTATCAGATTATTGTCATAAGGGATTCAATTAAATACTGCATAATTGATTATCTATTAATTAGCCAACAGGCATAATAAGAAATCCTTGAGATAAACGATCAACTGTCAGGTTTGATATTTATTTAGCCTTGTTAGCTTATCATACTTGGAACAGCAGTAGAATTGATTGAAAGGAAATATTTCTTACAACAAATAAATCTGTTGTAAAAGAAGCTGAATGATTTGGAATGTGGAGCAGAAGGTGAGATAGCTATCACAGTGTACACATTATAACACTTGTATGATGTGTTGATTGTAACACTTGATAGTGAAATTTCAACATATCATAATGTAGCAAACACTATTTCATATCAGGAAGTGACAACAAATCAGTTTCTGAAACTGAATCCTGGTCTGGCCTGAGTAAGTCTTCAGCAAATCTAAAAGTAAGTGTTTAAGTCAAAAAAATATACGCTATGTTGATTTCTTTAAAGAATAGAATTCTAGTAACTACACATTTTGTGTTAATTATGCAGGAATGGCCTGAGTTTAACAATATTAAAGCAGTTTTTGTATGTTAAGTATTGGGGGTAGGTCTGTATTATCCTATATGTTGAATATGTAAGTATTCTATGATTCTGTAGGTTGAATGTTGTAAGTATGTATGATTCTGTAGGTTGAATGTTGTAAGTATGATTCTGTAGGTTGAATGTTGTAAGTATGATTCTGTAGGTTGAATGTTGTAAGTATTCTATGATTCTGTAGGTTGAATGTTGTAAGTATGTATGATTCTGTAGGTTGAATGTTGTAAGTATGTATGATTCTGTAGGTTGAATGTTGTAAGTATGTATGATTCTGTAGGTTGAATGTTGTAAGTATGTATGATTCTGTAGGTTGAATGTTGTAAGTATGTATGATTCTGTAGGTTGAATGTTGTAAGTATGATTCTGTAGGTTGAATGTTGTAAGTAAGTATGATTCTGTAGGTTGAATGTTGTAAGTAAGTATGATTCTGTAGGTTGAATGTTGTAAGTATGTATGATTCTGTAGGTTGAATGTTGTAAGTATGATTCTGTAGGTTGAATGTTGTAAGTATGTATGATTCTGTAGGTTGAATGTTGTAAGTATGTATGATTCTGTAGGTTGAATGTTGTAAGTATGTATGATTCTGTAGGTTGAATGTTGTAAGTATGTATGATTCTGTAGGTTGAATGTTGTAAGTATGTATGATTCTGTAGGTTGAATGTTGTAAGTATGTATGATTCTGTAGGTTGAATGTTGTAAGTATGTATGATTCTGTAGGTTGAATGTTGTAAGTATGTATGATTCTGTAGGTTGAATGTTGTAAGTATGATTCTGTAGGTTGAATGTTGTAAGTATGTATAATTCTGTGGGTTGAATGTTGTAAGTATGTATGATTCTGTAGGTTGAATGTTGTAAGTATGATTCTGTAGGTTGAATGTTGTAAGTATGTATGATTCTGTAGGTTGAATGTTGTAAGTAAGTATGATTCTGTAGGTTGAATGTTGTATGTATGATTCTGTAGGTTGAATGTTGTAAGTATATATAATTCTATAGGTTGAATGTTGTAAGTATGTATGATTCTGTAGGTTGAATGTTGTAAGTAAGTATGATTCTGTAGGTTGAATGTTGTATGTATGATTCTGTAGGTTGAATGTTGTAAGTATGATTCTGTAGGTTGAATGTTGTAAGTATGTATGATTCTGTAGGTTGAATGTTGTAAGTATGATTCTGTAGGTTGAATGTTGTAAATATATATGATTCTGTAGGTTGAATGTTGTAAGTATGTATGATTGTGTAGGTTGAATGTTGTAAGTATGTATGATTTTGTAGGTTGAATGTTGTAAGTAAGTATGATTCTGTAGGTTGAATAACTTAGATTGACATGTATGGTTCTCTATATACTAGTAATCATATAATTAATCAGCTCATATGACTTGAGTGACATATATATAGTTGAGTCTGCACACTTTGAGTACTGTGGAAGTATACAAATGATTTGGCAGCCAGCTGTGTGTGTTGTTTGGTGGGCATTCAGACTAGAAGCAATAGCTGTGTATTTATTGATCACTGAGGTTTCTGTCATCCTCACATAACACCCTGCATCGCTGTGCCAGTCAACACTAGATTAAGTGATCAGTACCGCCCAAAGTTAACTCTTTGTCAAGTAGACTTTAATTCACAGACCTTATAATTGTTATAGATACACCGAGGGTAGCAACATTAGTCAGCCAAATTTTTTTTTCTGTCCAAGTTTAATATAAGTCATGTAATGTACTAATATATACACCATGTATAGGCAGATTTTTAGACCCCTAACGGTGAAACGGAGGAATATTATTGTTTTCCTCTCCATCAGTCTGTCCATCTATCTGTCCCTGCATCTGTGAATGTTGGTCAGTGCTTAAGCAGCTTGAGAGATTCTCAACAAACTTCACACATATATCAAACATCGAAATATCTTTGACAAGTTAGAGGGATTCTCATCAATCATCACACACCCATAAAGCAGCAAAATATTTTTGAGAAGTTTTGAATTTTAGGGATGTTGGGTCGAGGACAAGGTCAACCTTACTGTCTTTAGAAATTCAAAATGTCAGTGGGTTCTTTCCTTATTGGATATTGATAAACCTATAACACTCACAAATGACCTCAACACAATATTACACATTGATGATGAATTAGTATTGTCAGAATGTCATACTTATTTATTGCATTGTTACATTAAAACCAGTTTAAAAAATTAGATACTTTCCTTTTTTTCCAAATTAGCACCAAAAGGCACCGTTTTTATAAGTAGTACAGCTTAATTGCAGGACCCTAGTGGACATGTATTGCTGTAGCATTAATACTGAGTATGTTTTTTTTTTGTCAGAATACTGAGGTTTTTATATCTCATTGAGGTTTTGGGATTCAGTACTATACTGAAATGTTTCCCAGTAAATCAGTGTAGACCTGGTAACTTTATATAGAGGTGGTAGGGATTCATCAGCAGTAACAGTAGTACTATACTGAAATGTTTCCCAGTAAATCAGTGTAGACCTGGTAACTTTGTATGGTCAGGTGGTAGCTTGGATTAATCACACATATATAAACAGTAGTACTCATCACACACCCATAAAGAAATTTTTCCCAGTAATTTTATCAGTGTAGACCTGGTAACTTTGTATTTAGAAATTCAAAATGGTGGTATTGGATATCATCAGCAGTAACACAATATTACACATTGTACTATACTGAAATGTTTCCCAGTAATTTAGTGTAGACATTGTTACATTAAAACCAGTTTAAAAAATCAGCAGTAACTTTAGTATTTAGCACCAAATGTTTTTATAAGTAAATCAGTGTAGACCTGGTAACTTTGTATAGAGGTGGTAGGGATTCATCAGCAGTAACAGTAGTACTATACTGAAATGTTTCCCAGTAAATCAGTGTAGACCTGGTAACTTTGTATAGAGGTGGGAGGGATTAATCAGCAGTAACAGTAGTATGGAAGGAGTATGACAAGGCTATTTAGACATCATTTTATCAAAATGTTTTATTTGTAATTAGCTTGTCGTTCTGGCCCATGTTTTTGTCTTGAAAATTCAAGCGTTCTACTTTTGATATAGTTGTCTTCCTTGTACATGTACCCTTAGAGTAGCAGTCTGCAAGTCATGAGTACTTGCGATCTCCTTGACTAAAGGTAGGAAGGATCCAAGGCTATAATGTGAAATTGAGTGGATGTGACATGTAGCTTCCTTATGTGTACTTCAGATTACATATATATCAACTTACTGGTGACCAAGTTTTATAACAATGTGGTACAAAACCTTTACTTTGTCATGACCGGTTTCCTATTCATGATACAGGGAAGAATATTGAAAAGGGAAAGCGTTGGATTTGAAAGACATTTTCAAACGGCATTTCATTAAAAGGTTTTACAAATGGTAAGGACTCGCCTGAAAACATTTTTTTCAAAGTTCATAGTAGTGTTTGTTGTATGTTAGGATTAAGATATATCATTATGAATCTGAGCTGAAATTTAGATCTTACTCTCCTTCATGTGTATACAGATGCAGTATTGTGATAGAGGGTAAATAAAGAAATCTAGATTTATTTCATAGTTGAAAGCCTGTGTCAAGATCAAGACCACTTTAATATGAAGTAAATTTTTCTAAATTTCACACCTGTAAGACACAGAGGCTTTTCCCCTCACAATGGCAGTGAAAACGGACAGGAACCTGTGTGTTTTATTGTTGAGAGAAAGCTGTTGTTTTATTTGGAATTGTGTTTGTGTCAGTCTTCATATAAAAGCTTACAAGCTCTATGTAAAGTGTTCCTGGTGTGACGGCAGTATATGTCCTCACAGTTAAGTAGACTGGCCAGTGATTTAGTGCTTATCTGCTGGTCATTGATCTTTGAGCATCCTGATTAGTCTTCGTATTCAGCCCCATTGCACAAACACTAGGAGTACAACAATATTTATGTATTGACTTCTATATTTTGTGTTCAGCTTCAATTCCATCCAAGCTTGGCCACAGCGTATGTATGTTTGTGTTAGGAAGTTTACACACCCAGACATTTGAAACTTTCCGTTAAAAGATTCTGTTCAGGATCCTTTGATTAGTTTGTAAAATTTTTATTTTAAGTTGTGAAAGTAGCTTTGGAAAATCAGAAATAGCATCTTCATAAATAACCTTAATTCATTAGAAGTGTAGATTTAATGTGAAACAAAAAAAAAATGTTTCAAATTGTGGTAAAACTTCTGTGTCAGTATAAATGTTAAGATTGTCAACTTGACAGCTATATTTGTCATTGTATGGTAATGCTTCTGCATGATAGTACCAAAGTAAGCTGTTTACTACCAGCTTTTATAATGAACTGTGTAGGAATGTTGAAAGTAATGTCAACAAATTGAGGTTATCTCCCATTGTAACAAGATGAGAATTGAGAAATGATAATTGTAAATGTTTAACTATGATTGTCAACTAAATAAAGACTAACTAACATGCCCCGTTTAATTTAATTCCTGTTGGCATTCAAATTGCCATGAATGCCTACTGACAGCACATCAATGTTAAAATGATTCAAACCACAGTGATTGTGGTAAGTTTGGTCACCAGATACAACCAATATATCATTAATTATTTTTTCTGTAAAGTCTATGACCAATCAATTACACGTTACTTATGTTAGTGTAGCAATCCATTTAATTGAGACTGGTAGAGATAACCACATAATTGTCATTGGGTTTGGAGTCTCTGGAACACGAAGTGATCAGGACTCTAGAACAGGATGTAGTCAGGAATGAAGGACAGGTGCACCTTGTGAAGGGCTGTTAATTAATCATCTCATTTTGACTAAATGGGTTTTGGATGTGGCAGTAAGTCTTAATTATTTGGAACAATTACAAGTGAAAATGTCTTGTTTTTTTGTTATTTCAATTCCCGCAAATGTAGGTATATTTATGTATATGGAAATGTCTTCATTTGTTGATTCTTACAGCCATCTTTCTAGAATATTTTAGATAATTGTACTGTTTAAGTTTGGGAGAAATGACTACTGATGTCAAGTACATTTGATATATGTTGATATGAAAACCTAGACTTATTTTTCCTTACTATTGAGGATTTTAGAATTTCAAATGTTATTGAAGGAAATTTATAGTTTTTGAAAGTGATTTGAAAAATAAATCTTTTCTTGCTCGAAGCAAAATTTAAAGGAAAAAGAAATTTTGTTTTAACAGCAAAAGGAAATTTTAAAATAAGAAAAGCCTTAGTTAGAGTGGCCTTCTAAGACTCGGCAGTGATGCTGTTAGAGCCTAAATTTTGATCCAAGGAGGCAACTGAGGAAATCTAGATGGTGCACTACACAATCTTAGTTATTCATGACAGATTTCTGTCTTGTCCTTTTATCGTGTGGATTATCTCAATGAAATAAACAAAATTGATTATTGACATGTACATGTGCCAGTCATGTTCATCTCAATACCATTTCAGTTGTTATTTTGGAGAGTTTTCTGTCGACTTTTAAACTATTGCTAATTTTGATTTGTTGTTATGTATGACATCATTCTCAATTAATAATCATTGAACATCCTTTTCTGGGATATTCCCAGGAGTAACTTACTTTAATCAGCAATAAGAAACATGTAATACTGATCCCTGGTATATCAAGATATTGACCCAATCTGGATACCAGATCCATCATGGACCCGTGTGCCATAGTAATCATATTGTATAGAGTCAGTTTAGAAGATAACACCAGCAGATTGACTTGAAATATACATATACTTTCATTTTACCAGTATTTTTTAGCTGATTGTTACAGATGACATAGTAAATGTACTTTCACTTTTCCCATATTTTACAGGTATGTAAGGAGCTGAAATGGGCACACTAATAGTTATAACCAGCACAGTTTTGCTGCTGAACATGCTCAGTATACCAGTCGCTCCACAGCAAGCCAACCAACAGCAGCCTCAAGCCTTCCAGGGTAAGTCCCTCGTAGTTGCTGTACACTTTCCTCTTGACATACAGGATAGTGTCAGATACCTCACTCAAACTAGGACAAGATTTTTAAAGAGTGTTTTCCAGTTTAATATTTGTGAAGATATTTTATGAGCAGAACATGTAGCTTTTGTGATTAGACAAATGTGTGATTAACCTTCCTGGGAAAAATTATCTGTTGAAAGCATTTCAGGTATAGTATCCTGTATATACTAAATACTTTTATGTATATCCTGTGTTTTAAATAAGGATAAGGAAGTTTTGTGTGTACAGTAA
Source organism: Ylistrum balloti (assembly GCF_031769215.1). Taxonomy (NCBI): domain Eukaryota; kingdom Metazoa; phylum Mollusca; class Bivalvia; order Pectinida; family Pectinidae; genus Ylistrum; species Ylistrum balloti. Next base: position 258,769 of record NW_026782600.1, on the reverse strand, counting down.
TCTGCATGATGTGAAAGTTCTACTGTCTAACATCACCTAGGTCGTTTGCTGATATTAATTTTTACATCTGAGCAATCATATCTGCACAATATGATATTTATTATTTATCATTACAGTTGTTGATAAACAAACAAGATTTTATTTTTACTGTATGAGAAATATCATGTATGTAGATAAAGAAATAAAAAAAATTGATTAAACTAGACAGATCCAATTTAAAAATTTTGTCTGATAAGTTATATTCATATAATAAAAAATATTCTATGTGAAATAATAAACATGTATATAAAATGGTGATAGTGTTGTAGAATAAAGTGTATTTACTAGACACGAAGGTTTAATCAAGTAGCAACGCTATGACACGTGTGGAATGCTCTTCTGCAAAACATGTGTAAAAAACCTTACATATACATAGGAACATAGTGATAACTGGGCCATTCGAGTTCTCAGCAACTTTTGTAATTATCAAGGAAAAACATTTTAGAAAAATATTTGTATCAACAGAAATGGTAACCAATGATACTGTAAAGAAATTTAGTATATGTAGTTTATCTGTTGTCAACCGTATTAAGACTTCTGAAATCAGCCAATAAAAAATATTAAGCTTACAAGGTTCCCCAAAGTATTTGATGAGAACTTAGTGTGTAAGGGAGAACACTGATAGCTCTAGCCCACAGCACCACTCTACATCTTGATAAGGAGTATTCTGGTTGCACTGTACCACTAGTTGATATAGCCTGTATTAAATTGTAACCCTGCATTTCTTTTTGTTCGGATCAAATATAAATGGATTCCACTTTTAATAATATCTATGTCTGTCATGCTAGTTAACTTACATGAGACTTTAGAAAACAGTTGTATGTGTTCCCTGATCTGTAAATACTTCCTCAGGTTATAGTCATTATCAGTGTGTACTGTACATACACTGCAGCCCTGAAGTCAAGATTTGGAGTGTTTCCTGGTGGGAATTGGAAAACCACTTTAAGATGCTTTTGTCGCTGCAGAGTTTCTGTGTGCATGAGTGTGTATGTAGCTGTTGACAAAACTTGCTGTATATTATACATATATATCATAATAGGTATAAAAGTCACCACATTTCTATACAATAATGAAGTAAGCTATGTAATTTTTTACAAACTTTAACTATACTAGATATATTATCACAAAGGTTTTTTGTGGCAGATATTGTTACAGAAAAGTAACCATAGTTACATTGTTATGCCAATCTTACCAGTAGTAATGGGTATAACAAATTTCTAGGGACCTGAAAAAGTAGTGTGTTGTAAACAAAGTTTGATAAACATCTAACGCAAATTTTGGATATGGTTGAAGTATTACTAGATATGCAGAATTTATTACATGATTTAATGAAATATCTTTAGTAGCCCATCTTCTAGATGATGTTGTTATCTTAAAAAGTCTTCATTGTCAATAACACAATATATTCAGAAGTATTCCTCATTGTTATTACTATAGTTGTCATTCATGTTTGATGTGATTTTATGTGTATCAACTGCAGAAAATACGGAAAAATACAGGAGAATACACATAAAACTTGGTTTTTTTAATTCAAAATTGTTCGACGTTGACTATTAATGCGGTAATCTTTTTCTCTCACACCTGTCCTACTGCACAGTAAGCTTTGTTACATAATAAACATAATAAATAATAAACCAGACATAATCAGCACCCTTGTTGCTATACAATATATACATGTATGTAATAAAAATTTGAAAAGGCTCAGCACCAAATATAAAAAAACTTTGTAGATTACCGAACATTAGGGAAGCTCATATCATTAGTCATCACCATAAGATGGTGGGTTGTTCAAATCACCCTGCATCTGTGGTCTGTCATCTGTCTGTCCTTAAAGAATGATTCCTATTGCTATTCCTTGAGAAGAACTGGATGGATCTTTCTCAAATTTCATGCATAGATTCCTGATGTTCTTTGATTTTTGGAATAATTGGAAAAACAAAAATGGCTGAATAGGTGACCATCTCGGATTTGGCAGTTCAAAAAGTTAGAAGAATTTAAAATACCAATATCAACATAATCATTATCCAAAATTAAAATCAATTAAACTAGGGCAAAATATGAACAAAAGAAAGATTTACCTGAAGATTCCTGAAAAAGTACAGGGAAAATGATATCAGGTCTGAAGAGAAGGTGTGAGAGTAATCTATGAGAGAAAACAGAGGAAAGCAAGAAAAGATGGGAAAAGATCCAACTTTTAAAAAACAAATAAAGATCCAGTGATGGTAGATGCCAAGATTTCTCTGGGATCCCTTGTTTAGACATTTTTACGATGTCATAGTCAACACAGAGACAGCAATGTAATGAGTTTTCATTTAAAAAGTATTCATTGTGTATGATATAAATGATGAAACCACTATATCACGTTTATTCTAGAACAACTTTTTAAATATTATAACATGTATTTGTTATAATTGTATGAGCTCTGCATTTATTTGCATAATTAAGCATTTGAGTCAGTTTTAATGAATATTTTTTGAATTTATGAGACTTTATTAGAGAAATGATGTAAAATCTTTGCCAACACTTATCCCTACAGTGATGTGAGATGTATACATGTTTTACCTGCCTGGCTGTGTTACTTTTGTCCAGGTGTTCACAAAGATTTATATTTTGTCGTGTTCATGTATATTTTCAGTGTTTTTTAAAGATGTTTCTTACTTATTAATGTATAAGGAAACAGAATCTCTGTTTGGCCCCAGGTTTGAATTTTATCTTCTCAAATGTTACATTTCTTAAGATAACAGGCTTCAAGTTTAAGCATGATTAGGTGGATGTGTAAACAAGGTATGGCCTGGTCAACACATTCCCGTGACCCACAGCCAGGGTCACAGACTCGCAGCTATATATGATAGTGGTGACCTTGGGGCATGACCTTAAAACACTTGACTCTTATATGTAAACTTGTGTTGAGTGGGATTCCCAAGGATTAAACAGATAAATGTATGTCTGCATATATCTATTACACTCACAAAAATTCTGGCTTCTGTCCGAGGTTAAAGTATTGTCAGCTTCTGTCAGACATATAACACTAAAACACCATGTTCTACACATTCAGAAACATTGAAATTCAGAACTTAATGTTTCATGGATAGAGATGTAAACATTGTGTTTATTTATCTGTTTGTCCATCCATCCATTAAGACTTTATCTCGAATCAAGAAATCTGAAATTCCTGAACTTTCAAAGAATGAATCATAATTTATTTGCAGATCAAGTCTCTGAGGTCAAGGTCACTGCTAAGTTTAAAGGGTTTTGGTTTATTTTTTTTCACAATGCTGTATTTCAGAATCTAAAATGATGCAATAATGTATAGTCCAAGCTCTCCTGTCTTTCTCTCATCTCTCTCAGAACACAGACAATTGGGAAAGTTGACCATGTCCCCTTTAGCTTAGTCTGGTGAATATGCACATTTCTAATGTGAAATGAGGTCATGTGACACATGATGTCAAACTTTGGTGATAGTGATAGTCTATCAACCTATTTAAATTCTACTACAAAGGTCACGTTTATATTCACACACAAATGTTTAGAATCATTTTAAAATGAAACTTTCCTTTGTATATAGTTATTGTTTACATAATGATGTATGACAGTGAAAAATGAAAGGTTTTTTCTTTCTTTTTTAATTTATTTTGAAAGGGATGCTATGTAAGGGCTATATTTAGTTACAAACAACCCTGTCTGAAGTGATTCATAGCCTTTATCTAGAATAACTACAGTCGTTACTTTAAACTTATATCTAGATTTTTACATGATGTGAAATTTGGTAATAGCATATGTCATAGAAATGCCACAGTTGATGGTTATGTAACGTACATTATTGTGTCACAGCATTCCATACATGGATATTTATTATTTACCAGCTGATGACCATATCTTAAGGAAAATAAACAACTTTTATCTTATTTCAATAGATGTTCTAAATAATGCTTAAAGGGATACATTTCAAGACCAAATAATACTGATTTTTATTTGTCAACCAAAGACATCTCTGTCCAAACGAACTTCTCCAGTTAGTCAACAGTGAAACTGAATGAAGATTATAACTTGCGGTACTGTTTAACCTTCATGTAACTACAAGAGTTAAATGTTTGTTCTTTTATGAACCTGTTATAATTACAATGTGAAAGAAACAGAATATATTCGGGGCAACTGTTTCAACATGCACAACTGCTTGTCCCACCTGTGCACACACACACACATAAACACACATGTACACTACATGCATCTACCACAAATATTATGGATATATATGTATATCTAAATCTGCCATTTCACCCTGCCTTTATGATAATTTCAATTCTATAAATAAAGAAGACTCTTTCTTGCACTCTGATACTATAATATCAAAATCTAAACTTGTGTATCCGAATACTACTGAACATTTCTGTACGTACTGTCAGTCAAAGCAGGTACATGAGAATGACATTTGTATTGAAAAAAATGCAGAAATCTCAATGCTCAAAAATCAAAAAAAAAAAAAATCAAAAGTCATTTAGCTCATATGCTTTTACTGAAAAAAATGTCACTTGGATTCATAATTTTATTAAATAGTTCTGGATATCTGCGTAAATCTCTTGATTACAATATGATTGTTAACACACGTTCACATGAAACTAAGTACAAGTGCCAGGTGTAACTTCTCAAAACAATGCTGTATCTTCATAACTCACAAGAAGAAATCATGAAAAAAATCCTAAACACCTGTTTAATCATATTCCATGTTGTATATCATAAAGTTAGTTCATAACAGTAACAGCCGTTTTTACCACAATCATGTATTCAGAGACGTACAGGTATAATGCTGACTCGTGGTACTTTGATGTGGATTTTCCTCTTATTTAGGTTTATTTGCACAAACTTTGTATTGCAATGTACAGACCCAAGGGTCTCACATTTCCTCCAGGAGAGGGGGGAAATTTTATTATAGTTTATTTAGGAAAGCTGGATTTTTGAACATAAGTTGTTTAAGTGGAAATATTTCAAACTTGATCAGAGTTATTAGAGAATGACAATGGGTTGATGGTATGCACATATTGATCCTGGCTGACCTCCAGGGCTGATAGACAGGGCTAAAAGGGATCAAAGTGACTCATATTTCAAAAATCTTCTTTTCAACATCCAGATATGGTAGAATCAATTGATCTTCATTAATGGAAATGTCGAAAGGTGCTTGACCAAAATTGTGAATTTCATGACCCAGGGGCTCACATTTCTGGCTTGGAAAAGGGTGAAGTTTTTTTAGTAGTTTGATAGAAAAATAGGATTTTTGTGCATAAAATTTATTTTTCATTAGAAATAACTTGGCTATGATAGTATAGGATACATATATTGACAATGGCTGACCCAAAAAACTACAATCATATCACTTTAGTCTTACAATCATTAATGTCACAATTTTTTTTCGTGACACTTGAAAATGATATACCCTGTAGATTTTATAAGCAGTCTTGTTTATACCATGGCAGCTAGGTCTCTTGCTCATTAATTCATTTATATTTTTTACTACTTCTTTGTCTTTTAATAATTTGACGTGGTCTACCATTCGTTCATTCTGTTGTCATTTTGAATTTATAAAAAAAAAGATAAATTAATTGTCATGTTTAGTATACGGACTGAAAGGTTTGATACTGTTCAGAACAAGAAATAAAAAAGCACATAATGATGGAATGGTGACTTTTTAGACAGTATATTTTGTTAAAATTGTAACTCTCCTAATGAAGGTAGTTACATGACATAGTGTATACAGTAGTATGCTCATTCTTAAGTTCTACAGTGATGTTGAATAAGAGATGGAAACTAAAACCTTTGGATTTAAAAAAAGTTGTGCCTTATTGATAGAATTAATACATCACTGTGAAGGTTGTTGTTTTAATGGGTTTTATATTTTAGTAGTTTTGAATAAAACTGTGAAAAATGAAAACAGTTTCGAAAATGAAAGTTATAGAAAAAAAAGCTGTTAGGTAATGACTCTTGGGAAAATACCTCCATTTTGATTAAAGCTTTATTGAAAATGGTGAAAATAAGTTGTATCTAAAGAAGTAACATCAACAGACCACTAGATATGACAGTATAAGATGTGTACAATTTGTGGATGAAATTTTACTCATGGTGTCTTTTCTTTAACAGTGCGGTTGCCAGACAGGCAGAGCAACACTGTTGAAGCAGCAGCAACAGGAAATGATGAAAAAAGTATAGAATATCTAAATTCTCTGCTGAAAAAACGTAAGACCAAAGTGAATGTTGATGACACGGGTGACAAACCAGTACTAAAATCACGAGTGAAGCGGAAAAAGAAGAGGAGTAAAGTGCAAGAGGATAGTAAAATTCAAGTTAATAAAAATCAGGCTCCAGGAGATCTCGGGAAATCTCAGGAATTTGTGCAGAAAGCCAATGTAGTGCCTCAGAACAATCAGAATATAGTTGCACCAGTATTGGGTGGAGTCAACAATAATTCGGGAGGAGCCAATAACATTGTAGGTGGAGTTAAAAACATTGTAGGAGGAGCTGATATTGGGGGCGGGGCTAAAAATAACATTGTTGGTGGTGTTAACAGTATTGGGGGTGGGTCAAATAATATTATTGAAAACAAAATCAAGTCAAATTTACCTAGTGCTTTCAACAATAATAATGATAATGATGCTTTTGGAAGGGCTGAAAGCAATAATGTTGTGAACTCTCGAGTTAGAGTGATGGAGAATTTTGTGGCCCAAGACGGGGCCCATCCTAAGGACAGTGTCCCAGTGTTACCAGGTAACGTTTTAAGACATAGTAACCCAGATAAAGAAAAAGCAGTAGATGTGGTAGGAGGACCAAACATGCTACAGAACCCTGCCCCACGGGCAGGAGACATTCCAGTCAATGCTCACAATAACCTGGCCGATTCTCCTGTTGGAAATCAGGATATGCCGGATCAGAAACCCATTGAAGACCACAGTGACAATCGTGATGTTGCACATGATGAGGTCCAGGGTAACTCTGATAATGTTGTAGAAGCAAAGAACAACATTATACGTGACAACAATAATCAAATCCATGTGAATGACCAAGGTGTTGGCAATATAGTCCATAATCAGGAGAATAACTTCCAGGATAGTAACAGGAATTGGGAACCTGTGGTAAATAACAACCCACCTGTACAGCAACAGCAAATCAACAATAAACCAAAGAAGCAGGACAGTCAGCGCATCATGTGGGACTGGAGTGACTTCCTCATCAATTATGAACAGTATGTCATGCCGGAGCAAAAGGTGAGACGAGCACCTCATGCAACAACAGGTGAACCTTGGCCACTGCCACAATATTATATAACATCCCAATCAAAACTCTTTCGACTGGATCGTGAAAAGTTCCACTTCCGTATCTCCAAAGAGACTTGTGACATCATTGAAAAAGCTGTGGAGCGATACAAGGACTATATTTTGTATGACAGCGTTCAGGACATGTACGACAATTTACAGCATGCCCAAGGTTCAAGTCTAGATGATGTGTATGAGAAATATGGAGATGAGGTCCACACGCAAGCAGGTTACATAGATGAACTGAATGTTAAGATCAGGCAACCCTGTTCAAGACTTCCCCATGACAAGATGGATGAATCTTGTAAGTCTCTCATTATATCTACCTTACTCTCTCACTACTTGTCTTGTAAGTCTCTCTTCCTCCCTGTCTGTAAATCTTCCCTACTCTCTCACTACTTGTCTTGTAAGTCTCTCTTCCTCCCTGTCTGTAAATCTTCCCTACTCTCTCACTATTTGTCTTGTAAGTCTGTCTTCCTCCCTGTCTATAAATGTTCCTTACTCTCTCACTATTTGTCTTGTAAGTCTGTCTTCCTCCCTGTCTGTAAATGTTCCCTACTCTCTCACTATTTGTCTTGTAAGTCTCTCTTCCTCCCTGTCTGTAAATGTTCCCTACTCTCTCACTATTTGTCTTGTAAGTCTCTCTTCCTCCCTGTCTGTAAATGTTCCCTACTCTCTCACTATTTGTCTTGTAAGTCTCTCTTCCTCCCTGTCTGTAAATGTTCCCTACTCTCTCACTATTTGTCTTGTAAGTCTCTCTTCCTCCCTGTCTGTAAATGTTCCCTACTCTCTCACTATTTGTCTTGTAAGTCTCTCTTCCTCCCTGTCAGTAAATGTTCCCTACTCTCTCACTACTTGTCTTGTAAGTCTCTCTTCCTCCCTGTCAGTAAATGCTCCCTACTCTCTCACTACTTGTCTTTAAGACCGTTTAAATCTTGTTATAAAATCTATTTTTATCTATAATTGAATTAAATTAAATGAAAATGATGCAATTTCTGTGGAAGATTATTTCATAGAACACAAATATTTTGTGTCTGGAGAAATAGATGTGTATAAATTGTCATTTTTAAAAAACAGAGAAAATAAGATAGAATATTACGTGAGATAGTTAGGTAATTTGTTTATTTGCTCTTGTCATCAGATGACCTTTTTATCAAACGCACTGGAGCGTTTTTATGGGCAAATGAAGTGTGGGGTGCTTTGCGTGGGCTGGAGACCTTCAGTCAGCTTGTCTTCAAGGGCACAAATGAAGAGGTAAGACTCTATAGTGTATTATACAACAATGCATCCCTGTGTAACATGTCGTGTATGAATGATTAGCTACAAATAAAAATATATCTGTTGGCAGTAGCTGGTTACTTTGAACCTCAACATTTTACCTTTTATATCTGTAATCTATATAAGGTTGAAAAATCTATAAAGATTGGTTTGTTTAAAACAATTCAGGAATGGAATTGATTTTTGTGGGGAAATTCATCAACAGAAATTCTGGAGTATCTTGTTATTTTCTTATTTTGGATTTAAAGAGAATTAGAGTTCCACTAATAATGTAATACAGATGTAAAACTAAATTGTATACTCTTTATCATCATTCAGTAAGTAAGGATCTAAATAATAAATGGCTGTGATTGACCTTCAGATTTAAAATCAAATGGATAGCTTTAAGATATCATCATTATTATAAAGGTTCTAATTGTACAATATTTTCTTCTATATCAAAACTTGTGAGGTGAAATAGCCCGTTTCAGATATTTGACTTAAAAAAATCCAAACATCAGTATCAAGATGTCAGTGTTTAATGATTTGTACTTGATCAGTGTCAGGTTATGTTTTATTCTTGTTTCATATGTATCTGTAAGTTGTCCTGATCCTCTATGAAAAAACATAAGATCAATATGTTATTGCCCTGTAGGCAGATGATTCCTTGATTTCAGTCTCCCAGGTCACTGAAAACATCAGTCAGCTGATTCCTTGATTTCAGTCTCCCAGGTCACTGAAAACATCAGTCAGATGATTCCTTGATTTCAGTCTCCCCGGTCACTGAAAACATCAATCAGCTGATTCCTTGATTTCAGTCTCCCAGGTCACTGAAAACATCAGTCAGATGATTCCTTGATTTCAGTCTCCCAGGTCACTGAAAACATCAGTCAGTTGATTCCTTGATTTCAGTCTCCCAGGTCACTGAAAACATCAGTCAGTTGATTCCTTGATTTCAGTCTCCCAGGTCACTGAAAACATCAGTCAGATGATTCCTTGATTTCAGTCTCCCAGGTCACTGAAAACATCAGTCAGATGATTCCTTGATTTCAGTCTCCCAGGTCACTGAAAACATCAGTCAGATGATTCCTTGATTTCAGTCTCCCAGGTCACTGAAAACATCAGTCAGCTGATTCCTTGATTTCAGTCTCCCCGGTCACTGAAAACATCAGTCAGATGATTCCTTGATTTCAGTCTCCCCGGTCACTGAAAACATCAGTCAGATGATTCCTTGATTTCAGTCTCCCAGGTCACTGAAAACATCAGTCAGATGATTCCTTGATTTCAGTCTCCCAGGTCACTGAAAACATCAGTCAGATGATTCCTTGATTTCAGTCTCCCAGGTCACTGAAAACATCAGTCAGATGATTCCTTGATTTCAGTCTCCCAGGTCACTGAAAACATCAGTCAGATGATTCCTTGATTTCAGTCTCCCAGGTCACTGAAAACATCAGTCAGATGATTCCTTGATTTCAGTCTCCCAGGTCACTGAAAACATCAGTCAGATGATTCCTTGATTTCAGTCTCCCAGGTCACTGAAAACATCAGTCAGATGATTCCTTGATTTCAGTCTCCCAGGTCACTGAAAACATCAGTCAGTTGATTTAGTTTATGTAATCTCTTTCTTTTGTGAGATTTTACACAAGAAATTAAAATTTTATTATATAACTAAATTCATACTTGTGAGATATTTGATGAATAGCAATAATGTCAATATTTTATCCTATTTAGTGATAGGATTTTGTGTAATAACTGGTTAACTAGTTGTTTTGTAAAAGATAAACTATTGCTACACGTACATTGCTGTATCCTAATGCTGTTGTAGCTTTACATAAGAGACACAGTCATCAACGATTACCCACGATTCTCACACCGTGGCATCCTTCTCGACTCATCAAGACATTACCTCTTCAAGGAAACCATCTTTGATGTCCTGGTAAGTTTACCTGAATTGTCGTACCTTACTTATCCTGTTATAAGTCCAGGAAGCCAACATATTGCTTCTCACTTGAATTCAACAGATGGGCTTATAACAGCACAATCAAATAGCATTGGTTAAAAAATTTTATTTTAAGAGCTATATGTATTGCTGGGTTTATTACCAGGCATGGGCTTACTGCTTGAAAATTACGGTAAATACGAATGTATCACATGTCCTACACTTTACCAATATTTGATCACTAGTGCTGATGATGTCGGAATCTTCAGACCACTCAATATCTTAAAAGGCTGTACATTTCCATTGAAATGAAACCAGCCGATGAAGTTTGGGTACTTGTGCCAGGTTACATTATTTCTACATGTATGCCTTATTGTATCAGTTGTCAAAGTTTTTATAAAGTTTGTTTTAAAAAAATTGTTGAAATAAAAAATGCCCAAGATTTAATGTTGCTGTAGTATTAGATGTTATCGGTAACAACACTCAGTATGCACAAACTGCAATGAAACATTGTCATTAACAGTTTCGTTGTTTGTAATCAACATGTCATTTGTTTTCGTGACGCGTAAATTCCATTTAGCATTTATCGACACTTTTACCAATTTAATCAGCAATGAAAGGCTCAGGTTTGTACTAAATGGTCATCAATTACTCAAACATGAACAAACAAATGAGCTACTGAGTCAAGCAGGTTTATATGTAGCTATCGGTAGAATAAATGATATAGGTGAAAAAACGAATACAGATTAAAAATTTTCCTCCTCTAGTATGCTCAAGGGCAAACAATGCTCTTACTCATGTCAGTGAATGGGCTTATTATAGAACAGTGATACAGAGTTTATTGTTACAGGACAATATACCTTATTGTGCTTTATTTTTGTCGTTTACAAATTGCACCATTTGGTTTGAAATCCATAATACCCTAAATACAGCCTTTTTACTTTAATAGTAATTAGCAAATGCAGGTTAATTTATGTAAGAAACAACGAGCTTATTTTCAGGATAGCTTATTTTTGAGGTCAGATTGATTTTTTTGGTATCTTATTTTGGCTAGCTTTTCACCACTACAACACATCAGAAACTGAAACTGAATTTTGAAGGCAGTATTTTTGTAAAAATAGTGAAAATTACTCCTGAAAATAATGCAGTATAAGGTTGGGGTTATTGGTATATATTAGAAATGTTGAATTTTGACAAAACTTGTTACTTATTCGAAATTCAAAAAGGAATAATTTTGCAGTAATTTTTAGATACATTTCTATGTATGATTTCCTGATTTACGAGAATTATTGTGAAATGGATTGGTTTTATGTTGTAATAAACTGAAAAGTAATCACAATAGACAAATGCTTGGCAGTGAAATGTCATGTTTCAGACAAAAAATATACATTATCATTGATGTATTTTTGTTACCAAGGGATGATTAATAAGATCTAAGAGAATTCTTCATGTTCAACAATGTTAAATCAATGATTTAGAATTGATCTAAGTTCTGTATAGATTCAAGGTACACATGTATTTACTAACAGTGACTTCACAATTTGTCTGTGACTTTATGTAACACAATGGGGATGTAATATCTGCTGAAGTATAGATTCTAGGTACACATGTATTCACTAACAGTGACTTCACAATTTGTCTGTGACTTTATGTAATACAATGGGGATGCAATATCTGCTGAAGTATAGATTCTAGGTACACATGTATTTACTAACAGTGACTTCACAATTTGTCTGTGACTTTATGTAATACAATGGGGATGCAATATCTGCTGAAGTATAGATTCTAGGTACATATGTATTTACTAACAGTGACTTCACAATTTGTCTGTGACTTTATGTAACACAATGGGGATGTAATATCTGCTGAAGTATAGATTCTAGGTACATATGTATTTACTAACAGTGACTTCACAATTTGTCTGTGACTTTATGTAACACAATGGGGATGTAATATCTGCTGAAGTATAGATTCTAGGTACACATGTATTTACTAACAGTGACTTCACAATTTGTCTGTGACTTTATGTAATACAATGGGGATGTAATATCTGCTGAAGTGACAGCTTGTATCTTTTCTAGAATTTTTCATTCACAAACATTTTGCTGACTTCTGTTAAAAATGCTTCCTATTTGAAATTGATCCGATACAGTTACTGCCACCCTTACATTGGTTAGAAAGAAACTTCGATTACCCATGCAGTCTCCAGGAATCTTGAGAAATAAAGATGTGTTATTTGCGTAAGGAAATCTGCAATTCAAATTACAAAAGACTGTTGTATTTTTAATTTATGTCATATTTTTGAGTTATGATCAAATACTCTTTTTTGATTTAAAGCATAATTTAAAATCTTGCCCTGAAACAGAAATACTTTGGATTATAATTGGGACACATGTCTACAATATTTTGACTGTATTGCTCTTGAACTTCACTGGTGGAGTTACTGAGTAGATTTGATGTGCTTTTACATTGCGAAATGGATCCACGGTTGAGAAATGATGTCCATTTGCCTGGATTGATTTTTATGACATAATTTGTTGGCAGGGAATAAGATAGATTTGTTTTGGACATTGATAAAGCTGATATGGGATTTAAAGCTGTCTCATAACAACATTTCCAAGTTGTATCATACAGTCTCTGATATTGGATATGTAAGTGGTACAGGTCCCAGGGGCCTTTTTTTTCTTTCTTAGTCGAAGAGCTTATTCCACAGACTAATTATACAAGCACTTGGGGTCGATTGATTTTGTGGCTGAAAAGATCAAAATTTATTTAGAGTGTTTATGGTTTTATTTAGGAATTCCAGCAGTGGAATTGCGTTTGAGGAGTCTTATGTAATAGTATAGATGTCTCCAATGCTATGAAGGGATATAATGAAATGAGGCTAGGAAGGGATTAGTCTGCGAGGCTGGTAGGGGGCATGGTGCCTGGGACTAGTGAATTTTATGTTGGGTTGAGTGGTAAATTCCATTATCTGTTATGAAATGATAGGTTCACAATGTACTTATTGATTTGTTAAACATTTGTCTTGGTTTGAACACCCCTGGGCTGGGCAAGGGTGTCGTCTTTAAAAGAATGTATATATATATATATATATTGTGAAAATGAAGGGATAGAAAGGTTACAAGGAAGGAGTGCATTAGAATGAATCAATCAAATACGTGAGAATGGATGAATGCCAATGGAAAGGAGAGAATGCCATTAGTGGCGTGTTTAGGGAAGGGCCATTCTGGGTAGAAAGGGATTGATTTACACTGGGTAGGGGAGGAATAGTTAGGATGGGGGAGATATTGCAGTGTGGGAGAAAGGGATTGATTTACACTGGGTAGGGGAGGAATAGTTAAGAGGGGGAAGATATTGCAGTGTGGGAGAAAGGGATTGATTTACACTGGGTAGGGGAGGAATAGTTAGGATGGGGGAGATATTGCAGTGTGGGAGAAAGGGATTGTTTTACACTGGGTAGGGGAGGAATAGTTAGGATGGGGGAGATATTGCAGTGGGGGAGAAAGGGATTGATTTACACTGGGTAGGGGAGGAATAGTTAGGAGGGGGAAGATATTGCAGTGGGGGAGAAAGGGGTTAATTTACACTGGGTAGGGGAGGAATAGTATTGGGGTGGGTGGAGAAAGGGATTGTTTTACACTGGGTAGGGGAGGAATAGTTAGGAGGAAGAAGATATTGCAGTGGGGGAAAAGGGATTGATTTACACTGGGTAGGGGAGGAATAGTTAGGATGGGGGAGATATTGCAGTGGGGGAGAAAGGGATTGATTTACACTGGGTAGGGGAGGAATAGTTAGGATGGGGGAGATATTGCAGTGGGGGAGAAAGGGATTGATTTACACTGGGTAGGGGAGGAATAGTTAGGATGGGGGAGATATTGCAGTGTGGGAGAAAGGGATTGATTTACACTGGGTAGGGAGGAAGATATTGCAGTGGGGAGAAAGGGATTTGTTTTATACTGGGTAGGGGAGAAATAGTTAGGAGGAAGAAGATATTGCAGTGGGGAGAAAGGGATTGATTTACACTGGGTAGGGGAGGAATAGTTAGGAGGGGGAAGATATTGCAGTGTGGGAGAAAGGGATTGATTTACACTGGGTAGGGGAGGAATAGTTAGGAGGAAGAAGATATTGCAGTGGGGAGAAAGGGATTGATTTACACTGGGTAGGGGAGGAATAGTTAGGAGGGGGAAGATATTACAGTGGGGGAGAAAGGGGTTGATTTACACTGGGTAGGGAGGAAGATATTGCAGTGGAGAGAAAGGGATTGATTTACACTGGGTAGGGGAGGAAGATATTGCAGTGGAGAGAAAGGGATTGATTTACACTGGGTAGGGAGGAAGATATTGCAGTGGGGAGAAAGGGATTGTTTTACACTGGGTAGGGGAGGAATAGTTAGGAGGAAGAAGATATTGCAGTGGGGAGAAAGGGATTGATTTACACTGGGTAGGGGAGGAATAGTTAGGAGGAAGAAGATATTGCAGTGGGGAGAAAGGGATTGATTTACACTGGGTAGGGGAGGAATAGTTAGGAGGAAGAAGATATTGCAGTGGGGAGAAAGGGATTGATTTACACTGGGTAGGGGAGGAATAGTTAGGAGGAAGAAGATATTGCAGTGGGGAGAAAGGGATTGATTTACACTGGGTAGGGGAGGAATAGTTAGGAGGAAGAAGATATTGCAGTGGGGAGAAAGGGATTGATTTACACTGGGTAGGGGAGGAATAGTTAGGAGGAAGAAGATATTGCAGTGGGGAGAAAGGGAGCAGTCAGGTTGAGAGTTTCAAGAAAAGTTTGATTATCTGACATTTGGAGAAAAATACATGGAAAATGGTTAGTAAGAAGATGATGTGATACAGAAGACAAATAACATGTGCAAGAGAAGCATTGTCACCTTAGAGAAAGTCAATCATGAGAGGGACCTTAAATAATTCTATGTTACTCTGATAAAAATAATCACGACGAATATGCAGGTGCCGTCATCTGAGCACTGTGAAAATGGTAATGTATCAATACTGACAGATACACAATGTCTGTTAAGGGCATTTGGACCATGGATCTGGCGATGACTTATCTAAGATACACATTGGCGATTATTAATATTCTAAGTGTGAGTAAAAGGCGTAAGAAAGTGTCTGAAGACTTACACAGTTCGTGTGGTAGATACGAATTCAATTGGTTTGTAACGCCTAAAGGCTGAGGGAGAGACAGACAAATTCATCATATTGCACATGACAAGAAATCTATGTTGATTTCCTTTCGTATTCTCTGTAACACTGATATTGTGTTATTAGATTGTTTAACCAGAAAGTGAAATTGTTTAAATGAGCATGAAAAAAAGATAAGATAGATGATATTTAAATAACATTTTTAACCTTCAATAAGATAATATGTTACAGATGATTAAGATAAAAGAAAAAAAGATAAAAAATGTAAATAAATAGTTAAAATAAAAAACAAAACACATGTCTACATCTCTTTTATATCAGGTTTATTCTGCTGCTCACAAATTTCACAATTAACCTAATTTAGTCATTTCATATTTTCACCTTTGAAGTGCAGGAACTGAAAAAAATACCCAGGACATATCAACACCAATCATATAACACTTCTGTAAAATTTGGCCGAGCATTATTGTGAAAATTTGACTCTAATAAAAAATAACATGGTTTACAGTTACTTAATTATACTGTTAATAAAAGAAAACAAAAATCAACAGAAATTTAAAACTCTTTTTCTTGGAGTTATATCAACATTTTCAATTTCTGTTGTTCTGTGAAGTATTTTAAAAAGTTTTTTAATTTACTTAATGCTCAATGATTTAAACCTAACTGTTTTTGAAACCTAAACTTTGCCTTTAAAGAAATGTAATCACGTCTGTAGAGAAATGTTGAATGTTCACAAAATCCATTTTGAGGGTATTTATTTTTTCATCTGTACACACAAAAGACATTAATTGTCTCCAGACTTTATAGGTTCCAATGCACTGCAAGGCGCCATCTCCATACATTCAGAATGAAACACTGTAGTATAAGCATGTAACCAAGTAAAGTGCAATCCTGTATTGTGATAGATTGTTAGACATATATCTGTAGCAAACGCTTCCCCATGCAGTGTAATTCCAGGCTAAGTGTTGATGGCAGATCCTTTCTTGTTCCAGTACTTACAGTATATTGCCTCCCTAATTTTTTGTAGTTTTCTGTGTTTATAAAACAACACAAATTATCTTTAAGTAAATAAATGTTGTTTTTTTTTGGGTGGGGGGGTGGAGGGGGGAAGACTTTTATTTCAGTACTTTTGACTTTCAGCTTGATTGTATGGGTAATTCAAAAAGAAGGAATGTTGAGCATGATTTGAAACTTGTTTGGAAATTATGATGAGAAAAACAAAAGAACAATTTATAAAAACAAATTTGAAGCAAAGTGGATTTGTGAAAGGCATTAAAGCAGTAAACACTGTCTCGGAGAATTACTAACAAAATACCCTGTTCTTCACTGTTATATTTGAATTTTGAAATCGGCAGAATTCCAGACAAATCTTGCTTTTTACTGAAGTCCAATTAACTTGTTGCCTTACAGTAAACAATTTAGTGAGGATATTGTTAATTTATTGTCAAAGAAATCACTTTCAGACATTTCTGCTTAGAATTTAATTGCATTTAGATGCAGAATTGGTCTGGATGGAAGCAATACCTATCTGTCTTAAATGACATTGATAATGTTTGGTGTTGTTAGACACATAAAATTTACGTTCCACATGTGATGTCAGTATATTTGATGCATAGAGGATTGAGTTGAAAGTGAGAAATACACTGGATCAATAGAGCTGTCTATATACTTGCTTCTATTACTGACTGACATTTACTGCTGCACTGATACACCAACAAAAAGAACTTTCATATCACGTCCTATAACTTGCCATTTAATGATATCCTTTTATCATGCTTGACATAAAGTTATCAAAAATGTTTACTGCTTCCTAGACTAAAGAAGCTGCCCTGGGGGGGGGGGGGGGGGGGGGGGGGGGGGGGGGGGGGGGGGGGGGGGGTAGAACTTGTAGGTTACAGGGTGTCATTTCCAGGCCATTGCAAATGTTAGAATGTAAGTGGAATAGTGAGTATTGTGACAGTCCAACTCGACTGTTATATACACAACCTCTACCCCACTTCCCTTTATCCACCAATTACTTGGTGTAAAGTGGTCTCCACACTTGTGTCCATCTGACCATCCTTGGGGAGGTGGTCAGCTGTCATGAAAGCTTATATCTCGTCAATCTTTCATCAAATGTAAAATTCAGACTGTCAGATATGTTGTAATAGTTGGGGTTTCAAATCTGCAGAAAGCCAACTGTCACCATTACTAAAAAAAGAGATTTGTTGTTATGACATTATGTGTCCTCTCTTGTTAAGAATCATTGGATACTGAACAATTATATGAAAATGTGAAGAAAACATATAAAGGATCTGGATTCTGTCAGTTGATTAATGCTTAACATGCTAGGCAGCCCATCAATTATTGGTAATATTTTCTTTGGTTATTATCATTGCATAACTTGTATAATGAATATAAGTTACGATACTTTTCCTGTTAAATGGTAGATAAATGATTCGACATGTAGGACAGATTGACTTATAATTTTTACAGATGGATGCTTTGCACCAGAGGAAAATATTGATAATCTTCTTTAATTATAAAATATTATTCTCATGAGAAAACTAATAAAGATTCTTATTTTAGCTTTTGGTAAATATTACGTAAATGAGAATCCATGATGAGTCAATGGATCATTGTGCATTTTCTTCATTCAGCCACATACTGGGATTGTCAGTGAATAAACAAGGGAGTTAACTCTGAATCTGCCTTGTGTAACAATACATCAAACTGGACATGTAACAAGGAAAGACAAACATGTGGAGAAGTAGCTGAAAATCTCTTACAGTGAGACTTCATTATCTCAAAGTCGAAAAGATTGTGTACAATTTTGGAGACGTATGAATACTTAGATTAATTACAACTTTAGATAAAGAGATAAGATTTTACCATATCTAGAGAAAAACTTAAGATTATATGGTGGTTTCAGCTTAGAGTTAGAGAACTCAAACAGATGCCCCTCTTATTATAAAGCTTTATACTAACGCATAATGAGTAGGTCACATCTGCTGCTCCATCTAATCCTATAACTACATAATAGGGCAAAATGGGGTCTATTTGATTATTATTATCTTTTATATAACCTCAGATGGAACCTGGGAGAATTGATCAACTTTTGTTTATGTATACAGTTGTATTGATCATGGAAATTTTATCACATTTTATATACGTTTTATATCAGGTATAAACATATATTGATTTAAGAATATCTTATTACGGTATTGTTACATTATCACCACAGATCTGCACTATATTTCATATTTTGAATATCACACAGAATTTGATGTCCAATTTGTTGCCTTGTAGTTTATAGAAATCCTTATATGTGATTTTTTTCTAACTTATCTGATGCAAAGCGTTCAGGTGACTTATTGTTATTGTGTGTCATGCATCATCATGCGTTGTCCACCATGCGCTGTTTGTAAACATTTCCTTTAATACTCTATTCCTGCTTATTGCTTGAGCTGATTTCTGCCAAATTTAGTCTGAGACATAATATTTAGGGTGGGGAACCATTTCTTAATTCAGAGAGTTGATTTAATCCCTGGAGACCTTTGGATGGGGCCCCAAAAGGGAAGTTAGAGCCAATGCTTTTGCTTTAAAATGCTTTAAAATGGGGGGGGGGATGAAATCAGGCACTTCAAAACTCTACTGATCTTTAATGTTGAATGGATTTCATTCAAATTTTGTCTAAAGCACCATTAGGGGAGGACAATAATTCTTAAATTCAGAAAGTTGATTGGGCTTCTAGAAACTTAGAGATGGGGCTACAGAAGGGGAAATTAGGGAATATTATGCTTTAAATTGCTATTCCTTCTTAATGCCAAGGTGAAGATGGTCTGAAACATTATTAGGGGGTATATCAAATGTGTATGAAACATTACTGTCCTCCTACTTGTACAAAACTGACCCCAACCTGCACATTACTGTCCTTCTGTTTGTACAAAACTGACCCTAACCTTCACATTACTGTCCTCCTACTGGTACAAGACTGACCCCAACCTTCACATTACTGTCCTCCTACTTGTACAAAACTGACCCTAACCTTCACATTACTGTCCTTCTACTTGTACAAAACTGACCCCAACCTGCACATTACTGTCCTCCTAATTGTACAAAACTGACCTCAACCTTCACATTGCTGTCCTTTTACTTGTACAAAACTGACCCCAACCTGCACATTACTGTCCTCCTACTTGTACAAAACTGACCTCAACCTTCACATTGCTGTCCTTTTACTTGTACAAAACTGACCCCAACCTTCACATTACTGTCCTCCTACTTGTACAAAACTGACCCCAACCTGCACATTACTGTCCTCCTACTTGTACAAAACTGACCCCAACCTGCACATTACTGTCCTTCTGTTTGTACAAAACTGACCCTAACCTTCACATTACTGTCCTCCTACTGGTACAAAACTGACCCCAACCTTCACATTACTGTCCTCCTACTTGTACAAAACTGACCCTAACCTTCACATTACTGTCCTTCTACTTGTACAAAACTGACCCCAACCTGCACATTACTGTCCTCCTAATTGTACAAAACTGACCTCAACCTTCACATTGCTGTCCTTTTACTTGTACAAAACTGACCCCAACCTGCACATTACTGTCCTCCTACTTGTACAAAACTGACCTCAACCTTCACATTGCTGTCCTTTTACTTGTACAAAACTGACCCCAACCTTCACATTACTGTCCTCCTACTTGTACAAAACTGACCCCAACCTGCACATTACTGTCCTCCTACTTGTACAAAACTGACCCCAACCTGCACATTACTGTCCTCCTACTTGTACAAAACTGACCCCAACCTGCACATTACTGTCCTCATACTTGTACAAAACTGACCTCGACCTTCACATTGCTGTCCTTTTACTTGTACAAAACTGACCCCAACCTGCACATTACTGTCCTCCTACTTGTACAAAACTGACCCCAACCTGCACATTACTGTCCTCCTACTTGTACAAAACTGACCCCAACCTGCACATTACTGTCCTCCTACTTGTACAAAACTGACGTCAACCTGCACATTACTGTCCTCCTACTTGTACAAAACTGACCCCAACCTGCACATTACTGTCCTCCTACTTGTACAAAACTGACGTCAACCTGCACATTACTGTCCTCCTACTTGTACAAAACTGACCCCAACCTGCACATTACTGTCCTCCTACTTGTACAAAACTGACGTCAACCTGCACATTACTGTCCTCCTACTTGTACAAAACTGACCCCAACCTGCACATTACTGTCCTCCTACTTGTACAAAACTGACATCAACCTGCACATTACTGTCCTCCTACTTGTACAAAACTGACCCCAACCTGCACATTACTGTCCTTTTACTTGTACAAAACTGACCCCAACCTTCACATTACTGTCCTCCTACTTGTACAAAACTGACCCCAACCTGCACATTACTGTCCTTTTACTTGTACAAAACTGACCCCAACCTTCACATTACTGTCCTCCTACTTGTACAAAACTGACCCCAACCTGCACATTACTGTCCTTTTACTTGTACAAAACTGACCCCAACCTGCACATTACTGTCCTTTTACTTGTACAAAACTGACCCCAACCTTCACATTACTGACTTTGTGCTTTATAACTAATCAACATAGGGTTTCCCTTCTAATCTGCCATTCTCTGATCCTTTCCTGCAGTCACTGAACTCAACCTGCACATAAGTAATCTTCATACTGCATATCACTGACTCTGCACACGTCAATATCCTAGATTTACATATAGTTTTCAATCAGAACTTACATATTCTAAATTCTCTCCCAAAATAACCATTATACTATTGAAGCCATCTTCTGCTGATGAGTTTTATTTCAGGATGGTATAATTGTATGTTGTCCTGGATCAGATTTTACTTTCTGTAAGAATAATGAACATACTTGTAATTGAATTTTAAACTTACCTAGAAATAGTTTGTAACTCAAATGGAAATGAAGATTGTTGGTAAAAATTATGAACGGAAATTGTTTGAACTTTAAGGTTGAAGTACATATACTGATTAGGTTTAAGTGCGAGATATCTGAGATTGAGATCAAGAGAAAATTGTTCTTAGAGCAACCAATTTGCTATATATTTGTCATTGATAGGAACTTATATTAATGATTATATTACAGCATGGTCTATGGGGTAATGTTACAGTACTTTTCTGATAATATATCATTTATCTTAGGATGTCTTGATATAAAGCAATGATATCATGACATGTTTGACA
The DNA here is from genome assembly GCF_031769215.1 of Ylistrum balloti. Taxonomy (NCBI): domain Eukaryota; kingdom Metazoa; phylum Mollusca; class Bivalvia; order Pectinida; family Pectinidae; genus Ylistrum; species Ylistrum balloti. Next base: position 236,846 of record NW_026782600.1, on the reverse strand, counting down.
GAGACACTGTTTTATCTCTTAAATAAAAAATTGTTGAAATATCCTTCCTTGTCATATATCAAGGTTGAAATATGTGATATGAAGTAACTGTAGATGAAATTGTTTTGTTGCTATTTTAGGAAAAGTCTGCTAAGATATCACCTACATTTGAAAAGTTATTCTATATAGTATTTCAGGAAACTTTTTCACTTGTTAACCTGATTATAGAAGATTATATAAAAATGAGTCCATCTCAAATTACATGATATACAGAACAAAACAGATGGTGTAACAAGAGACCATCATGTTTCTGATCACATATGTTCAAGTACCTTGATAGGAAAATGTAATTTATAAGGGTTTTGCCAAGTGGTGTCATTAATATCATCAGTTTCAGTCCTAACAGCTCAAGCCATGGTAGACTTGGAAAAAACTTTCAGAATTCATTAATGATTAATTTCCTCATTTTCATGCCGATAATTGGATACATGCTCAGTAATTATTTCCCAACTAGGATATACAAGAGAAAACTACAGTGCTTGGTGTCAGTTCATCCATTTGTCAGTCCATCAGAGTTGTTAAGGGCACATCTCATATACATTTATCATTGTCAAAGATCATGTTATAAGATGTCAGATACTGCAGTAAGGAAAGTTGTATGTAATTACATATAGAGTACTGAGAATTTCATTGTACAATGAAATGGGATGATTGGGTAATGCAGTGGTAGACACATTCCCCTTTCACCTAGATTGGAGTTTAATTCTTTAATAAGACATGAAAGAAATGCGGTCAGTCCTGTCTATCTCATAGCTTTACCCTTTGTACTTGGGTTTCCTAGCTCCAACAGAAAGACCTCTCACGAGCTTCACTCTGGGCCAACAAGAGTGTTTGATATAAGCTTTCTGTGTTTGCAGTCGTTATAAATGAAAGTGATACAGGGCCTTGATTCCACTGTTTGCTGAGTTACTGTTAATTACTTAGATTGGAGAAATAATAAATTCTGCAAATGTACCCCTTAAGGCATATTCATGAATATATAAGTCTGATCTAAAAATAACTCTAAGTTTGCAAGTTATGAACTGGTATAGAGACCTGGACTCACCAATATTGTTAACGGATGACTTCCTATTGGTTACCATTTTGTTTATGAGAATTATGTGTCTATACCTGAAAATGTCTGAACAGACAAGGTAAACATGTAGTTAAGTATTGTGACTATATGATGTGGAATTTGTTGTGGAATCACCTTAGATACCATCCAGAGTTGTTATTTTTATTTCCATACAAAAAATCATGAGAGACTTGAATTTGTCATTGACTCTCTTCAGGTTATAACTTTAGATATATATGATTTACAGTTTGTCCCTTTGTTTATCGTCCATCTGTTTGGTCATACTCGGTCATCTATAACTAACAAAACATGTATACCAGTACCTCTTGGGATTTCAACTTAGTGTTAAATAATTGAATTAGGATATACAGCTAACTAGGTATTCCAGAATATCAGGAAAAATGCTTCCAAGGATAATTAATATCTTAATTTGAAGTATTTTCTATAGATAAGGGACTTAGAATTGTTTACAATAACTTGCCTAGAGGATTTATCTGTAATAGTGACATATCAATAAAGACACTAACTAATATTGCTTGTTCTCAAATATATCATCTAGACATTGGTTAAACTGTATTCTTTTTATAGAAACTCTTGGAATACAAGACTGTGTATCATATCTGATTGGGATAATACTCAGTCATCTGAATTATATACTTGATAAGCTAGGATATCTGTTATTTAAAGCCCTGAAATGTCCCCTACAGTTATTGACATTAAACACAGTCTACATTTCTTCTGTAGTGTGGTTGGAGAGATAAATCAGCCAGGCGGATGACAATAATTTATATACACACTCAAAGCCATATAACATGCTTTATAGAAAATGCACATGAGATAGTTGATATGAAATATTTAACAATGATACCTTATTTCAGCCAAACCCATTGGCTGTATGCTGTGTTGTTATTATTACAGTAGTCAATGTCTGTAATCCAAGTTTGATCTTCATCAAAGGCTACAGAAAAAAAGGATCAATTTCATATATCTCAATCGACATAAAAACAGGGGGAAAAAAACATATTTTAGGAGATTTCTGGTATATTACACAGCAGACCGAATATAGATTATCACGAGAATTTTTGGTAAAACATTGGTGTAGATGATGATTATATGGTAACCAAAATAATGTATTATATTGCCTATCAACAAGAATGATGGTAATTATTCATTTGTATACATACATTAATACGAAGTCAATGTGTGAAATCGGACTCACTAGGATATTTAATAAGGTTTGAGCCAGACTTTTTCTGTTGGTGATTATGCTTGGTGATATATATGACTGCTATATCTTGTACTATATCTATCTATATCAGCCCGACCCTCTTAACATGCTGGATTTTAAAATGAATTTAAGTAGGCAATATTATTAATTTTGAAGGAACTATTTGGCATGACAGTTAATCTGTATCTTTTTGTTAAAAAAAGAGTCATTACTGAAGGTGACATATCTTCTGTAAAATGGATATTGTCTAAATCTCTAAAACCACCCCCTTTTATTTCTTCACCTTCCCCCTGAAACTTGAAAGATTGGTGTGGATCCCTGGTCATGAATATCAATCAATCAATCAATTATAATGAAATAAAAATATCACACAGATATTCTAACATCGGGTTTGTTCTTATGTTTTCAGGAGGCAATGTCACAGAATAAAATGAATGTGTTACATTGGCATATTGTGGATGATCAGTCTTTCCCGTATCAGAGCAAGGTCTACCCTGACCTCAGCGACAAGGTACGTACATTGATCAGCATACAGACATTTCTGACCACATGCAGTGTCGGTTGATCAGATGATGAGCATTGCTGTGTCTGCCTTTACATTACCATGATAACCAAACACTTTCAATTCTTTTTCTCGAGAGCCCTGAGAATAATTTATTCACAATTAGCATTTTGTAATAATTCCACGGAAATTGTATATAAACAGAGATGTAATTCTCAATTTAATTTCAGGGCCAACATGCCTTGCTCTAAGTTGCAAACATATACAAGTTTTAGAATTTCTAAACAGGAAATCTGTCTTTAGTGATAAGCTGTTTGTTAATTCATGTAAATTCTATAGAAACAATTGGTTGACATGGATTGTCCAGACTGAAACCTTATAACCCTGAACACTATAGGTTTGATGCAAAAAGCAAACATTATGTAAGATTTGCATAGTTTTCTAACTAGAAAGATACACCAGATTATTGTAACAGGGGTCATATCTTGCCTTTATACCTCAGCTAGGATTCGAATTAGGAGGGTTACATACTTCCTTTCAGGAAATAACTTACCTTCGAGTTTCCAGGGCTCACAGCAATGTCTGTAGGACAATGCTTAGTATTATTACCGAGTCCCTACCTGGGCACCATAGTAACAGAGACCATCATTTATTTTAAAGCCTCTGCTACGGTTTCTAACTCTGGACCTCTGACTTACTAGTGTTGCTTAACCAATCAAGCTAAAGAGAATTTCTCTCTAGCTGTACGATATATTGTGGCTAGTTTTTATCAGGGTTACATTATGATAGACAAACACTGATTCAGCCATAGACTTTGATTCTGATACAGGTGTGATTTCATTGTCACTTTATGTGTTCCATAATGAATGATAAAAATTCCACAGAATCATAAACAATTTTTGGATTGTTATGCTTTAGATATATTTTATCCTTACACTATATACCAATTGACAAGGGTATATCTGTCTTAAAAACCACAACACAACAATGAGAACATTTTAAACCACACAAAACTTATTTTTAAAGTGTTTATGGATCACTGTATATGATATCAACTTATTTTCCATTACATATGACAAAGCTGTGGAGCTTACTAATATTGGTGTATGGTTTTATAAATTTTGTTTATTCTTTAAATGTTCTTATTGTTTTGTTCACATGTTTAAACCACTCAGGTCAATCGCCTTTTAAGGTCACTTGAGACAAAGTCTCAAGTGATTGTGAGCGCCTTTTGTCCGGCGTCATAAACAATCTACATTTTTTACTTCTTCGCAATAACTGGAAGGCCTAGAGTTCTGATATTTGGAATGTCGCATATTGAGATGAAAGGCTATCAAGTTTTTTTCAAATGACCCACTTTCAACGTCACAGGTGTTAATTATCTTGAAATCTTCAAACGACCCCTTCTCAATAACCAAAAGACCCAGAGGTCTGATATTGCCTGTAGCATTGTTGGATTAAAGGGTACCAGGTTTGTTCAAGTGAATGACCTTGACCAACTTTTAAGGTCACAGGGGTTGAATGTTTGAGTATTTATTTTTAGTTGGAATTATAAAACTGTTTGTTCCCAATGTTGCCTAGTTTAGAGGCAATAATGCATAATCAATATTACAGTAACAGAGACAATAAGTTTAGGTGCAAGACTATTGGCTGTTAATTTCAAGAATGATATGAAAAAGTTGACTTCTTAGCAGAAGTTTCCCAGAAACTATTACAGGTATGTAAGAAAGGTAAATCCCCAGTGAGATGTATTAGATGTCGCATGCTTTTTTAAAATTCTTCAAAAATATCATGTAAGTCTGAATCAGATGTGAAATCTTATAGAATATCCTACTAGAAATTATTAATATTGCTAGTACCACTTCTTGATTCAGTTGTAAAATCTCTTATACTCCTCTATAATTATAGGGATATTAAGATTTGTAATGTGAAATTCAGCATCTTGGGAATTGTGTCATAAATTTGAAGTAGTTAAATAGAAGTTCTTATAATACAACCACAATAATGTTCCAAAAGTAGTTAGAAATAATGTACAGCACTCCTATTGGATTTGTTGTAACAGTAAAAGACGACTTTCTCTATAAAGATGGTGTGTATGTTAATGTAGAATTTACACAAGCTACAATTATGCTGTAATTGAACACCGTATGTGCTCTCATTTAGCAAAGCATTTTGTAGAGGTGTGCTGGTGAACAACACATAAAATACTTGGTGTTTCGGTGTAAGAAAGTGATAAATTCCATTCAATTATCGTACTTGCCTGCATATATGAATGCAAAACAGCGACAATTATCGCTGCTGTCGGATCCATCTCAATTGTGTAATATGACCACGGAGGGACTCTAATGGGCAGGCAACCCCAAGACTCAGAACCAGGATTAATGCTATGGATGTTTGATCATGACCAAGTCGCGACGGGGTAATCAATCTAGACTTGGAATTGACCTTGACAGGGTTTTTGACCTTCAGACTTGCTTCTAAGGCTTAATCAATAGCTATTTACTCATCCATGTTCAAACCTTACATCAACAGACCCTGGTAGTTGGAACCAGTATGAGGTATACTGCAATATTGAGCTGATAGATGGTAGATTATATACATTGTGCAATTCAGACTTGTAATGAATTCTCTTTCAGTTTACCCAGGCTGGATTTTTTTTCTGTTTCCATCAAATATTTATTTTATTGAAAGTATTAGAAAATCAATAACATATTAAAGATGATTTGCTAAATGAAAAATAAAAAGAACCAAAAATATTTCTTTCTTTGTTTCATAAAGACTGTCATTCAGTTGTGCTGTCGGAAGCACAAGGCATTTGGCAGATAATGGTTAAGCTGTAGACTTTTAAGTAAGTCTCTGTAATTAGTAATCTAGCTATTATAAAGCGGTATTCCTGTCAATTTTTCAGGGAGCCTACCATCCTACGTTTGTCTACACTCACGAGGACCTGGATGAGATCATTGAGTATGCTAGAATGCGTGGGATCAGGGTCATGCCGGAGTTTGATACACCAGGTAATCAATGTTCAACTGATGCCAATGATGTGCTGATATACTCTAGGATTTACTCTGTACAAGTGCAGTTCAGGTGATAATGGGTTTCATTGAAAACTATAGGTATCTCCTGAAACTTGCAGAGTCAACAAACAATAAATGTCATGCATTATGTAAAATTTGTAATATTTTACTATTTTTCTGCATTTCCTTAAAAGCAGCATGCAGGTATATCTTGTATTGTCTAGATTGGATAGTTTTGTGAATAAGGAAACTGAAGTCAAGGTCATTGTTGCTATAAATAGAAAATCAGTCAGAATCTCTCCTGAATTAACTAAGAGTCACATTGTCCAGGTATATGGTCAGTAGTGTCGTTAGTTTATTGAAATGAAAGACCTTGACAACAATATCAATAGTTAAAATGTGAATGTAAATATATATAATCTGTATTATGAATAAATTTGAAAGTAATTCTGTCTAGTGATATCTGTAGCGATATTAATACAGATCCAGTGGGCCTCTTTGATAAAGAATTGATTTGTCCTATGTACCTCTGACTTCAAGGAAGGAATCATCACAATCTGTTTAACGCTATACAAGCTAGGTACCCAACCAAATCCCAGTCCATATCTTGTTGTAACATAACTCAATTTCCTTCACACAGATAGGCTAAAGAGGGCTGTAAAAGTCCGATGAAGAGCCTAATAGAAGAGTTGAAATTGATATCTAAAGACAACAAATGTTGAAAGCCATTCACTTAATGTAACACAGGAAATAAAAATCTGGGGGCTAAATTTGATATCTGAATTTGTTCACATAGATCTCATATTTACAAACACTAAGCACATGTAAAAGACTGATTTTGATAGTATTGAATGACTGTAAGGGAGTACATTGGAGACCAACCATATTAGATACACGGAAGCAGCTGAGTCAGCAAGGACATGCTGTGCTACTAAATTACTATTACAATTTCTATAGGATCTTGACAACAAAACAGAATATCTTAATGCAGCTGCTACTAGTACATGCCATTAAATGGTCTATTCTGTCTGTCTGTCTGTGTTGGTCTGGCCATCTGTCTGTTTGTCTGTCTGTCTGTATGGCCAGGCGTCCATCCTTCTGTCCATCTGGCCATCTTAAATTTTTTTTTCAAGATTTAAAATTTAGCTCCATGAATCTTCTAATTTAGGGACGGTACCTTTAAATGTAGGTCACTGTGACCAATAATTTCCTGCTTCTTAAAGACTTTGGTAAGAAATTTTCATATGGTAGCTCTGTCTGATAAAGAAATTGAAAAACTCAACTGCTATTGTGACATAGATATTATTTCCCAGTCCAGAAGGGCCTGAAATAGGACTAATGATGAGTGGTGGGAATGGGTCCAACAACCAAGATAAGTTGTTAATCCTGACTAAATAAATGATAAAATTTTAAAGTACATGGCAAGGCTGTTTCTGACAAGTCAATGTTATACATGTTAGTTACAGTATCTCAGTAATAGCTTTATTACTTACAGGATAACAGTAGCTCTGTTTGTGCCTAGATCTGAAATGTCATCATTTGAACCGTGTATGTCTTTTTCTTGATAAGACCTTCTAGAAAAACACCTTTAAAATGGTGACCAAAGGTGAGAAGTAAAAGTGTAAATGTTTCAATCTATTAGTGTAGATATCAAGTGTGTTTTAAACAAAACATTGAATTGATGTTGGAACATTTTGTAAAGTCAATGATAATAGGCTGTGTGGGAAATTTTACAAATTGCTGACAGGCAAGTGGAGGAAGGGTGGTGCTGGAATTCACTATCAAGTTACATCATTATTGGATTACAGCCTGACATATGTCTTCATTACATTGAGATACAGAGACAGGAGACTAGTCCTGGTCAATCCATTTATCCTCTTGATACTGTCCAGAAACCATAGCTTTTCTCCAGCCTTTCAACATCATAGGAATATTTCAACCAGAAATACATTCTGTTTCACTCACAACAAGCAAAGGCAGATTTTTTTTTCCTTTTCACAAAATAGTAATTTGGTATGCAAGTGAAGATGTTGTTTAATGTACAAGTAATCCAACTTTGTTAAAAAATCAGTCAGCCTTCCCCCCAAAAAAAACCAAAATCCTACAGTTTTTATGAAAGATTTAGGCCTTGTAGTGATATTAGAGGAATAATGCTTGTAGATTACTGATAAAATGTTAGAAAGATGTTTTTTTTTTTTTTTTTGATGTGAGATATTTTGTTGAAGCCACCATGAAATATTATCTTGAGAGAAAGTAGGAGATACTTGTACTCTATGGTAATCCTTTGTACTGAAGGTCAGGTCACATAGCAGTAGCTGGTGGCTCCCTCACTGAACAACATACAAGAGGACAATTAGGGTGCAACCACTACAGCACTTAATTGTGAGGCTGAGTCATTTCACAGCTTTTTGAGCAGATGATGTTCACATTTACAGAATAAAGACAACATATAAGTGGAGAATTAATTTAATAGATTACTAACACCAAACTGGATTGTTAACAGAACCTTTGGACAATATCACAGTCAATTGTACATATAAAACTTGTGACTGTCACATTTTTAATGAGGATTAAGATACTAGACAGGGGGTTATTTCAAAATTGTTTGATAAAAATTAAAGATAAGTTACTTTGTCCGAGTGAAAACAGATAAAAGAAAAAATTGTAGAATTTGTCTTGAAAACTTTTCTAAAAACTTCAACATCTTCAGAATAGAGATGATTTCACTGCATGACATAAAGAGAAAAGAATGTTATGTCTCATTGAGCATAAATTAATATTTCACCAAAGTAGAGAAAAGTTCATGTTACAAGATTTTATGAAGAAAACTTGAGGATATGGCAGAGATGGGGACTGACTCTGTGTATGAACTACAAGAAGTATCACTAGATATTCAGTCCTTGAGGGTTAAAGAAAATCTTTTTAACAAAGTGATGTAAACTTCAATATTGTATGAGTTTAGCAAGAAAAAGTATTGTATGACAGGGAAATCTTATCTTTAATTAGAAGTTTTATGTATGTTAATGTGCTGAGGTAGGTCAGTTACTCTTGCTCAGTCCTGTCCTTTTGAAGACTTAATCAATGGAGAAAATGAAGAATTGAACATATTCTTTTTCAATTTGTTTAAAAATCCTGTCTGTGTACGTGGAGGTGATTCACACTGGTAGTGATTACTACAGAGATGTGCTACAAAGACCTGAAACTGTTTTTTTCTCTTGAATAATTTAATAATATATGGGAAGAAAGCAGACATGCAGACTAAAGTGTAGAGACTTGAACATCACTAGACAGTTTACACTACCTAATTGTGGTTATATTGGCAATCAAACTGGCCTGTTGTAACTTCTTTTATAAAACCTTTCACCCCAAGGACAAGCATGTCAGCTTGTCATTTATACAATCCACGTCCAATACATGTTTAACATTACGTCACATGTCACAGGCGATACAATGCTAACATCCAGAGACAGATTTTAAACATTTTCCTGAGACGAGGAATGTTGTCACGTTAGAATTATATTAGAAGGCTGTCATTTCAGAAACAGGATATTGCTCTGTACTGCAGTCAGCAGGTGCACTCAACAGGTCTCAGTTTTGTCGGTAAAGATTGGACTTCTGTTTAAAGAAGACCAAAGCATTTGTCAAGCTCTAATTTTTACCTTTTTTCTTAAGAAGGTTCTATTTAGCAACAGCACAAATTTTTTTTCTCATAAGAGCACTGGATTTTTTCAGTCATTTTATTTTGAAGATATCACATTATAACTTCCTTAGCACTGCGTAATGAGGTCTTTCAGCTTGAAATATTTTCTGCCTATTATAGGCTTCATTTATTTAAAGAGTAAAGGAAAATACAAAGAAACAATATTTGTTAAAAGTGGAAACTCTTGTGGTAATGAAAGCTGAACGACTTTGTGTTAATTGGATGGAACAGTTCCACATTGGGAATGGTTCTGAAATATGTATTTTACAGAATTATCCATGGAAGCTGTATCACTAATTACTTAAAAAGTTTGTTAATTCAATTGGAAGTAGAAGCTATTACACGCCAAGTGACTTGCTGTATTTGTTTGTTATTCTAGTTCTTCAGCTTTTATTCTAGTGATCAATAAAATTGCTGCACTTTCTGAGAAGATTTGGCATCATTATGACAGTATGAAGGGAAGGGCTGACGGAACGTCATTTATTGTTCCACCCAGATCAATATATATCACGCTTTACTTGTGGGATGGAGCTTTGAATAACCCTCATCAAAACTGTACTTGTCATTCTGTTTCTGTGTTCCCTGGAAGAAATCTAAATCAGATAAAATGGGATATTTTCTTCAGATCCAATTTTCAACTTTCTGGTTAAACACAGTTTTGGAAAAGAAGTTTTAGAAATATGTGTGAAGCCATAAAATGATGTTATCCCAATTTAAAAGAAGTTCTGTTTGTACTGGAATATCGTATTGGTATTTTAGAAAACTATTGGGTTGTCCCAGAAGTCTTCAGATTCTGAATACTGTTGGCTCATTTTCAGATATGTATAATTACACCTAATTCTTACTTAATATTAAACATTGCTTTGAAATCAATATTTATATGATGAAAAGAGGTCACTTTCAATTTTGAATTGTGTTATTCAACATATCCAGAATTCAGAAGTTATGACTTTTAGAATATGTACTGCATAAAAATTTGATGAAAATTCCATTCTTTCTAGGATTGAAATTTATCAAAAATACCCTAGCCAAGGTTAATAGAGTGATATTTCAAACTTGTGACACCAAATTGAATTTTTTCGGCTTTAGATATGCATACTTTATGTTATAAACATATATCTGTGTTCTACTTTGTACAGGACATACATATTCTTGGGGTCTTAGTCGACCAGACCTTCTCACTCAGTGTTACCAAGGAACCCATCCAGTCACAGGCTACCTGGGACCCCTCGATCCAAGCAAGAATGAGACATACCGTTTCCTCAAGAACCTTTTTAATGAGGTGCTCCATGTTTTCAAGGATGAATATATCCACCTTGGAGGGGATGAAGTCCCCATGACTTGCTGGTAAGAATTGAAAGAAAGAAACTGCATTTATCCGACCATAATCCCATGTCTGGTAATAAGCCCACCCATATATCTATTGCTTAAAATTAAAGACGGAGTCTGCTTCCTTGTCCTTTATTAAGCCTGACTTTGTGTGCTGACCCCCTGGAATAGATAGGGTTACAGCAAACTTCCTTATTCTTTCTTAAGAAATTTAACTTTACTTTCAAATACATTCCTGTTGCAGTTTGTTCACCAAATCAACTATCTCATTAACCTTTTTTCAGACAAAGGTCAACAAAGACCATATATCACTCGTTAAGAAATCATATCTCTGCTGTGATTGGAAGCCCTCGTGTAAATTAGCGGTTTTTTGTAGTTTGGTTGTAAAGACAAAAACAAAATTGACCTGATTATTTCTGTAGAACACAGTTATATTGAAGGAAATCATTGTCTTCATCCCTTTTTACAAAAACTACATGTAGACATGAAAGTTTTGGATCAGTTCTGAATTACGTTGAAGATTTTGTTTGGAAAAGGAAAATCCTTGACTTATATATCAGGATACAACATAAAAAAATGGGAAGTTTGTCATACTTTTCATTTCAGTAGTAATGCATTGTGTTACATTTGTAATAAGATATTGATTTAACTATTTTAGGTCATCTAATCCTGAGGTGCTTCAGCTGTTGAACAAGTTGGATGGAAAACCAGATGAACCAATCAACCTCCAGAATGTTGACCCTTACATGTACAGTTACGACATCCGGAAGGTCCTTGAGTTCTATGAAAAAAGGTACTTGGAAGTGTGAATTAGATTGATGAAGTTTGTCAGTGTTCAGCTGCTTCATTCCTTCATTCCAACGTTACACATTTATAAACCATCAAAGTATCTTAGACATTTAGACATTGTCAGGCTTGCTAGGTTATGGTTACGTTACTATTTTTAGAAAATCATTACTAGCACTCTAGAACCCTTATTCTTCCAGGGATTGTCATCAATCTTCACAAACTTTCGAAGCATTAGAATATTTGGAACTTATTTAAGTTGTTAGGCCAAGGATTTTTTTTTTTTTCTAAGAAAATCTTAGTTAGCTTAAGGCGTTTCATTCTTTATAGGGTTTTAATCAAATCCCACATACTTATAAGTTTGTTTTTCAGGGGTGTTGGGTGAAAGTCAAGGTCACTTACTGTTTTTAGTAACATATTTCCCAGTTGTCGAGTTGTATCACATGCACTATTGACCTGCGTGTCCTGGCGCCCTGATAATTTTGTTCGTTGTAACATGTTGCACTTCCAGAAAGAATAAGAAATAGTGATTTAAACCAAGGATACCAGTACACCAGTACCAGAAATCAGTACCAAGTTTTTGAAGAGTAACTGTCCATCATGTATTAGTGACTGAAGAAGAACCACATTAATATCTTCTGAACTTTCATGGTTGCTTCGAAAGCCATAGCAGAAGGTTTACAATAGTCTGTTGCATCCTTGGAGCGATAGATCTTCGGATCAAATTCTAGAACGACCGCCAAGCTTGTTTATGATAAGAATGGCTTTGTGTAACTTACAAGAAATAATATGGGACTATAAGAATTTTGTCAGCATGCAAGGGCCTTCATTAATATATATTTAATAGTACAGACACCAAAGGGGATATTGATAAACAAACAATACATAACATCAGGCCCTATATTTGTGCATGTACAGTCTTTGAAGGCTTCAAAGCCAAACAGTCACTGAGGTGACATGTATTGCTTCAACAATATTCAGTAAGCTTGTTGGTGTTTAATGTCCAGTTTTCAATTTTCAGTTTTCACTATGACAATCTGGATAAAATTTTTCTCTAAATGTCTTTTTCTTGCAGACTGACACAGGATTTGAAGGAAATCGGCCGACGAAGGAAGAATGGGGTACGATTTGTGATGTGGCAAGAGATTATGAACAACAATGTACAGGTATGTTTAACAACAAAATTGATAAGTTAGATCCTGTGAACCTAGTGGTAGGGGACCCACAGCTTTTACTTCTTCTTATTCTTCAGATATGGACTCAGAAGTCACCAGGTTGAATTGATGCTTAAGGTTCACATCAGTCTGGACACTTGACTGTTTTCTTGTCTGTGCTGACAAAATGGCTTCTGTGCTTTCTTAGTAGACATAGATATTTCAAAGAATATGTTTTGTTCAGATGGCTATGACCAACTTTTAAATTTAAATATTTAAATGGGTCACCTGTCCCTGTGATTGGTGGAGATCCATCCTCAATTTCATTATTTGTAAACTACTGAACTTCAAAATTGTGAGCAAAAGTTCTTCATTGGACCACATTGTGCAAAAATCAGATTTGTCATGCAGAAATGACAACATTCCCTATGTTTGCCATAGGTCAGGACTGTGCTGCAACACTTTAAGATGTGTTATGGTCCTTACAGTATCTGTAAAATTTCAAAATGATGATGATAATGAATATGCCCCCCTAACCTCAATTTCACCTTGGCTATACAGACCCAAACATGATCCAAGAACTCAAAGGAGTAAGATTAGGAACAGCAAATTTGACCAGATATCTCAATTCGGCCTCTATCTTGGAAATTGCACACAACACTTCAACAGGTAAAGAATTATGACACAAAGCCCTGTTACAATGAATTTGGCCTTGACACCCCATAGACATACATGTCCATTTTATCATCCTACATATAAATTCCTTGTCTTCTCTGTTACAGCTGCCCAATGACACCATTATCCAGATTTGGCAAGGAGACATGGGTGATGTCCAGCGTGCTATAGACATGGGTTATAACACACTGTACTCAACCTGCTGGTATCTTGATCTCATTGAGTACGGTGTTAAGTGGCCCAAGTATTACAACTGTGATCCAGCTGACACCAGTATGGGTAAGTCAACTTATCACTTAAACCATTTTAATTTCCAGAATTAACTTATTACTATGTTTGAAAAATTACAAGAAAATTGTTTTAAAACAATTTGATAAAAAAATAAGTGGTACTGGTCAGCTGCCCATTGAAATTCATACTTTGCTCTCTCACAGAAAGTTTTTGCTAGAAATTTCTTTTGAAGTTCAAGAGTCAAAGGTGAAGGTAACTTTTTTTTAAAAATAGATTCCTTACAGTATGAATACTAACGAGTTTTATTGGATTTCACATGTTATCTGCTCCTTACTTGCATGTTAACCACCGTTTAATCACTGCTTAAGCACAAGACAGCCATCCATTTCAGTAACTATCAGGAGATAGGCATTTTTTGTGATTCATCAATTCCAACGTAACACAGAAGCAAACCTGTCCAAATCATAGGAAATATTAACCTTTTGAGAAAGAAACATTCTTGAGATAGAGTTGTCACAAAGGTAGCATACATCCTTAAGTGTCTGAGGTTTTGAGAATATGCTAAATGGTTACCATTGTTGGTTTGGCATGTTACATGTGTGGGTCTTCTGGATTTGGTGATGAATTCCCAAAGTAGAAAACACTTTTCTTACTAAATCTGCCGACAGATTGTGTAGAGGCATGATTTGTCATGTTATTGACGACATTTTCACCAGACCTAAGTTTGTCTCATCTCAGGCAGTGAGTGGGGTTTCTCAAGGATATTTATTTGTCACTGTAATGGATTTCTTGTAAGAAAATGCCAAAGAATCTAGCAAATGGTATAAATGTAGAATGTACAATGTGTGTGGGCTTTTATAAAAATTGGAGATGTCATTGTTATGTAAAGAATACCACAGTGATGTGTCAGTGTTTGTAAGTATTGGCTACAGATCCTTTGTCTTGTCTACACATAGGGCTAAATGATGTTCACTGGTTTCATTCTGTAAGTCATGAAATGTACATGTCACTAAATTCTGCTAATTTGACTGAAAAGTTGAGTGCATGTTACCAACTCTTAGTCATCATTTCAGTACAAATATAGTTCTCAAAATTGAGCTAATTAAAACATTTTTAATATGATTCAACAAAATTAACATCAGTGTTGTATTAACTGTAATTTATTGTACTCTTTCAAATTGAAATGAGTTTTAGAAAAACAAATTGTATATTATTCTATTTGAAGATTTTTTTTGAAATCTGCTTAAGAAAATGCCACTCATTGTTTTATATGAATCTAGGTCTAATGGCAGTTATCACTTGAGAATTTTATATTCCTTCATTGTAGGGTACCAGATTGATGAAAAGAAAGTTCTAGGAGGCGAGGCCTGCATGTGGGCAGAATATGTTGATAATGAAAACCTCATGACAACATTGTGGTATGTTTATATTAGCATTTTTATCAGATGTCTTTAATTTACTAAGTGATGATCAACAAGTGACCCTAGGTCAGAAAAATCCATATATATATATGTATATATCAGATAAATGTGAAAATATCATCATCATCATCATCTTCTTCTTCTTCTTCTTCTTCTTCTTCTTCTTCTTCTTCTTCTTCTTCTTCTTCTTCTTCTTCTTCTTCTCCTCCTCCTCCTCCTCCTCCTCCTCCTCCTGTTTTATAGAAAATCTATTTTTAGAATTATTTGCTTAATTTCTATTGGAAATATCTCAAATTTTGTTAGAATTATGAACAAAGTATAAAAGCTTAATGGTATGCACATATTGGTCCTGGCTGGTCCCCGTTGACAGATGGACAATGCCAAAAGGGTCAAACTGACTCAAATTTCAAACATCACCCCAATAAGACAAAATCCAATGCTCTTCATCTGTGGAAGGGTCTTTTCAGTGCTTTACCAGAATTGTGAATATCAAGGCTCTACATCTCACGTATCCCCCTGGGAAGGAGGTGAAGTTTACTATAGTTTTAATAGTATACATATATTGACTCTACCTCGGACCCTTTTCCATGACACATGAAAGCTACTTTCCCTATAATCTTTATATTCAACATTGCTTACCTCAAGTGACCGTCAAGGCTTCTAAGCCTCTTGTTGAACAAGTAAGTTGTTTATTTTCCATTGGAAATTACATGGGAAGAATGGAATCTGTATTACGATATGATGACAATTTTAAATTTAATGTTTATATTGACACTGGCTGACCTCAAAGGGCATAAACTGCATTACTTAGTCTTACACTCATCAATGTTGCAGTTTCTTTTTTGTGGCACATGGAAACTATTTACTCCACAAACTTTATTT
The DNA here is from genome assembly GCF_031769215.1 of Ylistrum balloti. Lineage (NCBI taxonomy): Eukaryota > Metazoa > Mollusca > Bivalvia > Pectinida > Pectinidae > Ylistrum > Ylistrum balloti. The sequence continues at coordinate 220,828 of NW_026782600.1, read as the reverse complement.
ATAGTATTGCTTATCTCAGGTGGCGGTCAAGACCTCTAGGCCTCTTGTTTACAAGTAATCAATGAACTGAACATATTTTTACATGTTCGATATATTGGTTACTCTTGGTCCTAAATGTTTTGAATTTGCGATAGGTAACTGATGGATGTTTAGCAACTTTGAATATCTTGAAAGATTATGGAAAAAATATATGACAAATGTAGGCAGGTTCATTCATGTAAACACAGTTACACGTTGAACTTATATTTTTGACTATTTCTTGTGATATCAGGTTGACAAAAAGAGACAGAAAAATGAATATTTTGGTAAATTAGATGTATGAGAGGTAATTTGTAGAGTGTTTTACTATGAAATTTTGTTATCTATTTAATCACTGAAACATTAAAAGAATACAGAAGTCACACAACTGATACCCACGTTTATCAAATACTAAGTCTATGTTTTGTAATTGTCCATTGGACTTATCAATTGAATATATAAAAAAATTTAAAGTTAGGTCAGTGAATTGTAGATTTATGTTAAAGATAATATAAACTCTCAAAATCTTGTTCAATGAGAAAGCAATAGTGTAGATGATGCCATTTCTTTGTAGGCCTCGAGCATCTGCCGTGGCGGAGAGACTGTGGAGCAGTAAGGATGTGAAGGATGTGGATGCTGCCGGTAAACGTCTGTCTGAACATCGTTGTCGTATGCTGAGGTATAACACAAATATAAATATATACATTGTATAGGACATCTTATCAATCATCAATCATATTGGTGATCTGAATCCACATTCTGAAAATATTCTTCAAACTCTAAAAATCATTTCAGCATCGACACAAATTAAAGTGAATCTGTTAACGGTAACATTAACAACATGAACATGTCATTGAAATAGACAAGATGTATCATGATGATGTCATTTTTGACAGCAAATCAAGTGCTCTGACAATAGAAGTCTGTCCAGTGTCAGCTTTCTCAAGTCTTGTTTTCAGAAGAACAAGTCTTGTTTTCAGAAGAACACTTAAAATTGTAATGGATATGTAAACAGCCTCTTTCTCTGGAAATAAGGATTTTTCAATACCTTTGCTACTCATGATTTCTGTCAAGACAGTTGTATAATGTTTTATCAGTACCTGTCATCCAACTTGGAATAAATCTCTAGATCTTACTCTAGCCTTTGTAATAATAGATGTGATATATATAAACAGAAAACTTTTTTGAACCATTTAGGAAATACACTACCCGTTTTTTATGTATTGTAACACATGGTGGTTATTTTGATTTTTGTCAACTAGTCGAGGCATACAAGTAGGAATGATCAGTGGTCCAGACTATTGTCTCCGACGAGGACATCGACGCGACAGAGACAATTCGTCAAACTGCTCTGTCGGTCACTGCTTCCAGAGCAAGGACACTGTCCAGATAGAAAAGATCAACGTCCGTGTCCAACAGAGAGGTCACAATCTTCCAGTACCAGACTGTAACCAGGTAAGGAAGGCAGGCAGAAATAAAAGTATCTTAAGAATATTTCTTTGAGACATACAGATATAATTAGTGTTATACAAAATGATAAATTGTCACTTTGAGGTATACCTTAAAATAGTCTTTTCTGCCCGTCTTTGTACAGGTAATTGTGTTGTATGTGTGTCTATCTGGCTGTATTAAAAGTTTACGATGATATCTTGGTTATGATACCTAAACATAACTTAACAATTGGAGCATGGATTAATTTCCCACACGAGTTCAAACTGTTTCCGGGTTTTACGTGCGACAAGAAGTGACATATATATGTAAAGTTGATGTAACACATGGTGTATAGTGATTACCTGTAGTACAATATCACTATACTTTTTCTGTTAAAGATGATTATATTACCAACTGTTACATAGTGACATCATGGTTTAAGTCATTAGAAGTTAACTCAATAATCTCATCGCCTCTTATCTGGCATCATACATCATCCAATTGTAAACAATTGACATTTTTGACTTCTTCTTAATAGCCAAAAGACCCAGAATGCTGATATGACAGGCTACCAAGTTTTATAAAATGAATGACCTTGACCCACCTTTCACGGTCACAGGGGTCAAATATGTTAAAATCTTAAAATTCCTTCTTTTCAATATCCAAAACGCCAAGGATGTTGATACATGTATAAAGAATACAAAAGATGTTCTACTCTTCATGGATGGAAGATTTTTTATCGGAAAATTCATTTTTTGAGTGTAATTTCTTTTAATTCAAACTTGGTCAGAAGCCTTAGCAAGGGACAGCAGATAATATGTACACAATTTACGTTGGCATTATGTGTACAATGTAGGTAAAGTTATATTACTGTTTTAACAGAATCATTTCTATGACATTATTACAAGTACCATTATGACTCAGGTGAGAGTTCAGGCCCTTGGGCCTCTTGTTACCTTATTTTAATTACATATGTGTCATCAACACTAAAGATGATGTTGATATGTTTCCTTTTCAGATCATTTCTCAAGGAGGAAACATGATCACCATAGCAATAGTGATTGCAGTCTTTATCGTAGTTGTGGTCAGCATCAAAGCAACAGGAAACAGAATGATGCAAGGACGGTTTTGTCGAAATAAGAACATCTTCTTTGCATTTATTGTCATCATTCTCATTTACTTCATGTGTTCAACATCACTATGGATGCAGGTCCTGGAATTCAAAGGATCCTTTGAAAAACGTGTGAAATCATCCTACTCTGACAAGGGTTAAATACCATGTTGTGTTATATTTATATTTTGAATGGCTATTTAAAACCAAAATATTTTAACTATTCATCTGAGTTAATTGTTTTCACTAAGGATATAGCCTAGTCATTTAACTTCCTTTATTTTATGGCTCCAAATGATAAAATGGATATAGAAAAATCAGTGTTCAGAGAAATTTGTGTTTGACAAAATTTCAAATGAAGATTTTTCTGTAAAATTTATTTTGTTTTTACCTTTTATCGTTTTAAAGTAAAAAATGAATTTAATTTTTGTGGTCAAAATTGCCACTAAAGCATAATGTTTGTGTGATAAATTTGTAACTTGAAGACGGCATTCAGGGTCAACTCTGATTGTACAGATTTGTCTATGAGTGTATATCATTGACAAGAGCCAGTATAATTGGTTTTAGGAATGCAGTTTGGAAAAGACATTGTACAAACCTACTAGACCCTCTCAGCTAAGTTTAGTTTCTTAATATAGGATTGATTGTGCTTCAAAAGGATTTCAATGAAGGCACCATTGAGTGATAAAGCATTCCTTTTTGCCTCAAATTTGCAGACACAACTTTGAATGTATATGAAATGCTGCAAGAATGAGAATGGAGTTTGTAACAATGCACTTCTGAAATACAATCCAACAATGTAATGGCAATCAGTTTATTTCGTAAACTTTTTAACTTATTTTTTATCAGTGTCAAAAGATTATTTATTCAGAACTTTATTGATTTTCATATGAAAAAATGAAATCTACACTTTATTTTTGTTATTAACTTCCTGTTTAGCTCTTGTCATGTTTTTGTACAATATTGAGTGCAGGAAAAATTGTTTTCATGACTATTTCCAGTCCTTTGCAATTCCTTGGTAATAGTTTTTTTTCTCTACCAAAAAAGTTTAAATATATAGAGATGTGTTTTCAAATATTTTGAATGACTTTGGCAAAAATCTAAAATTCCCATATGTAAAATATGTTATATTTTAATCAAGACATTGTTGAATCTCTTTGGAAATTAAAATTGCATCTTTTGTTTTCCCATTTTAACAGCTTAATGAATATCTTTCTGATCATCTGCTTGTCTATCCGAATTTCTGTGAAAACTGTCGAACTTGCACGAGTTATATGGCTCCTGATATTAGTGTAGCCTCTGCTTGCATGCATCATTGGGACAAATATGTATTGTTGATGATTTTTATGGATGATTTTAATTATTTAGAAATCTGGTCAATGACAATAAGATATTAATAAAAATGTTGTCAGATGTGTTGCTGAGTGAATAATCTACATACAATACTAGGAACCTGTATTGGACATGAATCTAATTGATTTGTAGATAAGTTTATGTTTTTTTTATTTAATTTCATCTCATTACCAGTATAATTTTAATTAAAATGAAGCAGTAGTTGTGAATCCAATGCTGTTTTTGTGAATTTCTTGACATTTATCCACTTACAAGTACATGTACATAGCAGCGCTGTGCCTATTTAGTGCAGATATGCCAGGAAATATTTGCATATTTTTGAACTGCTGTACAAAGAAAAGTTTGATTTCAATGATCGTTTGTTATTGATTTGTTGATGTTATTTAGATTGGGAAGTTATTATTATTATCATTTTTTTTTTTTTTTTGCTGTTGTGTATGGACATTCTGTTACAATCCAAATATGAAAAGGTCAACTAAAAAAGACATGTACGTCTCATGATCAGTAAGTTGATTATAATTGTTTGAAGTGCTGTCCTATGTGACTCCAGAAATATATTAAAGTACATACGTCTTTATTGATGAAACAATTTCACAATCCAGTCTACAAAATAAAATTGGACGTATAAAGCAGTATGATACGAATGTTGTGGAGTTTATCATGTGTAAGGTATGCCTGGAGAGAGCTCAAAAGGATCTTTTACAAATTTTAGATCAGTAAATTAATTAAAGTGGATGCCGGAGACCTATATCTATAATCTCATTGTTTTTGTATATAACCTGGCATCAAATGCATATATGATTTTGTTTGATTGTGTTTATGGGGAAAATGTGTGAGAATGTTTAATCAAGAAAAACACTTTTGCATTTTAAAATTGATATCATCAAAATCTATGTCAACTATATACTGTAGCCATATATTTAGGTTGTATCTATACAAGGACAGATGAAATCACCGGTTATGTCTATACAAGGACAGATGATCACCGGTTATGTCTATACAAGGACAGATGACATCACCGGTTATGTCTATACAAGGACAGATGACATCACCAGTTATGTTTATACAAGGACAGGTGACATCATCAGTTATATTTATACGAGGACAGATGACATCATCAGTTGTGTTTATACAAGGACAGATGACATCACCAGTTATGTTTATACAAGGACAGATGACATCATCAGTTATGTTTGTACAAGGACAGATGACATCACCAGTTATGTTTATACGAGGACAGATGACATCATCAGTTGTGTTTATACAAGGACAGATGACATCACCAGTTATGTTTATACAACGACAGATGACATCACCGGTTATGTCTATACAGTGACAGATGACATCACAGGTTATGTCTATACAAGGACAGATGACATCATCGGTTATGTTTATACAAGGACAGATGACATCATCGGTTATGTCTATACAAGGACAGATGACATCATCGGTTATGTTTATACAAGGACAGATGACATCACCAGTTATGTCTATACAAGGACAGTTGACATCACCAATTGTATCTATACTAGGACATTTTCCTTTATAAAAGAAAACATTTTCATTATATTTGCTATTTTCATTGCAACTTTTGTTAAAAGTAAAGGGGGAAAAAAATAAGAAAAAAAAACCATCACCCTTATGTCTATTAAATAATTGTGTAGTTGATTATTTTTCTGTACATATTTAAATCTGAAGTCCTCATAATGTCTAGAATGTTCAACAAAGACCACTTATCTAAAGAAAAAATCCAGTCACAAATTATTATTAATCTGTATGTCATGCTCAACACCAAATATTATAAGCTTAGAATTGATGAGTACACTGAAATTTTCTTTGAATCAATTAATTTTCAAATTTACTTTCTAAGCAGAAGAAAAAAGTTTAAAGAGAAATAATTGAAATGACGTTGGTGCAATTGATCCAGAAATAAGATGGTTTAATTCTTTCATATGATCGTTTGTGTTCTACTATGCTGAAGTAAAATGCATAAGTGTGTATATAGGAGCAGCTTGAGCTGTTTATTTCCACTGTGTGGAATAAATTCTAGCTTTTATAATCATGTATACACAAGTACATATACAACATATCATTTTGGATGTTACTTTTGCAGTTTGAACTTTTTAACAGTCCTTCAAGTTTCGCTGATGTGCCATCTTATGAAAACCAATTTTGATTTTAATCACCAAAAACCTGCATAATCTTTGGAAGTAACTAACATTTTACTTGTTTAAAGTGCAAGAGAGACTATCTCAACAGCAATCCAATCTTATGTTTATAACAGATGTAATTGTGCAAGCTGTTATCCATTTGTTTTAGAAGTAAAATATAAGTATATGTAGTCAAATACAGCTTTCTTTTTAAATCTGACACTTCCATCGGATTTGAGAGTATCCTGGGTCATAATCTACATTGATTGTCAGTTCTAAATAATGTAAGTTATCATAATCTACATTGATGAAGAATTTTGTGGTATCTGTATCATTAAAAAGACTCATTGATATAGATCTGTATCAAAAGGTTTGTTTATATTATGTCAATTAATAAAGTCATTGATATAGGTCTATGTCAGTTGAAAGCATTGTTAATATTGATCTGTGTCAATAAAGAAACTTGTTGATATAGATCTACATCAATTAAAAGCTTTGTTAATATTGATCTGTGTCAGTAAAGAAACTTGTTGGTATAGATCTGTATTAATTTAAAGCTTGGTAAATATTTATTTGTGTCAAAAGACTCTTTGATATAGTTCTGTATCAATTAAGGGCTTTGTTGATATTGGTCTGTATAAATATCATAGAAGAGTTTTGTTAAATCAAAGTTGACATTTGTATCAAATGAATGCTTTTCAATTAAAATCTGAGTCGATAAAGAATTTACTAAATCAAAATAATCAATATGTACCAATGATTATGGTTAGGATGTGAAAACAGAAACTGATGTTGTATACCACTGGTATGAGCAACCCATTATAATGTTACATGCTTCTTATAAATAGCAACCTTATAGCATATACTCACATTTTGACTCTTTGTAAACCACCTGATTGGACCTTTAAGAACTTAACAGTCCTTCAGATGTTGTCATTATGTTATTATTTCAAAAGGTTTGTTATTTTCTCTCAGGTAGTTACCCCATTGTGTAAGATACAAGTCCTAGTAGTTAGGCTTTTTTGCGAAGATTTTATTGTACCAGAGGTAAAGAGATAAAAGACTCTTTTTTCTCCTAATTCTTTCACAGGATTCAGTAATGATATTTTAAATGCAGCAAGAAATGTTGCTTATCTAATTAATATACTGATATATAAACATGTGGGAAAAGTTAAGCATACTGTTCTACAGGTATACACAATTCTAATTCTTATCAAATATTTACAATATCCCTCTCACGAGCATTACTGACATAAGAAATCATGCTAAGGTCACAAGTTCACCAATTTGAAGTGTTGCTGAAGTATTGTTCAAAATGTTTGGGTTTTTTTTTTAACTTTCCTATTTTCTGTCTTGTTAAACATTGCAGATTGTATATTTAAAAATTATTTTCAAAACAGAGACTTAAATATTCTATCTTTAAGTACCTGCTGTGTGCAGTCCCTTGTTCACTCCCCTACAATAGGTAAGGTACATTTATATTGGCACACAAAAAAACAGACAGACAGACAGACAGACAGCCAAATCAAGGGACAGAAAGCATTAATCTTAAAACCCACCTAGTAATTATGTTCAAATTGGAATGTTTGAAGGACTGTATTGTTAGGAGATCACTGATTCACTAATTTCTAATGATATATCCAAAATGTAAAAATACTCTTCACAGTCGCTGTTTTATAGATTTATCAATATTTTTTTATTTCATTCTTTTTTTACCTCCAACCCTCTCTATTTCAGCTTTATCAGGTACACACTTTGATATGTTCTGACTTTTTGACACTTACATTGTTTTTGGAACAGAGTACCTTTCATAGGTTCTCTGATTTTTTCGTATTTCATGGTGTTATTTGAAATTGTATAAGCCCTTGTACCATTGTGTTAAGTTTTTGCTGTCACTGTGCGAGTTGCAGTGAAGAAATTCTATGCTTTTGTTATTAGTCACTATGCAGTTTGAAGTGTAAATGGGTTGCTGTTTTTTGTAAATTCTATGTGCAGTGTTATTTCTGTATATATAAGCATGGTTAGGATATCTAGAGACTAATGTTGAACACAACACATTTTTTACTTTTTTGGGAATTTTGATTTTGGCATGAAAGTATATAAGTTGAACATTACTACACAAATGGAAGCTAAAAGTAAACCTGAAGTTTACATATATATCTTTATAGAAATCTATAGTTTCTACTCCAAAAATATGAAACCATGAAAAAAAGGAGAGAATGCCATTTTACTCTGAATGAGTGTTCTGGGTAATTAAAACATATAGTCAGGTGAGAGTTCTGAATAAGATTTGAGAGTTGATGCATGTATAGTAAATATTTTGTGATTTTAGTCTAGGATTTAAGAATTGTATAGTGTATATTTAACCCCTCACTGCTTTCAATCATTCTTACTTTTGTTTTTGAAAAAATTAGTGTCAAGTGCATGTTTATGTTTCCAATTTTCAGTAGTGCTTCTTTCATTTGTTTTCTTCATTACTGTAACACTGGTCTTTAGCTGAAATCAGTGTCTGCATAATAGTATTATTGTTACAATAGGCAATTCAATTGGAAAGGATCTGGCTATTCATATGAAAAAAATTATTGTTATGATAAGCAATGGTGTACACCACATATTCTCATTATATAACACCAAGGTAAGAAGGAAATGATTATTTAAAAACATTCACAAAGATATGGTACATTGATTGGCCTTTATGACAAGGTGATAGTGTATGGGTGAAAAAATAGTAGAAAGAGCAGTGTTTTCAATGATGATAATATCTGGACTTTTCAATGGGAATAATGATTTACAGCTACAAGAAGACTAGGTACTAAAAAAGGGAAAATCAATTAACTGATATTATGTAAATATTGTATAATCACGTACCACATGTGATTGGAATGTGAATTTATCGGCAGATTTGTTAAATTCAAGGAAAAGGGATATAAGATGGTATATATTCAATTGAATAATTAAAAGTAGCTTTCCAAACAGCTACATTATTGTTTTACTAGAAATCCTGAAAGATGAAGATATTTTTGTTTGTGATGCTGTTTCCATGGCAATAAGAAAATATGCTACTTATATCTCATTATGCTAGTGAGGATAAACTGCAGAATTTTGTGCACCACACATTCTTGTTTAAAAGAACCAGAGGCAAAACTCTTTGATTTACTTATACCAAATCGAAATTATGGCAAGCTTAGATCAGTAATAGATAAGGTACAATAGCTGAGTGGTTTTATATGTGATAGCATTTTATAAAGAATTTGAAATTTGAGAATTTTGCTTGAAGTTCATGGGTACCCATTGGATAATAAAATTTCTTTACCGCAGGTGCATTTCAATTGATTACATCTAAACAAGATTGAAATGTGGTGAGTCATACCAAACAGTACTTAACTAGAACATCGACTGACAGATTACCTATAATACAAGTCAGTGACTCATTAAAACTCGCTATAGTATTTGTTATTTCTATGTAAATATGTTCACCCTGACAACCATTTCAATTTTCTCGTGAATCTAACATGTTAACTGACATTCTGTATAACAATTCAAGGTATCCAGCAATGTATTGAATGTAAGAATAAGTGAGAACTTTAAATTGAAAGGTACTAACTGTTACTAAGTAAAACTCACATATACTTTAACCTGTGTACATATTTATGAAGTTAAAGACGATATTTCCCTATAGAGTTTGAGTTTTTTTCATCATCAGTAGAAACACACCTATCAATCATTCAATTCTGAATAGTTTTCTTCCATAGCTTTCCAACTTTTGGTGAAGGATGCTTCTGTTATTTTTAGAGATTCTAGTAAACATTGTAATGATACACCGTAGTCACATATGTCCCCTTAATTTATGTGAAATTCATGTTTGTGATACAATTTTACGGAAAAACACCAAACACGATTTGCTCTTCTATTTTGTAATGAAATATTATATATTGTAACTCAGAAACGGTGAAGACTTGTAAATAAAATGATCTGTTTTGTTATTAAGAGTTTGTTACTTGTTTGTGATATCATTCAACACATTGATCACTTATCCATGGTCTCAAGGCAAATTTGTTCACCACAAGAGCTGACTGTTTCCTTCCATTCATCAATGAGTTTTTTATTCAAAGTAAATATAAATAATCTATATTTAAAAGCATGCACAAGGTAAACAGCAGACATAAACTCTGGGTTTTGAATGCAACACCTTAAAGGGGAACAAAGGAAATCTTTTGTAATGGAGGATGTAAAATTGTGGATGGAGCTGAATTTCCAAGTTTTATTTCTCCGGTAAAAGAAATAGCAAAAGGGGCATAACTCTATTAAAAGGGGAGGAGGGAGGGGGGAACCATAATGAAAAAGATGGAGGTGCATTTTTCCATTCCATGTCATGATTATATATTAACCCAAGTTTGAAGTGAAGTTAACCTGTGGATGGATTCATTGTACAAGCAAAAGGGGTGTAACTCTATTAAGTGAGAAAAATCTGCAAGGAAATAGTTCATTGAGGTTATCACCTTGTAAACAGCCAGGGTTATTTTGAAGCAAATTCTCTATACACTAGTTTGTGGCGAGCTAACTGAACATCTTGAAGGAGGTCCATCACATGTTATACAAAAAAATGGGGGTAAGGTATGTGTCTTACCTGAGGACATACTATCATAGCTAGGATAATCTGTGATCTCAACTTCCTGATAAACAAACTGTCAAGAGTATAGTATCATTGATCGGCACACCTGGGATGGTAAAGTCTGAGTGTCTGTTAACTTAGCTATCATACAAGAAAGATTACAAATATGAGAGACACTGACAAGAAATAATTCATATTTAAAACTCTTCAGTAGATCACATGCCACTGATCCATCCAGCATCAATGTTTTTCTTCATCACAGTTCGAGTAGGTTAACATGATGTGGTAAGATTACCAATGGCCTCAAACTGAATGCAAAGTTTTCAGCTGGCTTGTCAATTTTGTTCAGTTGAATGACTTTGATCCACCTCCAAAGTCAAAGGAGTCATTCTTGCTGAAACATTTGTATGACCTCATTGGAATGTTCAAGTAAAGAAGCCATAAGGTCCTTGAATGATAATTTGCCAGTTGTATACTTGGATGAAAGGTTATCAAATATCAATTTTTCAAATCAATGACCACTGTCAATTCATGTCTTGATGCTTGGCCTGGCTTGGATCCAGGTAGACTGGCTACCAGCCATTAAGTTAAAGAAATACCTTGCTGCATTTGTCAATTACGCAGCTTATCTCCCCTTCTTGTCAATTTCGCAGCTTATCTCCCCTTCCTGTTAAAACTTCAGAGCTATCCCTGAGATAAGAAGTACAACAAAATAAGACAGATTTTTTTTATTAGTTAGACATTCTAGAGGCAGCCACCAGTCTGAGATTAAGTGTAATAAATGAATGTACTGAGAGAAATGAACTTTAAAGATACCAAGTGTAAAATTTGTCAAAATATAAGCTTTGATTTGACCAGATGTATTACCGTTAATTTCATGAAGTTGAATGTTTTACCTAGAAATGATGACTATGTTGTTTATCATAAATATACAAGTATAAATGGGATTGTCATTGTATAAAATCCTTTTCTGTTCAAGCAATATCCAATTGTGATAACGTAGTTGCCGCTTTTTATTACATCCTTTTGTCCTGGTCAGCATTTATGTTGTTGATTTTGAAAGTAGTGTTACACGCGTGAACTTCCGGCAATACTATAGCTGTGCACGTGTATTATGAAAATGGATTGAATATATTGCTAAGATGTTAACTTCAAAAACATTTGTTAAGAAAACAAAGAGGGGGAGGATCATTAAGATTGTGAGGGAGCATTATTTGCGTGATGACATAACTTGCGGGTCGGAATCTTGTCAGACATGCGATCCTTTTGACTTCGGCCAGCCACTGAGCTCGGAACCTGAAAACAAAAGTCGTTTGTGTTTGACGCCTCATTACCTCATACCAGATACAAATGTAGTTCTCCACCAGGTGAGGAACTTAGTGATATTACAATAGTTTTAAGAAACAACAGTTTGATTGAACGGTCAGCTGTCGCAAATGCACAGCATTTGGAGTTTAAATAACTACTGTACAACCTGCAACTAAATTGATCAAGCATGGGAGTGTCTAGAAAGTCAGTGATGTGTATATTTTTAAAAATCTATAGTCGGCAATGAGGGGAAAGATAATACACCAGTTTCTCTGGTATAAGAATCAATATCTAGTTATAACAACTAATGATTACCACGGTTAATTTACAGTAATTCACAAACTGATTTGTCACAATTTTCAAAAGATATCTTATCAAATATTATCAGCTAGTCACACTGATAGATACATTTGCAATATACATGTATGTGCTACCTGGACGGCACAGCTTCAATCAAGCAAAGTTATTTTGTCCCTAATTTCTCACTAACATTAATGTTTAAATACTTTTTTGGTTTCCTAAACAGATGGATGTCTTGGAGGACAATGTAGTACAGAATGTTGTAATTCTACAGACTGTCCTGGATGAGGTAAGATGACATTTGTTCATAGTACACAGTACATTTCATTACAAATTTTATTGATAGAACAACAGACAACAAGAAATGTTCTTCAACAGACAACAAGAAAGGTTCTTCTCAGCACACTGTATCAGGAATTACAGAAAGTTCTGTAAAAAGACACTAACAAAACTACTTTATGAAACATAATTAGCAGACAAAAAACTATTAAGAATCATTGGCCTGAAGCTTTTTTTTCTTTTTGTTTTCATTATCAGTATGTCGTTTAATATAGAGTAAGATTTCATTTCAGTCTGACCCCTGAGTTAGCATATCAACATTTTACATGAAATTGAATGATATAGAGAGTTTTAATACCCAGCTAAATCCAAGTATTTTGTTTGATATGACAAAGTGTTATCTTTTACCATTTCTTTTGCCAGTATTGATGCACTTTATCAGCTAAGAAGAGGTCATAGAGATTTTCAGACTTTGTTCCAATATACTGTAAATCACTTACATTTTATATGGGGTTTGTTTTTGTGTTAACCTGCGAGGAGAGTCATTCATGAATTTGTATACTTCACAATTATTTTTACAAAAATAACACATAATAACATCCATGCTGACGCAGTTACTGATATCAGAGTCCATATATCTAATAGCCTATCTTTCCTGAATTTAAAGTAATTTCTAGAATATTGTTTGCGAAATTGTAAATATTTGTATTAGTGGATATGTCTCAAGAGGTTAGTTCACAAAATTAAGCATTTGCAAAATCTAAGGATTTACAGAAATCTTGAAATAGTGGTTGTCATATTCTCACTGCTTTGACTGTCAAAAAATTCTGTTTTACCTACAGGTGAGGCACAGAAGTTCCCCAGGCTACAAGAGACTAAAGAGCATGTTGGCCAACCCAAGCAAGCATTTCTTCACTTTCTGTAATGAATTCAATAAGTAAGAAAAAATTTATTTGGCAGATTACGTCATCCTTAAGGTTTTTAAAGTCTTACAAGTTTAGTAGGTTTAGGAACCAGGTCTGGATTTATCTACATTCAACTCCTGTACAAAGTCATTGATTTTTATATCTTAAGTTGAGATACAGAATACATCATATCATGTAAGTATTGTGGATATTCTCAATCTATTTATGAAAACAATTCTAATGGCAAGTGATCAATAGAGTTAACAATAGAAAAAATTCTCATTTCTAGAAAAAAAAGAATCCTGTGATTTTTGTTACCAATGTATGTATGTATTTCATATGATATCATCATGTGATAGAAAGTCTGACAGTTACTTTTAAGAGCATGTAGTTCACTAATTATTCCAAAAGATGAAATAGGTATGTATATGTATTTTGTGTCAGGAAAGACAGTGTGTGCTTTATGAAATTTGTGGTTAGGAAATGAACCTGGGATAGAGTAACATTGGTACTCAAAAAAAGGTAATGTTAATGATGTATTAAGAGTTTAATCATTTTGTATCTAGACTTGATATGACCTAAGCTGTTTCTAAGTCAAAATTCCCCCAAGAAACATACCTGGACAGATTTAGGAAAAAGGATTTGTTGTCAATTGAGAATAATTCTTTTTTAAAGACCAATTTTAAAAGGGCATTAATAAAAAGCCTTGGATATCAAATACAAATACTAAATTGGTAATTATTTTAAATCTAATATTTTTTTGTCATTTTCAGAATTACATAGTTAAAATATTTTAAGACCTTTACAGAGTGTAGACTTCAAAAGTTTGGCATTCATGGAGGTCCTAACATGTTGTCTTTATGTAAAATCTCATGTTGTACAGTTTTTTTATTTGGGATTGTATTTCATCTCCCAGACACACCTATGTGGAGCGCCAGAAAGGAGAGTCTTCCAATGACAGAAATGACCGTGCAATTAGAGAAGCAACAAATTGGTATCAAAAGCACCTGCGTGCAGAGAGCCAGGCGGATTTGATTATTGATGTTGTCCTTCTGACAAATGATGCTGACAACAGGAGGAAAGCAGTACAGCAAGGCCTTAAAGCATTCACAGGTGAACAAACAAGTGTTGGGTTGTTGTGAGGTATTGGGTATCTCACAGCTGTTGTACAGCTTCTGCAATTTGTGCTACAAAAACTTACCTCTGATCTCTAGACAAGGTATGATAAAAAAGAAATTTGCATTATAGAATATTTTGCTGAATACTGATGGTTGGACAACTTCAAGATTGAGAGTTTTGAATAATTCTGAAACCTCAATTTTATGTTCCTGATGCAAAATCTAGTATCTGTACCCATGATTATATTTGGCTTGTGAAACCATTGATGCACAAATGCTTAAAGTTTTATGGAAAAAATTGAATTATAAATTAATAGTTTGGAAATTTTGTTGTCATAGATGATTTTTTAACAGCAAACTTAGATAGCTTTCAGCATCATTTTCATGATAGTAATTGAATCCTTGATTAAAAGGGCAACACAATAGAAGTATGTCTGCAATTATGTTGAAACCTAGAAATGTTAGTTTCTGTAGTCACTACTGTGATATCACCTCTTTTGAAAACCGAAATGCACGTATTGCAGATTTACATATTTTAGCAACTTTTATATACACTCAAAATATTGTACTAAATTACGATTTTGCGAACTGAAGTTTCTGTATAATGTATTTGTATAACAATTATTACTGATGTGTGGAATTATCAGTGTGCTAATTTGCCAGGAAGCATTAATGCACTAAAATTTGATTGTGCTGAATTAACCATTTTTACAGTACATATGTATTTGGCTTTGGTCTTGTTTCAGTCCATGAGTATGTAGAAAGTTTGGAGAACTGTGGACACCTTGCAGATCTTTTGTCACAATCACAGATGAGTGTGGTACGTACAAGATTCAGAGCATTGCAAACTTGTTATGAAAAACACATGGTTAACTCAGTCAAAGGTGGACATGTTTTTATATGAAAGAATGAAAACTTACTTAATTGGATAAAAGATTAAGTAAGTTACAGAAGAGTGTGTGATATGTTGATACAAGATAATAAAATTTAGATAGTAACCTTGGTCACATATGAGTGTGGTATGTTACCTCAGTCACACATGGGTGTGATATGTTATCTCAGTCACAGATGAGTGTGATATGTTACCTCAGTCACAGATGAGTGTGGTATGTTACCTCAGTCGCAGATGAGTGAGATATGTTACCGCAGTCAGAGATGGGTGTGGTATGTTAACACAGTCACAGATGGGTGTGGTATGTTACAGCAGTCACAGATAAGTGTGATATATTACCTCAGTCACAGATGGGTGTGGTATGTTAACACAGTCACAGATGAGTGTGATATATTACCTCAGTCACAGATGGGTGTGGTATGTTAACACAGTCATAGATGAGTGTGATATATTACCTCAGTCACAGATGGGTGTGGTATGTTAACACAGTCACAGATGAGTGTAGTATGTTGATAAAAGATAATAAGATTTAAATATTACCTAAATCACTGATTGCCTTGGTACATGAAATGAAAGGTTTTTAGAAGATAGCACATGTTTTTGATTAATACTGAAAACAAGCAATAAAATCCCTGTCTTAGATTTCACATGTTCCATACCACATGTTCCATACCACATGTTCCATACCACATGTTCCATACCACATGTTCCATACCATATGTTCAATACCACATGTTCCATACCAAAATTTATAGAATTGATAACAAAGGAATATCATACAGAGAGATATCTCTTTTCTGAACATTTTCAGCATTCTCAGGACCGCCTCCTATTCCCAGAACACCTCCCACTATCTGAGATACAACGTGGAATCAAGTCAGGGCGATACTTTCAGGGAAGCTTCATGGCAAGTCGGGAGAACTATCTTGAGGCAAATGTCAGCATCCATGACAAAGACCAAATGGTATGACAACTGTTAATATAATGTTTTCTTCAACATAGATTCATAAAATGGACTCAATAAAATTCTGGTTGTTTAATAAGAAAAAGAATAGGAATTTGTTTATGCTGTTAGATTTTCTTAAAGAAGCAAAAAGAGACATTGTCATCTTTATTAAAACAGACTTTTTCCAATAATTGTCAGCGAATACTAGAAATGCTCATACAAAGCACTTTTTATATTGTTTGTGTTCTGTCTAGGTATTCATACAAGGACATATGAACCTGAACAGGGCTGTACACAGTGATGTGGTTGCCATAGAGATGTTACCAGAGGAGGAATGGAGCTGCCCCTCCTCAATGGTATTAGAGGAGTCTACAGAGAAAGTGGTAGAAGACAGTATGGAAACAGAGGTAATACACAAACATATAATTCACTCTCTTTGTATATACTATTTTGTATTTCTTATCCATCCCCTCAGCCACGCTTTCAGTGTTAAAATAATTTGCTTTTGACCAATATACCCTCATTTTCTTTTCAGTACAGCAGACAAAATCATCTATATCTTTTTACTTAAAGCATCATTTTTCTCTTCTCTAAATAAGGTCAAAAAGTCAAATAACCAAGGAAAATGTATTGATTGACCTTCCCTACAAATGTTATACTTATTTTCCTCTAAAGTGTCTGTGCTTGTCACATGATTCTGTGTTTCAACTAAAGTGTCTGTGCTTGTCACATGATTCTGTGTTTCAACTTAAGTGTCTGTGCTTGTCACATGATTCTGTGTTTCAACTTAAGTGTCTGTGCTTGTCACATAATTCTGTGTTTCAACTTAAGTGTCTGTACTTGTCACATAATTTTGTATTTCAACTAATCCAGTCAAATGCTTCATTTGCAGGATAATGCTGTTAAAAGATCTAAAGTTCCTAAAGAGTTAAGACAGCCGACTGGTAAAATTGTTGGCATCATCAAGAGAAATTGGCGGCAATATTGTGGAATTCTGCGACCCTCAGCAATGAAGGAGGTACCTCACATACTGACCTTCACCTCAAGATTGAGGTTGAATTAGAGGTCAAATGTTGAATGAAATTTCTAGTTACAAAAATAATGAGAGAAATAGGATTCTATCAAATGTAAACATATTGTCAGTTAGATTAATAATATGATCTGTTATAAACTGATTTCTTTTCAGTCGTTTTGTTTGGCGTAGTGCTATGGTAGAGCAACATGTTATTTGTACTCCTTGATGTACTCATGAAATATGGCCCAGATTACATTACATTTAGCACTAAATATCAGTGCTTTGTGGGATAATAATGTTATGTTTCCTGTCATGTGACTGATTAAGGGAATGGGTAGTCTGTATTCCTGGGTTTTAATAAAGAATCTGGAAAGTTGTCTTGGATATACTAGGGTGTGAAGTGGGTGGAATGGTCAAGACAGCATGGAATGATATCATGATAGGTGCAAAATCTGATAAGTAGTGTAACACTTTATCTTCATTGGTTAGGGTACCCGACATATTGTTGTACCAGCAGAGAAGAGGATTCCAAAAATACGTATTGAAACAAGACAGGCAGCTGAGCTTGTCACACAGAGAATTGTAGTTGCCATTGACAACTGGCCACGTAACTCCCGCTACCCCCAGGTTAGTCTTATCTTCATTGATTTGGTTGGAATATTCTAGAAACTTTTGTATGTATAAATGTGACGTGTCGCTTTCCCAAAAATGCTTGATTGATAATAATACTCATATATTAAGTCTAATCTCATTTGTATTGAAATGGTGATATCTGTCTAGAAGAATGGATAATAACCACATTTTGTTTGCAAAAGGGCGTTTTTTTTTGTCCAAGTTTGACTGACTAGAGAAGCTAGAAGGAAAATAAGAAAATAGTGTTATTTTTTTTTCAGATTCATAATCTTAAATACATCTATAGCTTTCGCATTACTTCTGCATTTTGTAGTTTGTTGAATCAATCGCTTCAATTCAGTCAAATTCTTACAAATTCCCAGGGTCATTTTGTGAGGAAGCTTGGTAGCATTGGTGACAAGGAGACTGAGAATGAAGTCTTGTTACTGGAACATGATGTTCCCCACTCTAACTTCTCCGAAGCCGTGCTTGCTTGTCTTCCAAAACTCCCTTGGATCATTACAGACGAGGTAAACAAACCTGTCCTGATAATTTGGAATTTGCTTAAATGTTACATCAAATGCCCGTCTTAGGTAAATTAGATCTGTCTGTAGTATATCACTATACCATCAGGCAAGATGGTTAATGTTTAGTGGGACATTTAGCAATACAAAACACATCTTATAGATATTTTGTCACTGTTAAATTTTCTGTCCTTTTGCTCAATTGTCTTGCTTCATTTGTTCACATCTATTCAGGACATTTTGGTTATAATTGGTGTGTGGTTCTATCCCACTAGCTTTATTCTAAAATACATTAAATGCTTTATGTATACAAAGCAAACTGTCGACCGATATCTCTCTATCAATATTGTCTGCATGTGAGTTTCACAATCAGTAGTTTGATAACTGCATAAAGTCAGAAAATCTGTGTCAACAATAACATGATTAACAAGGTTATTTTCATCTAAAAAAATGTGTAGAGTTTGTCAGCAGAGGTGTTTCAGTTATCCAGCAGACTAATTCTCTTAATGTTATTGTAAAATTAACCTGTTACTTTCATATAAAGTGATAAGTGTTTTCTGTTTGTACCTCAAAACCTTTTAAAGCCTAATCCCCCATTTTATCACATAGCTTTAGGATAAGTTCCCCAAGGACTCATATTACAGAGTATTAAAAATTTTGCAATGTATTTGTGTCTGTAAAATGTATCTGTATTTTGTAGGATTACAAACGTAGGCGAGACCTGCGTCACATCGATATCTGTAGTGTTGATCCCCCAGGCTGTACAGATATAGATGATGCTCTCCATTGTCGAGAATTAGAAAATGGAAACCTTGAGGTCAGTTGTGTCTGCCATCACAGCAAAATAATTGGTTTTCTCATCACTGATATTTTAAAGAATTTAATTGTATATCAACTGTACTTTTTGTATATAAATACCTTCTGAAATGAAATGCAATGATATGTAGAATATGTTGAGCTTATTTGGGATATCCAGGGACTAAAATGTCTATGTAAAGTTTCTATAGGTCACCTGTTGAGGAAGAATTGAAATTACTGAATTACTGAAGCAATGTTTAACTTAAAAAGATTAACACTTTCATATTGATTTGTGAAATTTGATCAGAAATGGTTTGTGCTGACACTATATGAGATTCAGATTTTATAATACAAATTTTTTTAGTTTTCATTAGAAATAACAACATTATACTAGGTGAAAAGAAGTCATCAGTTTTCTTTCTTAGCAGGTTTCACAGCAAAATCATTTGTTTTATGAATTAGGTTGGAGTCCACATTGCCGACGTGTCCCACTTCATCAGACCAGGCACAGCCATCGACAAGGAGGCTTCTGAACGTGGCACCACTGTTTACCTTACAGATAGGGTATGTACAAGGCATCAGTATCTTGGTCAAGACAACACCTGCCCCAATAACAGCTGTTTTTGACGGGACAAATTCTCAGCAACTAGATTTTATATCAATTTCTTTGAATGTTTTTGTTTTCTGTAATGGAGATGAAATGATTAGGTCGGCTTTGTATTGTTGTCATCTGAACTTCTGTTTCCTTCATCTCAATGTTTAAAAAAAATGAAGAAAAAAATGGTAAGAAATATCATATATATTATACATAGACTATCCACACAAACAATAACAACCTTCGGCCAAAACTAGTCTGATGAAAATGTTTCTGTTTTATTAAAATTTGCATGATTTATCAAACTCATTTTCAGAATGACAATATCCTTTTTGTTACTTGGTTTGTTACAGAGAATAGACATGGTGCCAGAACTTCTCAGCTCCAATCTGTGTTCTCTCAGGTCCAATGTTGAAAGGTATACCACCAACATATATATCTCCTTTCTATTTGAAGTTCTCCTCGTTATGGTTCATGGTTATTGTGAAAAATTCATCTTTCCTGTTTGTAGCTGTTGATAAGATACAGATAAACCTATTTTTTCTGACCTACATTTGGATGCAACATATTTAAAGATGAAAATTTGTATGGACTTCAAAAAAAAAGTATTCTTCAAATAAATTCTGACTTTTTATTCCTAAACTGATAGCTTATATAAGATGTTGGAATCTACCTTATCTCAAGTGAACAACATTCAAGTTCACATCAATAATGAATATTGAATTTCATTTTTATTACAGGTTTGCATTTTCAATATTATGGGAATTGACACATGATGCTGAAATAGTAACGACAAGCTTTACAAAGAGCGTTATTAAGTCCAAGGTGAGATATTGATGTTTAAGCATTTGGTAGTCTCCCTCTTCTCATGCCTAGTGTGTCTTATTGTTTTGTCAGTATTTCACTAGTAAAATGTTTGTGTACAAGATGTCAAACCAGCCCTCAGTGGGTGATAATTAAAACATAATAGTGTGGTACTACCTGGTATTAATTTCTACATCTGATTTAGAGTTTAGTGGCTGAAGGTTAATGTTTAAGGATCACATGTGACACTTGACAGTAACATCAGCCAAAGTTAAATCACATTGGCAGGATTCCTACTTTGGCAGGATTCATGCTGTGGAATTTTGAAAATGATGTAAAAGTACAGTTACTGTGGGCCTGCAAAGCGAAGGATTAATCCTTTATTTCTGAGAATAAAACATTCTCAAATCCCAAGGTGGATGGAGAAGAATTTTATCCATAATCCATTCAAGCATTTCACTCCAAATTTACTTGTAACTTTTCTTCCTCCATATTAATATTACTGATTGGAATAAACTGCTTTCAACTTATGTAAGCTGCAACAAAATCCATTCTTTCAAAATTGTCCTTCTAGAGCTTAAACATTTGGTGGTCAGGTGTTGCCGTTGGAACACTCTAGCTTTTTACCAGGGTGTCTGGGGTTGGATTCTCAGAATGGACTTGAAAAGTTATGATGTCTCCTTCCCAGCAGTTTTCTCTGGGTACTCCACATTTCTCACACAGCAAAACCTCTTGTGTACTTCCATCCTGGCTAAGAGGA
The DNA here is from genome assembly GCF_031769215.1 of Ylistrum balloti. Taxonomy (NCBI): domain Eukaryota; kingdom Metazoa; phylum Mollusca; class Bivalvia; order Pectinida; family Pectinidae; genus Ylistrum; species Ylistrum balloti. The sequence goes on along the minus strand of NW_026782600.1, from coordinate 199,297 downwards.
GTGAATGATAATATATGTTGGAAAAACTTGTTTCACAACTGTTGTAAAATGTTTTTAAAATCTTAAAAATTCTAAATCTTCCATTCAAGTACCTTACTTATTGTCTATAATGAAGTTAATCAGTATGAAAATGTATCTAGATCATGAAGTTAAAATGCCAAAGAAACAACCTCAAAGCTCTTTTATTTCCAAGGGCCTTTTTCTGGTTTAAGAGACTGATACCAAGTGACCCTCTATTCACAAAAGTGTTTAACATGGTTGTCTCCCTTTCTGTTGACAAAACAGGCAGCCTTTACCTATGCTGAAGCTCAAATGAAAATCGATGATACAGCACAGGACGACCCCCTCACCAGAAGTTTACGACATCTCAATAGGCTAGCCAAGATTTTAAAACAGAGGAGGATTGATGCAGGGTAAAATATTAAGTCTGTACAACTGCAAAGATCCCCACCGTGTGGTCATTTCTTTATCATGAAACTTTTTCAAATATACAAGTATCTTTGATATTAACATTGAAATTTTTATCAATATTTGTCCATCCTTATATGGTCATTTTCATGAAGATTGTAGTAAACCCGGTAAACAAACAAACTGAAAGCTGTTTTATTTTGTAGAAATGTTTTTTCCATTCTTTATTCTCTGTCCACTACAGTGCTCTGACACTTGCTTCACCTGAAATCCGATTCCACATCGACAGTGAGACACATGAACCAATCGACGTTCAGGCAAAACAGATTATGTATGTACTCATTTAATCTACAAGTTTCTTTCCTAAGCCCACCATATCATGGCAGGGACATTCTGTAGTCTAATGATAGAAGCATAACATTGTAGTGCTCCTAAGCTTTTCATAGAAACATCTTTAGGAGTACAAATTTTCATTTAATTACTTTTTTTTATCCTGCAATAAGCCTAGGAGACCAATACAGAAATTCCAACTTAAGGTCAGGGGATAGGCATATCATACAATTAAATAGCAATGGTAAGGAATTGTACCGGACAGCAGTAGAAATAGGTAGATTCATTAAAACACATGGACTTGTTGCTGGATGTATATGGTATAAGGACTTATTGCTGGATGTATATGGTATAAGGACTTAATGCTGGATGTATATGGTATAAGGACTTATTGCTGGATGTATATGGTATAAGGACTTATTGCTGGATGTATATGGTATAAGGACTTATTGCTGGATGTATATGGTATAAGGACTTATTGCTGGATGTATATGGTATAAGGACTTATTGCTGGATGTATATGGTATAAGGACTTATTGCTGGATGTATATGGTATAAGGACTTATTGCTGGATGTATATGGTATAAGGACTTATTGCTGGATGTATATGGTATAAGGACTTATTGCTGGATGTATATGGTATAAGGACTTATTGCTGGATGTATATGGTATAAGGACTTATTGCTGGATGTATATGGTATAAGGACTTATTGCTGGATGTATATGGTATAAGGACTTATTGCTGGATGTATATGGTATAAGGACTTATTGCTGGATGTATATGGTATAAGGACTTATTGCTGGATGTATATGGTATAAGGACTTAATGCTGGATGTATATGGTATAAGGACTTATTGCTGGATGTATATGGTATAAGGACTTAATGCTGGATGTATATGGTATAAGGACTTATTGCTGGATGTATATGGTATAAGGACTTATTGCTGGATGTATATGGTATAAGGACTTATTGCTGGATGTATATGGTATAAGGACTTATTGCTGGATGTATATGGTATAAGGACTTAATGCTGGATGTATATGGTATAAGGACTTATTGCTGGATGTATATGGTATAAGGACTTATTGCTGGATGTATATGGTATAAGGACTTAATGCTGGATGTATATGGTATAAGGACTTAATGCTGGATGTATATGGTATAAGGACTTATTGCTGGATGTATATGGTATAAGGACTTAATGCTGGATGTATATGGTATAAGGACTTAATGCTGGATGTATATGGTATAAGGACTTAATGCTGGATGTATATGGTATAAGGACTTATTGCTGGATGTATATGGTATAAGGACTTAATGCTGGATGTATATGGTATAAGGACTTAATGCTGGATGTATATGGTATAAGGACTTATTGCTGGATGTATATGGTATAAGGACTTATTGCTGGATGTATATGGTATAAGGACTTATTGCTGGATGTATATGGTATAAGGACTTATTGCTGGATGTATATGGTATAAGGACTTATTGCTGGATGTATATGGCATCAGGACTTATGTATATGGTATAAGGACTTAATGCTGGATGTATATGGTATAAGGACTTATTGCTGGATGTATATGGTATAAGGACTTAATGCTGGATGTATATGGTATAAGGACTTAATGCTGGATGTATATGGTATAATTTTAGCTTCACTAACTTTGGAATTTTCCTTTTTGTAATTGAGTTTTGCATTTGTTGCCATTTTAACCAAACCAGCAGCAAAAACATTTTTATCATTTTTTCGGTTTAGATGAACTCTATTTTAATGCTTTTTTGAGATGGTTGTAGTGCTCTTGTTTTGAGATGACTAAATATATGAAATATAATTACCTAACTGGTTTATGTAGGGAAACAAACTCCATGGTTGAAGAGTTCATGTTACTGGCAAACGTTGCATCAGCCAAGAAAACGTTGGAGGAGTTTCCTGACTGTGCATGTCTGAGACGACATCCTGCACCGCCTCCGTCCAATTTTGATCCAGTCATAAAAGCTGCAGCGTCAAAGGTATTTTGGATGCTTTCCTTCCTGATGGGGCACATTTCACATGCCCTGACACCTTATTTTTAACTGATATCTTGTACCCATGTACCACCTTTGATGGGAAGTGTCCTGCACCAAATTCAGCTCCCTCACTACTGAGATATATAGTGAGTTGTTGCCCTTTGATCATCAGGTGTTACACTGCTTCAGGCATGCACACTCTATCAGTTACAATTGCTAAATTTTGTATGGAAGCTGATATTCAATTATGGAATTTAACAAATTTCCTATCACTAGTTATTTCCTTTTGAAAATGTTTGATGCCAAAAAATTGACCGGAGATAGGGAACTGTTCCTTGTTTTGAAAACTTGTCCTTGTTTATTTGAACAACTTAGGCATGGTATGCCGGGCATTTGATGTGAGAAAATGCTTTCACTTTAAGTTTGTTTTTTGATCGAAAGAAATCTTCTGATATCAACTGTTTAGTGTTGTTATTAGTTTTCACTTGGACACTTTGTGGCAGTAAATTTTGACATTTATTTGACAATCTTCCGTAACTTTACCTTGTTAACTAATCAGTGATGTGTCTTTATACTAGCCCTAGCTAAGTCAACATCTAACGATGAAAATGTAAGATCTCTGTAAATACCAGAGGTATGCACGATAATCTTCTTCCAATAAAACGTTTAATTTCATATTGTTGACGATAAACTGTTTCCCAAGAAAGATAGGGATTTTAATGTATCAACAACATATATTCAAACATGTGAACTATTGAAAGATAAATGAATAAATCTCATTCTGAGTATAAAACAATTTCTCAGAATGGAATTACATGTGAAATGTATGGCTTTATATTAAAAAACGGCTGTCAAACATGTTACTTTGAAATCATTAAAAACCATTCAAGATGCATGCTCTGTTACAATGTTGTCTGTTTAGGTCAAACAATATAAATGTTCTCTGATGAATATACCCCGCAAAAATTTGTGATTCAACCTTCGACTTAAAGTCATTATGTATTAATTACAGGGTTTCAAAATAGATGTGTCTAAAGGGAAGGCTCTGGCAGACAGTTTGGAGGCGGCTGTTGTACCTTCAGATCCCTACTTCAACACAATGCTGCGTATTATGACTACTCGTTGTATGATGCAGGCTGTTTACTTCTGCAGTGGTATGATCCCCGAGTCTGAGTATTTTCACTACGGTCTGGCAGCTGGTATCTATACCCACTTCACATCTCCTATCAGGAGGTAAGTGAATGAATTGATGGTACAATATGTAGGACGCTGGTTTTACTGATTCCTATACTGATTCACTATAAAAATACTTTCAATGTCACAGATTTCTTTTGGGAATCCCATAAACAGTTTAAATTGTAACAGAATTATACATTTAGCCTGGGGGCATACAAATTCTGAATACAGATCAGGATGTGGGCTTACTGGAGAAAAATAACAGTATTTGTACTGTATAACAATATAAATAGTAAGACTTTAAACCACAAAAATATAACAAATGAATTTAATGTCATTTATCCATGTTAGTCACCAAACTTAAGTAAGCATAATTTTATCCACTTTTTTGAGGTCAAACTATTTTAATTTCTCAAGGTTTAAGTGGATCATTTGATACTGTACACTAACATGATGGCCATGTTTTAATTCAGATTCTCCGACATCATCGTACACAGACTGCTGGCTGTATGTATAGGAGCAGATGCTTCTTATCCTAGTCTTACAGACAAACACAAAACACAGGCAAGTTTTCCATCTAACCACACTTACTGTTGTTGAAACTTATCATTTTTAATTGTTAAAAGATTTTGATCCCTATTTTAACTTAATAAAAACGTATCAAATGCTATAATTCATTTCTTCTACTCCTGCTGTTTAGTGCATAATCGATTGTAGCGAAGAGTTGAGTTCAATTCTTTGTAAACAATACATAAATCATTCTATTGATAGGTAGTGTGTAATAATTTGAATTATCGACACAAGATGGCACAGTATGCTGGTCGAGCCTCGGTCAATCTCCATACACATGTAAGTGATCAAATCATATATAGTAGGACTCTAACCGAGTTGAATTATTTTTGTGAAGCCTTTTCTCAAGGTTAGCTACTACTCTACCAAATTGAGAGAAATCCTGCTTAAGTGACAGGGTCAGTAAAACTAGTACCATATTCTGCTGGTATTGATTTCTATAACATCTCTCTAATGAGTACATCAGGAAAAGGAGTTCAAACGTTTTAAAAACATTAAAATATTTCACATCTTGATAAAAATAAGATATTTTAAAATCATGATTGATAATTAGTTTGTAAAAGCAGCAACAGAATACATCTTCCATGTGACTAAGGTCTGACTCAAAATTAATGATACTGATTGAAAAAAAAGGTGAAGAGAAAGCTGCCATCACAGACTGAAATAAGCCCATGGCTGGTAATAAGCCCACTTGTGTCTGGTGTCCTCAGCAGAATATCCAAGAAATGCTAACATACTTCATTATCTTGAAATATGCCAGACCTCCTGACATTCTGTCAGAAATCATTTATTGGCCCCTAGGCATACACAGATGAATTTTCTCTTTTTCATAGATTTTTTTCAAGAATCGCATCACAAATGAAGAAGGATATGTCCTATTTGTGCGACAGAACGCCCTACAGGTGCTTATTCCCAAGTATGGTTTAGAGGGTACCCTGTACCTGAGTGACGGAAAATCCAAGTCCGACCCACGCTTTACATACAATGAAGAGGTAGATCGAAGAATTCCAACTCATTTTAAGAGATTTATATTTAAACTTGTCAGACCTATTTTTAAAATTATCTTCTTTATCCCCATGTGTCTTCAGGATCCATGGAAATAATCAATTTCAGCTGTAGAAGCGTACACTATCGAAAATGCTTGTCACATTTTTTCTAAATCCTTCCCAATAAAAAAGTCAGACCTAAACTTTTCAATTGTAATTGTTGTGACAGTATTTCTTTGGACACATTTGTAATGGCCGTCTTTTGACTTTGTCTTCACTTTAAACCTTGAGAATAGCTTTAATAAGAAAATTCACATTATCTTGTACTGAATAATGTCAGATTTTATATGTTACCTGATTTCTAAATTGCCAGGCCAGTACCCAAACTTGTGGGAATGTGACATTCCATGTGTTTGACCAGGTCATCGTAGAACTCAGCATTGATCAGTCCAATGTCCAGCACCTAAAGCTTTGTCTCAAGCTTGTCAAGCCTGAGGTAAGCCATCATACCCTTAATCTTTGTGCTTCTCCCCCACTCCCCACGTCCTTCCTCACTTATCACTGCTTACACGTACAGTATTCCTGTTCAAATCAATTCCACACTTTATTCAAACCATCACCCAACTCATTTATCTCTATTTCTCATTTTAACCATAACTTATCCCAGTCTCTCCCTTGATATCTAGCCTAGACCCTTTTCTCTAATCCAATTTCATTTTTAGGCTTTATAATAAATATATTTAAAAGAAATATTGAACTAAAGTACAGTTCACTGATAACTTTAATATGTTATGTACCATGTGTTGTGTCAGTCAAGAGATGTTATGTGTTTTATGTCTACAGATACCAAATTTTAGTGTTTCACCGCTCAGCACTGATGACAGTGAACCGCCAACAAAAAAACAGAAGACAACACCAAGTAAACCCTAGACAGCTGTTATTCGGAATTAGAAGGACTGTGAACTGTCAGTGAAAAATACAACAAGCAAACAAAATAATGTGACCAGGCCTACATAACAGACTAAGGGCAAGCATTGTGGGCAACAGAGAAAAAATCTGAGAATGGTGAACCCTTGACTAAAGAGAAGATTATAGACCTAAATCATGAAAGAGGCCAACAGCAAACATTTTGATTTGAAAGATTCAGGTCAGAAAATAAGTCTATTAATCCCTTCTAATTATTGGAAAAACAAAAGGAGATATTTCCTCTTTAACATCTACCTGTAAATTATGAAAAGATTTAAGCCCAAGAGGAAATATCTATCTTGAGGAAATAGCTAAAAAAAATAAGTACTTGCAGGTATATGCAAGGAAGACAATGTCAATGACAAAACTGTCACATTGAAAAGGAAGTTTACTCAGAAAGGAGGTAGTTCAGTTTTACAAAGACTACTCACTCTCTGAATGTCTACACTTAAAAGTGTGTATTGTATTGTTATTGGTGAGGTCATATTAAATATACCAAACCCATTGTGTTTTTGTTTATCATATTGTTAATGATTAATTCAAATTGATTATAGAAAATCACATTTGTTTTTCTTTCTTATCAAACAACAATCATCAGTTGGTGGGCTAGTCTAATCACCCTTTGTCCAGATGTTCGTATGTTAGATTGTCTAAATATAGCACAATAAAGAAGGATTTGGGAACTCAGTGACTGGATCAAAGATTTTATGCAAAGTTTTGATTAAATAAACATGTCTGTATGCTGTTCACCTGTAATTTCTTCTGGGATCGAAATGCCATCGCTTTTTTGGCTTATTTCTTAGTGATTTTGAAATATACACAAATATTTCACACTGTTGTGGCTCAGTAATGGCCCAGCTGATGTTTGTATATTGAGATAGGTACAATGTATCGAGTTTCCTAAAATTCTATCATGTTTGTTTGTTTAGTGATTTGTGGTATACAATTTCTATAACACTATAGATCATTGTTTTGTGTTATATTTTATAAAGAATATCATAAGAAATTTGAGCTTGTGCTGAGTATCTCTTCAACAAGACTTGATAAAAGATAAATCAAAGATATACAACAAAGTCACTTTATTGGGGGGGAAGCATATTCTCTATTAAGAATAAATGTTGGGCTAGATGTAGTGGTTAGTTATTTATAGGTTTTTTGTCTCCTTGTCTCCTTCTATCACTAGGAATTCTAATCAATGTCGGTGTTCTTGTGATATGTGAAGGTATTGTAACCTCATGTGTTTATATAGTGTATAAGCATTCCTTGGATTATTGTCAGGTTGATGTGGATACGTATCCTCAACATGCTTTCTTTTTCACTTCCAACTACGTTAGCTTCATATATCATCACAACATGTGTACTGGTAAAAAGGTGATAGATGTGATAACAACCAAGCTGCTTTATTATCACAAAACCAAATATTTACCAACGGAGACATACAATACTTGTCTCAATGACGATGATATAATAATCTTAATTAAATCTTTGCTTCATGGCAATAAGATTTCTACTATTAAAAGAAACACAATATGACATTTTGCTGGATGACCTTGACCTTTAACCTGATCATTAGACATTTAAAAAAAATTTGATCATCTTGGCTTCATAAAGTTAAAGAAGTGGGTGAGATTGTTTTACCTATTGTCAAACATTCTTCTATAGCTCAGTTGGTTGAGCTATTGATTATCATGCTGGAGTGCTGGTTTCAGTTGCTGTCATGGCACTCAGCAGGAACACATTTTCCATGTTCTATTACAATGGTGCCAGACCAGATTCAACCTGTACTTTTAACACGCAAGAGTCATGTACAAAGTACCTAGGTTGATTATAGGTGAAATATCAGCGAGATGTTTAGCCTCATCAACATTACACATGCTAAGTATCATCAGAAACATCGACTAGGCTTAAGTACCACTCCTTAATTCTTAAATGCTGACCAGGAACATTGTTCTTAACCAGATTTTGACACCAGGAGTTTAACATGAGCTAAAACCTCTTCAGTATCAAACAATCAAACAGTTGGATAAAGTAACGAGAGACCCTCTCCCCCTAGATCCCCTTGATTTCACTTCACCCAAAATGCTTCAGACCAAATTTGGACAAAATCCAATCATTTTGCAGGAGATTAGGATTTTAAATATCTCCCTCTATTTCCACTCATGGGTCCAGACTCTTATGCCTCATGAATGCTTTTAAGCAAATTGGGCAAATCAAATCATTCTTGAAGGAGGAGTAGACTTTTAAAGTATTGCTCTATTTCTTCTATTGAGCCCAGTCCCTTAGGCCTTAAGGAGACAACACCAAATATGGTGGCCATCTTGATTGTGACTGATGAGTAGCCATCTTAGATATCAGGTGCAATGTTTAAGAAATTTCTCTGAAAACACTCCAGGATCCTTTATAAGACTTAAATTATAAGCTTCCTCAATAGGTATGTACATGTACTTTTAGTATTGATCCCAGGAAAACAATCTTGGATTTTGATCATTGAAACTAATGATTGTATAACATACTGAAGTCCCATTGTGAAATAAACATTATCCACTCAAAAAAAAACCCACACAAATCTAATTTTGTTCAAAATTTATTCTTAGATATTAAGTTGTACAGATTGTTTTACATTGCAAATTACTATATACAAAATATCCATGTGTGTTCAGATTCTCATTCTTGTACATAACCCGGTGGATATTGCAACACTACCTGTGAGCTACACTTGGGCACAGGGCAACACTTTCCAGGGGGTGCACTCTCTAAAGTACACAGTCCAGCAGGCAGATTCCATTGGTAACATCTATAAAAAGAAGGAAGGAATAATTATAGAAAAATTTCCAAAACAAAACAAGCATAACTTAACATTGATCCTGCTTGAATTGGTGACAATTACAAAGAACTAATTTGCATTCATACAGGGGTTTAAAAGGCTAATAATTTGGTACAAATATACATTCTATACATTCTCACCTGTCTGTACACCTGTATGTCCCTGTTGTAGCATCTTGACATGTACATTTATAGTCACAGCCATCATTCCATTGTTCACCTTGTCCATGCATCTGTCCCTTGTAGTAGCAGAAACCTGTCACAAGTATTACCAGTGTTAATATTCCATGTTTTAACTCTATCACAAACTGACCACAAAGAATGACAACATAAACAACAGCCAGTTCTCTGCTATTACCAACCAAAAAATAAAGGTCATTTAATTTACATCTGTACATACATACAAAATGGGGGAGAATTTATCACAAAATCTTCATGCTTCCACCCCTCACAACAAAGTCTGACAGATAACAGGGTACATACCTGAACCTTGACCGCTGCCTGGCAGTGTGAAATTACCACAATCAGGTAGGGCGCAGCATTCTCCTGGCTTCTTCACCAAAGTACAACCTTGTGGCAGGTTGGTATAGGTTGCACACCTACCAACAAATATCTTTAATTTACATGTAACTGCCTTGATCAGTGTGCCCAATGAAAAATGAAGTGATAGTCCCAACATTCTGATTACTTCTTTAACTCTTCAATAGTACATCATTATTTAATTCAATGGTGATTTCTATTAACAAATGAAAACTTGCCAACCGAACATATCACTGATTTATTTACTTAATTTACAAACAGGAATGGCTTTTTTATTTTTTTAATTGACAGAGGAAACATCAGGAAAAGACTTCAGTGCTGTAGAGCTGGTCGAAGTTCAATCAAGCACAAAAACAGATTGTATTACTGTGATGATCTTGTAATACTGAATATGTTGCCCTTGGTGTTCTTATTCATGACTTTTAAACAAATTCAGAACTTAAGCTTATGATGATTTTAGTCTGTTCAAAAATCAGAAATCCTTTGATAGTTGATCAATAGCCACTTAAAATTTGTAAATATTGGTCTACATTTATATACTAATGCTCAGTGGTTTCTACATTCATGCTGGTACATTCAGGATTCACTCTATACAGAAATTTATTTTTCTACCGGAAATTTATTCAGGACTTACAATTTATTTAATTCAGGATGAAGTATTATCCTACGGTAAAATCACATTTTTGAGGAGTTTGAATTTTTTGGCTGAACAATACTATATGATTTACTCTCAAAATCAACCAGCACTAAAAATTGATGTCAATTTAAAACTGGTTATCCTTATTTGGACATAATGATTCCAGCATAAAAATTACCTACAAAATCAATAGATATAAAAAAATTACAAAAATTGTTTTAGATATGACTGCAATGACCAGAGTACTTACAAGTTGACACAATTGTATCGTCCAGTGGTCTCATCAACACATGTACAGTTATAATCACATCCATCTGTCCAGTGATCACCTTGTTTGTAGATCTGATTTTTGTAGATACATGCTCTACCTGTATGTACAGAAATTTATATTGAAGTTGAAAGACCTACTGCTAGATGAAATATCAAAAAGAAAAGAAGACAACTTTATTTTGGATCTAGTCTACTTTGAAGATGTTCATACTCTTCCAACATTTTCCTTTTTGTTCACTATCACTAAAAGAAATATCCCCAAAGCTGAGAAATCCCCCCACCAGTTAAAATCCCCCCTCCCAATTGGAGAAATCACCCTACCAGTTAAAATCTTCCCCCAGTTGGAGAAATCTCCCTACCAGTTAAAATCCCCCTCCCATTTGTAAAAAATCCCCCTACCAGTTAAAATATCCCCACAGTTGGAGAAATCTCCCTACCAGTTAAAATCCCCCCACCCCCCACCCCCCGCCCCAGTTGGAGAAATCCTACCACTATTTGGAGAACTCACCCTACATTAGATGGTGACATTTCCTTACCAGTTGGAGAAATCATGGCAACCAGTTGCAGAGAACTTTATGCAAAGATGAGAAATGACCCTACCAATGAAGAAAGAGTTTCCTACCACTGGAGAGATCTTTTTCCCACTAAGAAATCAGAAGTCATCAAAAGCAGCATTAAGTAGTCTGCAAGAATTACATAGTTACTTACTCATCTGAGTGAAGCCTGTGGCCTGTGTTGAATGTATAGAGGCACCTGTAATAAATAGGAAGTTTTCATCTCAGCAGGCTATGTAGAATAAAAACATTCTTAAATCTTAGGAGTTAAATATACATATATTTCAATTTTATATTTAAAATATGAAATTCATAAAACTGCTTTTTGTGCATATCTATTTGAATCTTAAAACAACAACAATGACACATACAAGTAATCTAGTCTGCATTATCAAATCAGTCTACCGTATATCAAAATATTCACATTTTGACAAAGTCTGCTGACCACTGCTTGAAACACAACCAAGATGCATTCTGCATTACATGTTTAGCAATCACTGAAGTCAACATTGATTTTTGAAATTATTAGTGGCAGTCCTAAAGATTTAGAGTTCAGCCAGTTATGTCTGTAACATTTACTTACCACAGTTTCCATGAGCAGTAATAGCAAACACATCTCCAGTGCCAGTAGCTATGAATAGGAAGTAAAGAAATAAAAATGTAACAAATTCTACCATCTGTTATAGTATTAAAAGCAATAAAGAAGTTCAAATGACAAGAATTTTCAAAATAAACAATCCTTTGGTAAAAATGGTTTAGGTCACAAAAATATTGCAGATTTTTATCCTTAATTTTCAAGGACTCTGTATCAAGTGTTAAAATCAAGACAAGTATTCCAGGTAAATTAAGACAAATATTCCAGGTAAATCAAGACAAATATTCCAGGTAAGATTCTTGAATTTAAGGTCCTTGCAAACATAGACCCTACATGAACAAAACAGCCTTTTTCAAATACTTTATTTCATGTTTGATGAATATATTTGTACTTTCTCAAAAATTTACTGGAAATTATCAATGATTTGTAACAAGAGATGATTACTGAAAATATTTCAATGCCCAGAGATCAAACCCAGGACCACTAGCTCGTTAATAATAAGCCTATAAGTTAAGAGGAAGTTCTCTCTCACCAAGAGGTACATGGCTATGTTTACAAAGAGACTGCACGTAGATATGAAGCTGAAAGATAGTACTACAGTATTCAGAGTCCCAGTTGAAATCATCTCAATCTTTTAATAGAGACTGAAAAGGACCCAAAATTTTCAAGAATGTACCATTCAAAATATACAGAAGGACTATACCATCTGAAAAGAATTTACAAAACACCTACTGTAAACTCTGCCATATGGATTTGAATTCATGGATAACTGATCAATGATGGCATAGAGCCTTACCTTGTCCCCAATGTGTAGCGGATTGTCCTGGGGCATACAGGAAAGCTGGCTTGTTACCAGCACTGGCTTCAAAGGAGCAGCCACTTTGAGTTGCTACCATTATCCATCCATAGGAGTCACAATTGCTGTTGGAATGGCTGTTCATCGTAAATTCACGTCCACTTGTTACATCTCTGTTCATAAATTGTTTATAAAAATTAATTTGAAATAGAAATATGACATGAATACCCCCACACTTATACAACGAAGATTTGTTGTTTGTGTTTAACAGTAGTGGTGACCTAAATGCCATGTACCAAATACCCACAACCACCCAACTTCCTACCTCATTTTTAATCAACCTCTAACCTCAATACGTGCATGAAATATAAACATTACATCAGCTGTTTTACACAAAACTTGATGTAAAATGGATTTTTTATGGCAGTTTTACTTCATCATTAAGAATAGCGAAAAATGAATAAAATGGAATCCCTTGAATAACTTTCACAGTAATTAGATTGGAGCAGCAATAATGACACACAATACTCACCCCAACAGACTGAAGAGTTCTTTAGGAGCATTACGTATATCAGTGTAGGAGGAGTCGATGATCCTATCAGCTGAGAACCAGCTGTTCTTGTCTGCACCAACAGCATTAAACGTAATGTAAGCCTTCTCCTGGCCGCCGTTGTAGATGGACACCTTCACCTATTGATACAACAAAACAAATAATCAACCGTTACAGTTCTATCTTCCAATAGATGTTTTGTTGTACAAAGAAGTTCTTATTTCAATCCTGACAATGATGTAACATCCCAAACTACCTCCACTCTCAATCCGGTGCCACTGAAGTTGTGATAGTTCATTGTACCATAAGATATCTTCAAAATCAGACCATATCTAAGTTAAAATAATTAGTGGTAGGCAATAGTAGCCATTGTGAGATGTGAATCTGGTCAGAAGAAGCACGGAAAAGATTTGAGAAGGTGACTTTTTATTTACCTGATATATATAGAATTTATTTCAATTTGCATCAAGACAGAACCTTCAAAATGGTGGCACTAAATCAATGATTTCTTGCAGTGGTCCCTCTAACCAGACCTCAACTAAGAACTTTTTTTTACTACACAAGGACTGTGAATTACCTATCAAATTACATTCATCAATCGTGTTGGCCCTGCTGGAAGCACTCAAGGAACCTTACTGTGAGAGGAAACCAAAGTACCTGGGCAAAATCCACGTAATTGGGAAGGGGAATCAAGCCCTCATCATTACCAAGAGAAAAAGAGAATATGTTACAACTGTGCCATCCAGCCTAATCTCAAGTATACAGGTGGTCATTTTGAGGTGACATTATTTACCTGATCGATGCAGAGGTCATTCCAGTGGTCACTGAGACTAGGTTTGTAGTGGCCTGGGAACTGGTTGGTCAGATACATGGCCTGAGGGACATTTTCATTGTAACTGCCTGGCCGATTCCAGATGGTGAAGAGGTCACCTGGTGCACCAGCAACACCCTTCAGCATGGTGAACCAGCCTGTCAACACCAAATACTTATCATCTTAACCAAAACCAGAGACTTGTCCTTTACATCTAGGAGAACTATACAAAGTCCAGACACAATTTTATCAATTATGTAACATTTTTTATCGCTATCAGATAAAACAGTAATTTTCAAAATTTGTTGCAGTAAGTTCTGTTTAAATCATGGATTGTGTTACTAAACTTCCTGCAATTGTAAATAATGCGGATAATCAATACATCTTTCTATCCACTAGATTTCAACAAAATCGAAATAGATCTAAACGTTTGACCAAGCAGATGCATTGATAGAGCAAAAGATCTTTAATACTTACCTTGAGGAGGTAGAGCGTTGATGATGACAGGCTGTGATACAGTACCAGTTCCAGCTACAATACAGAAAACACATTTTTAATTTTTTTTCCTCTCTCATGTGTCTTGTCTTGTAGATCAATTCAATATTTCATTGCCCCTTAGGTTCTTTTAGAAATCTTATTTATGGCCTACCATTAGAAGATGTATATCATTTATTTGAACTATCTATCGGAAAAACAGATGTACAAGATACTCTTTCAAAACAGAAGATTAAGTAGGAATACACGAACAAACTGGTAGTAGACTTTAAAATGAAGGTCATTATGGCCATAGTTGTGAACCTAACAGTGTCTCTGAAACAACTACAATCAGTGTTTACATTATTAAGAACTGCATAGGAAAAAATATCTTTTACCATTAAGGGTTGCCCAAAAATAAAAAATAAATCAATATATCAATATTTTAAGACATGTAGAGAGATCCAACACAGTTCTGTGTAATACCAGGAGTCAAACTTGCATGGTGCAATACCATGAAATTCAAATGCTGTCAAATAATTATGAAGTTACAGCTGAGTAGTATACTTACTACAGAATCAAAATACTTACCACATAATATATCTGTATACTTACCACAGAATCCACAGCCCAGTATATCCTTATACTTACCACAGAATCCACAACCGAGTATATCCGTATACTTACTACAGAATCCACAGCCCAGTATATCCTTATACTTACTACATAATCTAAATGATCCACTGCTGAAATACTGGTACACTTAGTAATCCAAGCCAAGGACATTGGTATACTTACTACAGAATCCACAGTCCAGTATATCCTTATACTTACTACAGAATCCACAGCCCAGATATCCGAATACTTACTACAGAATCCAAAGCCAAGGACATTGGTATACTTACTACAGAATCCACAGAACTTGGGACAGTTTTCGTGGGCCCAGGCTGTGTACCTCTGGTCTTGGCAGGTAGATGCATCATAGTTCTGGCAGTTGTTCAATTTGTCCACACACTGACCTGTGACTGGACCCTGGGTAGCAGGAGGCGAGGTAATGACGGAGACTGAGCCTGGTAAGATCAAGGACAGATAACTTTAACCTTGTGTCATCAAGGGTAGATAATCAAACTAACCTGGTGACAACTAGTACTGATGAATAACTTTAACCACATGACATCAAGAACAAATAACTATCTTAACCTTGTGTCATCAAGGGTAGATAACTATGAACTTATAACTTCAAGGGCAGATAACTTTACAATGGTAACATTAAGGGCAGATAACTAGCTTTCAGCAACAATAAATGACAGATATCCAGTGCAGAATTACACATCCTCAACACCAACCTCTTGCTCCAGGTACCAGAAATAAGTTTAAAAAGTTTGAGTAAATTAGTTGGGATAAAGGAAACACTGATAATTATAACACCAGCAGACCTAACACATCTGAGTGAATCTTCAGAATACACCTGAAGGAACCTTTATCTCTCTCTCTCTCTAGATAAAACTGCTCACCAGTTCCAGTGCAAAGGCCACAGTACTTGACACAGTTGTCTGTTGCCCATGGTTTGTAAATTCCTGTACATGCTGACTTGCCATAGTTAGCACAGTTGTTGATCTTGTCTTCACATTTAACTGGTGCTGATGTGACACTTGAAGCTGTAAAATATGTGATTCATAGAATAAGTAACCTTTACCAAACTTTTGTGATGAAAATCACTCCATGGAATTGAAGAATAGATCACTACAGAAGCCATATCATTTTCATTTGTTGAAATTTTTTCTCACTTAATAATGGTAACAAAGATATTTGTAGATAAAGACACTTCAGAATAAGCTATTACATGTTGGAAAGGATAAGTTACTTACTACAGAAGCCACAAAACTTGTTACAGTTCTTGTGAGCCCAGGCCTGATAGTTAGACCCACAAGCACTCAGTCCATACATGGCACAATTATCAATGAGATCATAGCAGTTGGGGTCAAGATGAGGGTGGGGAACGGGGGTAGGCTGCAGAGGGGCACGAGGTGTTGTGGGTACACCTGACGTGTCACAGCGAATCTCCTGGCAACACTGGCCAGGAACATCGAACATCTTACATACAGATGGAATACTAGTGTATGTTGGGCACCTGAAACAAGAATAAAACATCATGGAGAAGTCCATCGAAAGGATTCCTGCTTGTTCAAGAGATAAATATTAAGTTTGAGAATTCAGCCTAAGATGAATTTTTTTTCCAAAATAATTTCGAATTTATCTTAACTTTGGTCAGTCTCAAAAAAATGAAAAATATACCAAGAATCAATATATTTTTCCCACATATCTTACAAAGCCAAACCTCTGTATAAAAAGGGCCACAACTCTGGAGCAGACCAATAAAATGGTAAAATGCCAATTGTCACTTCAATGCACACATCAATATATGGTTTTATGATGCTGTATCATGCATGACTATTAACTGTTGACAAATGTTTACATCTAGAAAGCTGTAAGTAAGACCATTGAACACTTATGCTATTTTAACAGAACAGGTTTGCAGTTTACTGTTATTTTACTGTCCTGCAGTAAGTTTTCAAAGTTCTTAGGTTAGCAAAAGTCAGTGTAATTGTCACATAGTGTGTTTGCCACCATAAGATATAAGTGGTCAGGTGACAAAATGGTGTTATAGTTTTGTAACACATTTTACATTCAACACCAATTGAAGCTGGAAGACAAAGATCAAATGTATAATTTTGACATACTTGGCATAGCAAGTGTACACTCCAGTGTTGGCATTGGTACATGTACATTGGTAGTCACAGCCGTCATCCCACTTCTTGCCTTGGCTATACAGTACGCCCTTGTAGACACAGCCAGCTGGTAACACAGATAGATCTATATTGTTCACAAGCATTTAACTTCAATACTATCATGTGATCATAAATTATGTTCTAGGTTTCTTGAGGCACATACAAGTAGTACACACTTTTTAAAGTCAGAAATTGTGAAATGTGATCTTTTTAAAAATTATCAGTTAAATAGTAGTTGCTATGAAAAAAATTAAAATTCTTAAAATGCAGATTATGTTCTTGGTAGCAGAACAACAAACATGTTAGGGGATTAACTTTAAAGTTTTTATGTATTGTATAGTCTTTTTATACTTATTCATTTACAGAATCAGAAATCTATTCAAGGGAAGTAATTCAAAGATCTGTACCATCTGTGGCGCAAATTATAAGCAGAGTGAAAATACAGCTTACAGTTGCTGCCACTAATTTGGCTGGAAGATCCCTGGCCTGGTGTATAGGAAGGTTTGAAACCGGTGAATCCACCTGGATAGGAACCATACACTGGGTAAGGAGACTGACCAGTCAGTGGGTTGACCTGTGACCCATCAGGGTTACTACACATGGGCTGAGCACAACACTGGTCGGCAGCTCGTACCATGAAGCACTGACTTGGTAACTTGTCATACACAGGGCACCTAAAACACATTGTGTCATTTAAAACTATCAATAGATAATAATACTGAAAATGTTTCTATTTCTAACATAAAACAACGATCAATAGCGAAATAATGAAATATTTTAAGCTAGAGGATAAATAAGTATAACTTTTGCACTAAATGATTGTCAACTACAAAATAGAATTTAATGCAGTACAATATCCACATCATTTTAAACCAAGTTTCCAAATACCATTCAGTCGACTTCTTGATTTCTTACAAAGAACAGAAAACACTGTGTATTTTCCAGAGCAAATGTTAAGGTAAAATTAAGAGAAATTCAAACTACAAGCCTCATTTCCAAATTAAATGTTTTGAAAAAAATGACCTATTTATGAAATCCATAATATAAACTCTGTTAGGTAAACAAGAATTGGCAGACTGAATGCTTACAATGGTTTACACTTGTAGTATCCACTTCGGCCATCCAAACACTCACAACTGTAGTCACAGCCATCATTCCACTGGTTGCCCTGGTTGTATAGTTTGTTCTTGTAGATGCAGTACTCTTTAAAATATACAACACATCAGTTATATCCCTTTTTGTCTGAGGGTTTATCACATAGATTAAGTACTACATGTATATATATACAAATTTCAAGAAAGGATAATTTACATAAAAAATACTGTTTACAGCCTGTCATTTATGCATTTATGATAGAAAAAGTTGTGTGGATATACCCTAATTACACATATCAGATACTACAGATAATATTTTCTCTTTTTTAATCCTGAAAACCCTTTTTATCTGCTTTTGCACTGTTCCTAATCAGGAGTTTAAATAAAAGTATTCATCAGACCTAAAGAAAGCGAAAAATGAATTACAAACAAAATGAAGGATGAAGGAACATGTTTTAGCATCACTTTGGTTAAAATCTATCCTAAAATTGATTTATCAATTAGTTTATCGATAAAATACCCTCCATGTTAGTTAAAGGCATTACTTACGAGATGGGGATCCAGAGAAGCCTGACAATGGAGTTCCTGGGTTAACATTAATAGGAGAGGTTCCTCCAGAACTGGTACCAGCACCAGGGACGACAATTAAGTGAGGATTGCTGTTGGGAGCAGGGGTAGGCACCTGCCCTGGCTGGGAGCCGGGGTTAATACTTGGGAGTGGGCTGGGGACAAGTTGTGGAGTAGGTGTGTACTTTCCGTAGTCTGGACTGTTACAGGACAGACTGGGACAACACTGACCAGGCACATTCACATATGTACAGTACTTAGGAATGGCAGGATAACTTGGGCATCTGTAATAAATCATACTCTAGGTAATATACTGCAAACAGAACTTTATCTATCAAATAGGTCCAACTAGAAAATTATATCACAAGGCATACATATTATTGTTACACAAATATATTAAGTATTTAACTGTTTCTAGGAAGTCTGTTTTTCACCCTCTCCTTGGGTAAGGAACTTATTTTTCAGTTTTCCTGACTAATGATCTTTTATTTACAATGTAAAAGAATATTGTATCATTAAAGTAGAGAAATATTGATTTTGAAATATGTGCAATAAATTTCTTTCACATACAATTGTACTTGTTAGTGGCCCAAACTACCTCTTCTTTAATAAAAAGAACAGTTATTATTTGTAGCATTGACACCAGTACACTTACTTTGTGGCACACCTATAGCGACCATCAGTTCCATCTTCACAAGCACAGGTGTACTTACACCCGTCATCCCATGACTGGCCCTGGGTGTACACCTGGTTTTTATACACGCATCCATCTGTACACAAGATGATAGGTCAGAGATAAATTCATCATTTCATTTTGAAAATTAAGACAACACATCAGTTAAACTTAAATTTGGAATGAAATATTACAGCACTATTTATGAAATTTTACATTTTGTTTTATCTATGGCTTTAAATAATAAACAAAATTCTTGGCAGATCAAGATATCAGAAAAAGGTAATTATAACTTACTGTCCTGTAAATCACATGTATACATAGACATTGATGTATATCTTGTAAATCAACTCTCTTTAGATCTGCTCACTAGATTTTGACAATTGAGATTAGGACTGATTCTATGTATCCCGTGTCTGGTAACTTACAAGTGTTGATTGCTGGCGTGTTTAATTCACTGACTGTATACAATGTCATAGAATCTTTTAAACATTTATGATTGACCTTAACGATGCTATCAAAACTAAGGTATTACACACCTAAAATTGATATCTTCGTTAAGGTATTGTATCACAATCAGTTTTAATATGTGATAAGTATTTTGGTCCATGATCATTAACAGATCCATGTCCTTCAAATACCTTTCAGGAAGTTTACTTGTTTTGGCAAAATTCAGCGCTCCCTTTAAGGCTTCAATAAAATTTCACAACGTTGGTTAAGAATTTGTGAAGTTACTTTGCAGAGTACTTGTAGTTATTGTCTCACACATGGATAACGTTTTCTTGATAAAGATAACTCATTACTTACTTCTTCCTCCAGTCGAACCTGTGCCCGTGCCTACTGGGGGACGTCCAGTTCCAGTGAAGACGTCATGGGTTCCGATGGGCACGACGTGTAACTGATTAGGGGTGAGAGTGGGAGAAGGCGTTGGTGTATTTGATGGTAACATAGGGGTCAGCTGTTGACCATTAGGAGCTGTACATGACACCAACTCACAGCACTGGTCTGCAGGATCAGGGATCAGCTTACAGAATGAGGGAATTGTTGAGTAAGACTTGCACCTGTCAGAAAAATTTACAGTGAAAACCTCAATTTAGACTATAGAATTTGTGGTAAAACACTGTAAAGTATAACAAGCAATTCCTGGAGTTTATATTACCATGCTAATGCAAAATGAGTGCAACACGTATATTATGAATGTTACAGTCAACACTCATCTGAAAATTTGTTTTCTATATTGAATAATTTCTCAAGTAACTCTAAAGTGTACAAAATTGTTCCCTGTCTACCAACTTTATATCACATACATTTTTCACCAAGAAGTATCTAGATTTCATTTTTACTGTTTATGACATATATATTTGAAATCACTGTGGTTGACAAAAGTTCTCCAACAACTGAATTTTTTACTTCCTTATGCTTAAAGATTTTGAAGATTCACAGCTTCAGACATTAAAAGTGACGGCCCTTACGTAGCAACACATCTGTAAGCATTGGTAGCAGGGTTGTCACAGATACACTGATAATCACAGCCATCTCTCCACATCTGTCCCTTAGGGTAGGTTTTGCCTTTGTAAACACATACCGCTGAAATGATTTAAAAAGAAAAAGAGGGTGATTGTACTCAGGTACATATTTACTGTCATGCTACCATACATGAAAAAAATGAAATCTTTTTGTGTTTTGTCAAATTCTCATATCCTGTATCATCAAATATGAATGCAAATTATTCCATTGAAATCCTCTGTAATCATGAAAACTGTACAGGAAGTCATGTAACCAGATTCCTTGAATACTGCATACAATCTGGAAATCTCAGATTTCATTTAAACAGGTTGACGAATCCATAACTACCTAGAGAGCTTCCTACCTAAAGACCTTCACGAAAGTGGGAGGAATATTCCATTTTTAAACCACATATAATGTAAAGATTGTTGTTTTTAAAATGTTCAAATTTACAAGATTTCACCAAAATTTATATGAAGGTAATATTTTTCACTGAAATCATTAGAGACTATGTGGTAAACCTTGAGTTAGTCTGATCCAAATCAAACAAATATTGTTGAACCTATCTGAATTACATGAAACACATGTATAAGAAATGGTAGATTTTATAATTTTATACTTATCACAGTGAATATCGCAATGAAGAAACTATGTTAACCTGAAAAAAGAATGTCTTAGTGTATTGGCAGAACATATGAGTGAGCAACAAGTGGATTTACACTAAAAAGGTACAGAGTAATGTTTACTGAAATTGTCTCATTTTATTAATTGAAACTAAGAAAGAAAGTTTAAATACTTACTGCCAGTTCCAGATATTGGCGTTGTCTGAGGGTTGGGGTAGGGAACACCAGTACCTGTCTGAGGTTGGTTGGTACCTGGTTGAACAACAACTGGTGACCCAGTACCTGTCTGAGGTTGGTTGGTACCTGGTTGAACAACAACTGGTGACCCAGTACCTGTCTGAGGTTGGTTGGTACCTGGTTGAACAACAACGGGTACCGAAGGACTTGGTGTAATCTGAGGTAGTGGAGTTGCCCCTGGGTTAGTATTACAGCGGGCTTTTTGACAACACTGGTCGTTTGGATCCTGAACATACGTACACTGAGGTGGAAGGAAGTAGTACTGCGGACATCTACAACATTACACATTATCAAGGAAGGAAGTTTTAATTAAACACACATTGAACCCCACCCCATCTATTGTGGATTCAATGTCTTGTGATAAGTACATATCCTAAAGCCACAGGTTAGGTTTGTCACCTGAAGTTGTAGCAGTATAAGGTATAGATTACTCAGTAGTTACAAAAATTACTAATTATTTAGGACAAATGAAAAACAGTAATAATAATATGTAAATCCTTATACTAATGATTTATTTAAAACAGGGTAAAATTTCAAAATAACATAAATAGTATTTCTTTGAACATTAACCACAATGAAAATTTGCAGCAACATTTCGGTATGTGTGTTTTTGCCTTTCTTAATTATTTTCAAATAATACTATCTTTTAAATGTAACATTGGTGTTAATTATAATATGTAGTAAAACCAACCTGCCAGTACAGCGGTATTGTCCTCTCACAGCATCAACACATTCACAACGATACTGACAACCATCATCCCATGTCTGTCCTTGAGTGTATGTCTGGGCCTTGTAGATACACACCGCTACATCACACAAAATTAGAGTGTATTAACTCAACCTTAACTTAACCAGTGACTTTTTACAGTAACCAAATCAGGTTTTTGTACCAGAAAATTTTAAAAAATTTCCGATACATAGAAATTGTGACCTTGACTTTGCAAACATGAAACATGTATTCATCCAAGGTATTCTCATAAATAACAATTCGTGTCACTTTGATCAAAATCCTTTCAGAAATTCACCAGTGTAATTACAGCAGTTTACAACAAGACAAGTCACAATGGCGTGATACTGGAAGGACCCTTATCACCAATGAACATAACTGAATGAAATCCTGAATTCCTATTCAAATCAGAATCTGATCAGGAATAGAACGTGATGTTATGATGCCATGGGATAAAGAAGAACAGAATCTGATCAGGAATAGAACGTGATGTTATGATGCCATGGGATAAAGAAGAACAGAATCTGATCAGGAATAGAACGTGATGTTATGATGCCATGGGATAAAGAAGAACAGAATCTGATCAGGAATAGAACGTGATGTTATGATGCCATGGGATAAAGAAGAACAGAATCTGATCAGGAATAGAACGTGATGTTATGATGCCATGGGATAAAGAAGAACAGAATCTGCTTCCCAGTTCTCAAGATGTGACACTAATTCTGGTTTTCCTCAAAAAGTTATCCATATATCAATGAAATATCGGGTCTTAGATATAATCCAGGTGAAACAAGGTTCATAAATCTATACCCATACTCCTACCAAGGCTAGTTTTTAAATAACACTACTTTTCCTTTAAAACCAGTCTCTTCCAGGGAACTAAATTGCATTCAAACTCTAAAGGCTAAAATACAATAAAGAACTTAATATACTTACACCTTGTGCCTGTGTTGCCTGGTACAGGATTCTGTGGATTCTGTGGATTCGGGTTTGACCCTGTGCCTGTGAAACTTCCGGGCTGAACTGGAGTTGGGTAGACATACTGTGGAACAGGGGTTGTTCCAGATCCTGAAGACCCTGTTCCAGTTCCTGGAGTGACATAAATAGGATTAGTGCCAGTCTGGCCAGTGGGATTGACTGGAGTCAAGATTTGATTACAATCAGGTACGAGACAGCAGCTGTCACTGGGATCAGTCCTTAGCACGCAGGAACTGGGCACCTGTGGGTAAGAGGGACAACGAGCATGGCATGTGTAGTAACCAGTTGTGGAGTCATCACACTGACACTTCTTGGTACAGCCATCATTCCACTGCTTTCCTTGGGTGTAGGCCACACCTTTGTAGACACAGAATCCTGGACGGGGTGTAGTGGGGTACGGGCTTTGTGTGGTCATCATATTTGGTGCAATTCCACCTGGTGTTGGAGCAATGTTTGGTCTGGGAGTCGGGGCGCCGTTAGGGAATGGGGTCGGGTTGACAAGGTCACAATATGGCTTCTTACAGCAAGGCTCGTTGGGGTCCTGTAGAAGGACACAACGGCTGTCCAGGTTAGGGAACTTCGCACACCTTGGAAGAAATGTAACATGTTACAGAATTATGTCATTTACTACAGGCAACTTACTCTCTACAGAGAAAGGTTTATTCAAGCTTTTCCATATTTTTACAGAAAAATATTTATTGTCTCTCCAATTTTGAATCTTGCCTTAAAAACATAAAATCTTTGGTTCAGTTTCAACAAAGTTTTAGCTCTCCTTATATTTTCATCCTAATAGCAAATCAGTGAAACAAGTGAAAGTTCAATAATGACAAATGTTTCCCCCATATACAATACTGTTAAATCATTCATTTATACTGGGTTTTGTTGTCACTGATTTTGTGGCTGCCCTTAATCCATGGATTCATATGACCAAAATCCTCAAAATCAAGGTGTCCATGAAACAGCAATTTATTGAAAAACCACCAAAGTTAAGCTCCACAGAAATTGATGATTTTACAGTATCCTTTGTGATTTCACATTCCACACTTGAAATACTATCTAAACCATACACCTAAAGATGAAATATACTGGGGAGAAATATTCTGTTTTTTGCTGATTTAAAGCCTTGTTATTATTGAAAACCTGACTCAGGAACAGCTATGACTTGAACAATATTAGACTCCACTCTTTATCGCTAAACACAGTTATCCTTAATATACTGATCTCATCAATTTTGGCTGACGAGGGTGTACAAATGTCTCAGTAGTTGAAATGGAATCTTTCACCAGTATCAATGAAATACATGATTTACAAAATTAATTCCTATAAATATGCTTTGCACCTACATACTACATCAAACTCCTGAACTTCACTGTGTACAAGATTCACTATCTTTAAATCTGTATTATCATATAGGAATATTTTTTGTCATTTCAAAGCGAAATAGCAAAATTTTACCTACATTGAGCAGATTTTTTTCATTTGTTGAATAAAATCAGGTCTTATTGGGTGTTTTCATGTTTCCTTTTTATTTTTTAAGGGTGTTTTTTTTCATTCTTTTTATTTCTTTGTAATCTTTCTTCAGATGTCAATAAACCAAATCAATGGTCAGTTTGAAAAAGTAATGAATTCCTTACTTCTCAAGACACCTATATTGTCCAGAGTTATCATCCAGGCATTCACAAGTGAACTGGCATCCATCATCCCAGGTGGAGCCCTTAGAGTGGACAACTCCCTTGTAGTAACAACCTGTGTACATAAAAAGCAGTGATTTACCTACCTAGGTGTCACGAGCCAAATGACATACAATTTTTTCAATTGTCCCATTAAAACTTGGATACTTAACATGGTATATGGGGACTGTCCCTTTATTTGCTGGTCTTTTGGTAGAAAATTTGTACATACCTTTGCGAGGAGCAGGAGTAGGGTTTATTCCAGGGGTGGGGTTGACTCCTGGTGCAGGAGTTGGCATATTAGTAGGTACAGGTGCCAAACCAGTGATCTCCCCGGGTTTAGGAGTCATAGGGTTAGGTATGAACCCTGGTGTGGGCGTGGGGCCAGCTGTTGGAATCACGGGACAGCTTGGCTCTTTACAACAAGATGGGTCTGTTGGACTGGGAACCAAGGTACAGGCAGACGGCACACTTGGGTATCTTGCACACCTGTAAAAACCCAAGTCAGTTTACATACAGCAAGGTGAGGGAAATGGTACACAGGGAATCTTACACATCTGGAACATCTTTTACACCAGTAAACCAAGTCATGTTACATACAGCAAGGTGAGGGAAATGGTACACAGGAATCTTACACATCTGGAACATCTTTTACACCAGTAAACCAAGTCATGTTACATACAGCAAGGTGAGGGAAATGGTACACAGGAATCTTACACATCTGGAACATCTTTTACACCAGTAAACCAAGTCATGTTACATACAGCAAGGTGAGGGAAATGGTACACAGGGAATCTTACACATCTAGAACATCTTTTACACCAGTAAACCAAGTCATGTTACATACAGCAAGGTGAGGGAAATGGTACACAGGGAATCTTACACATCTGGAACATCTTTTACACCAGTAAACCAAGTCATGTTACATACAGCAAGGTGAGGGAAATGGTACACAGGAATCTTACACATCTGGAACATCTTTTACACCAGTAAACCAAGTCATGTTACATACAGCAAGGTGAGGGAAATGGTACACAGGGAATCTTACACATCTGGAACATCTTTTAC
Source organism: Ylistrum balloti (assembly GCF_031769215.1). Lineage (NCBI taxonomy): Eukaryota > Metazoa > Mollusca > Bivalvia > Pectinida > Pectinidae > Ylistrum > Ylistrum balloti. Next base: position 172,867 of record NW_026782600.1, on the reverse strand, counting down.
ACCAGTAAACCAAGTCATGTTACATACAGCAAGGAATACCTCTCACACCTGTGTAAAATTGACCATGGTAAATACAGCAAAGTACAGGCTGAAGGCAATGTAACTAGATATCAAGGTTCCTGATAAACACAAACTGCCCAGAGGAGGGATCATAAATCAACACAACCAGCATTTCCACAAGGGGTTGCATAGTCTGACAGTCTACTAATGGTGCTACTACAGCTTTCTATATAATCAAACAACTACAAAACCAATCTGGAACCATCAAACATAGATACTAGACAGATACCAAGTTCAATAATAGTAGTGACAACTAACCTCTCCTGACACCTGTAGTAGCCTGTTGCAGCATTCTCACAGCGACATATAGCATTACAACCATCATACCATGTTTGATCCTGGTGGTAGTTTTGGCCCTTGTACTGGCAGACATCTGGTTTTTGCAAACAATGAAAAGTAACATTTATAAATAAAAAAGTGTTAAATGGTGTAAAAAGGCATTAGGAATAATGTATAACTATGCATATCAACAGAGGTTAGGTAAAGTGGCTTATAATTTGTACTGATAATTACAGGAAATGACCTTAAAGTTACCAGGTAACTGACATTTACAAAAGATCCCACAGGTATCTTGGTGCCCACCATCATTTAACCTGTGATTATTCCTTAATAGTTGGATTTTTCTCTCTTCTCCTCTTTTTTTTCTATCTGAATGATGCAAAATGAAACAGGCACAACTAGGGACCAAGGAGAACCTACATATGGAATTTGAGGAAGGTCCATTCAAATATAGAGATAACAAACTTCATTGTAAAAATCCAAGATGGCCACTTATCAGTCATTTTGTTTTTCTGATCAGACCCAAAATCAACTGGGCACAACTAGGGACCAACAGAAATCTTCATGAAGAATCTGGGAAAGATCCATTGCACAGTTCTCAAGAAATAGCGATAACAAAAATTATGTAAGGATGGACGGATGGACCACAGATGACGAGCGATTTAAATAGCCTAACGTCTGATGATGGTGGGCCAAACATTCATAAAAAGGCACATGTCAGGAAATCAGTACATTATGACCTTAAATCTGTTTTCTGAAGTGTGTTCATTATACACATAATTTACTGCTACAAATTAAGTATGCAATACAAAAGAATTGAATCAGTTGAAATCAGGAAAAATTCCGGAAATACATGCAAATATAACCAAAGTGCTGATCAATGAACAAGATCATACTTACTTGGCTGGGGAGCTGGAGTTGGGTTAGGATTCGGTGTGGCATTTGGGTTAGGATTCGGTGTGGCATTTGGGTTTGGGTTAGGAGTGGGCTGTCCATTGGGATTAGGATTGGGGGTAGGATTGGGGTTTGGATTTGGTCCAGGAGTGGGGACAGCATTCGGACAGTACACATTTTGACAGCACTGGTCATTGGTATCCTTCACCAAAGTACAGGTGGACGGTACAGTAGGAATCCTTGGGCATCTAAAAGAATTAATAGAATACAAAAACTGATTAAAGTATGCAAATTCATATCACATTAAAACAGGGTCAATGCAATCACAAAGGACAAGTCCATAAAAGTAAAAATGAGTGGACCATAAGTGAGGATCGTGGTCAAGAAAAGCTCAGCCAAAAACTTCCAGCAGCCTCCCATCTCTAACAATTGATCAGTACCAATATAAATGTCCTAAAGGCTATCTCATTATAATAAGGTGCAGCCTAGGTAGTTGTCTCACCTCTCAGTACATTGATAGTGGCCGGTACTACCATCAGTACAGACACACTGATAAGTACATCCATCATCCCAAGTCTGGCCAGGCTGGTAGACTTTTCCGTTATACAGACAAGTATCTACAAATATAAATGTCTCTTAAGAGGAATTTTCATCCATAAGAACAACCTTGTTGATCCAGCAATATCCGTGGTAAGTCTTTGATAAGTAACCTACATCAATTGCAATTCCAGCAGATATGTCTACAAATGCTTTATTATTGTCCTGTAATTCTAACACCTTCCATGAGTCAGATGTTTGAAAATTAATCAATATAATCTTTTTTGTAATATTTTTTCTAGTGTGTCCAGAGCACCGTTTCCTCAATGTCAACAAGTCCAGTACAACGCGATGGAAAAGCATGTGTCTAGGACTCAAATATTTCACTGATATTCTGTTTTGAAACAATTTCAAGTTGATTCTTCATTATCAAATAATAGCCAACATTTTTCTTTTCCTTGGAATTTTCCATAGTAGATATCATATGTGTACAAATGTTTTGATTAATTTAAGTGTCAGAAATCGCCCCTGTATACTGACTAGATTTGCCTGTTGTGCCAGGGTTGTTAATGCCTGGTTGGGGCAGGTTGGAGCCCTCAATGGTGCCCTTTGGACCAGTAACTACTTGTAGAGGATTGGTGGCATCTGGATTGATACACTGGGGTACCTGGCAACACTGGTCTGCTGGATCTGTTACCAGAGTACAGCCTGCCTTCAGAGAAGGATAGGTGGGGCATCTGTAACAAAATATACAGGTGTTAAGACAGAATCAGCAGAAGATTAGTACACAGTCAGTATATGTTCATGGCTGACAGTTGCTTATTTTCAAAATCCTGAAAATTGAGATAGGGGTCCAGGGGGCCGCTAGGGCAAAGCCCTTGTGAGGGGAAAAAGGGGGGCAGAGCTGATAGGAAACTAATTAAGCTAGAACAAAGACATAGTCATCAAGATTCCCCACCCATGTTCATTTGTAAAATATATACATTTGAAGAGAGCAACATGGAAAACTGGAAAAGATATCAGTCAATCAGTCTCATAAAATATGCACAGAATTTACCGATAATCGAACCAGAACAAGGAATTAAGGTAATAGGTCTACAATGCAAGTTTCCTAAAAATCTTATCATTCCTTTATAAGATAATGTGCAGAAAGATTTCCAATAGAGAGAGTGATTAAAGAAATCAATCAATCAGATCAAAGCAGCCTCATTAAATAAGTGCCGAATTTGTCATTAGTCAACATGGGCAACGGATAAAGTCAACAAGTGTACCAACCATGCTTCATTAAAATCCTACCAGTCTTTCAAAAGATATCCTGTGGAAAGCAGCATACAGACAGATGGAAGGATGGACAAAAAGATGGGCAGAAGGACTGATGGACAGAACCCATTTGAATATCCCCTTGGTGGGAGATAACAAAGAACTTATCATTTTAGTTCAAAGGAACATCCTTTTATATCAAAATGTAAGCTTTAGGTGTTCTTTCACACACTTCACAAAAAATGATTCCACTAATGTCCGGCTTTTTCAACCACTGTCTCTATTTTTCTCCATTTTCGTTGATCTTATTAAGCTAGTGCGATCACCACTTATTTTTAATGACTACCTCAATTTCTTTTGTATCATACCCTAGGGGTAAATACTTAACTTTGTCAAAAAAAAAACCTTTGTCAAAAGAACTTTGTCACCGTAACTTTCAATGTTCCAGTGTAAACAAAAACTAATTTCTGGGTGTCATAAACGGTGTTCAGTGAAGAATCAGCACAAGATCAGTGCATGTTCAGTACAGTCAGTGCATGTTCAGTACAGTCAGTGCATGTTCAGTACAAGACGAGTACATGTAAAGTTATCAGTGCATTTCTGTACACAATGATAAGTAAAGTACAGAATCAGTAAACATTGAATTAAAAATCAACATCTACAGAGTACCCAAGCAGTATGCATTCAATACCCAGTCAGTATGTTGAGTAGTCTGTACATATCTTCAATTTGTAAGCATGTTCCATATATGTACGAATTTTGTATAAAATCGGTATCTGAAGTATGTTACTAGTATGTTTCAGTACACAATCTGTATGAGTTAAGTACATATTCAATACAGTCAGTATGTGTTCTGTATACAATTAGTATTTTCAGTACACTTTCAGTATGTTGCAGTGTATGTTCAGTATACAATCAGTATGAGATAAGTACATTTTCAACATGGTCAGTATTAGTTTAGTACACAATCAGTATATTTAGCATTTTCATTATACCATCAAAACAATTTCACCAGTTAATTAGTACATAGTTCAGTATAAAATAAGTATTTTCAGCACATAATCAATATATGAAATGCTTCAGTATGCAATGAGTATGCATTCAGTACTTACCGGTCATCACACGTAATCTGTCTGCTCATGGCATCTTCACATTTACATGTCCTGCTGCAGCCATCCTGCCATGTCTGACCCTGCTTGAATGGGATACCATTGAACACACAGAATGCTGTAAAACATAATTATAGATTTCTGTATGGTAAACATCAGAATTCATGATGTTGCTGCCTATAAGAAGGGTTTTGTGAGATACACATAGATTGAAGCTTAGATTTTTAACTCCTTTTCCTGAGAAAGAAAATTTGTTTCCTTTCCATTAATTCTGAAAAAAATGGCTTAAAATATTCATCTTCAATATAATAAAAAGGGTTCTAAATCATCAACAGAGCTCAAGTGTAAATGGAATCACTCTTCAGTTACTTGAAATACATTGGAAGAAATTCAATGGACAAAATCATGCCTTTAGCTGACTTATATACCTGGTGCAGGGGTTGGGTTAGGGTTAGGTGTTGGTGACTGTCCTGGAATGGGAGACACGGTAGTACCAGCTACTGGTGTACAGTCCGCTTTCTGACAGCATGCGTTGTTCATGTCCATCACCAAGCGACAACCACTTGGAAGGTTGGGATATTTTGGACACCTGTCACATAAAATTATTACAAGTATTTCATAATAGGAATATTACTGGAAAGACCCTTAAACAAAATTCAAAGCTGTACAAATTGTGATCTGAAGCATATAAAAACATCAATGAAATCTTTAAATGCTTTTCAGACTAATTGGAAAATTTAAACATAAACTGTTTATGGTTTGCTAATATTTGCTCGAAGAAGTAGGGCTGAACCATTGAATATGAGCACTAAATATCAATTGTTTGTACAGGAGGATACTTCATCCAAGATGGGGATTCTGTCTTTTTCCTAATGCAGAGTTCCCTGCTCATACTAATTGCTACATCATTAGTTTGTGTAGAAAATGACGTCACATGACATTACTTTCACAAACATGTCATAACAGTCATTACCTGTTCACAAGAGCAGATAATGGATGCATTATGGATAGATGGAATGGTTTTTCAGTGATGAACATTAGAGGAATATGGTACAACTCCCCAGGGCAGGGGATGGTCTACATTCACTTATGCAGAGGGACAACTTGGAAGGATGCCGTGACTCCTTAAGGGAGGATTGATATACACTTACACAGTGGTACACCTGTACTTTCCTGTTGCACCATCCTCACAGATACAATCATAGTCACAGCCATCTCTCCAGTGCTGGCCTGTCTGATACATTGAACCCTTGTACACACAAACCTCTGTAAAGAGAGTAAGCCAAAGCTGATTTAAATGATGCATTTACTTAAGAATACTCACTGTTATTTGTAAAGCTATAGGTAAAACAAGCCCAGGTGATATTTTCATTACTTAGTAGTACTTTTATTTTTACAAAAGCATCTGAAGGTTGATTTTAAAACCTTGACCTTGACCTCAACCAAAGGACCCTGAAGTAGGCACTCATCAGATGTACTGTCACAACCAATATTAGCATCATTACTTATTAAAAATTGACATCGCTAGAGGGAAAACTTGGGATTGGATGGGATGCTCTATGACAAGACAGGACAGGCATTTGTAAAATGTAATAAATGCCCCCCTTCCCACCCTTAGTGAACAAATGGGAATAACATATAACAAATTACAGGTATTCTGAGTCATACAGCCATGATTAAATGTGTATAGATTTCCCTCTACTTCCTTATAAAACCAAGAGAGTGGTTATCACTAACAACATCTCTATGACCTTGACAGATCAACAACAGAGCAAGACTGAAAGTAAATCTCATTTCAATGACCCAGATTTTTCAAAATTGCAAAACCCAAAAATCCATTTTTCATACTACTGCACCTCTAACTTTTTCAGATAAACATGTAGGTGTGTTTATTTTTCATACTAATGCACCTCTAACAGATTTATTTTATTCCAAATTAGAAAATGTATGTGAGATCATCTTAACACAAATGTCACTGCATCAACGTATATACCTTCATTATCAATAAATTTGCAGATGTCAAATATGAACTTTGACCCTTAAATCTTGACCAATGGTCACATGATAAGGTGATGTTATGATAATATGAGATACATATGAATCAAATATGTTGAAAGGTTCTCATAGACATGGACTGTATACCCCTTCTTTCTCTATAAAAAGGCAGAGTCAAAGAACAGTTCAATAACATGTAACCAGATACTTACTTGGTGTAGCACCGGGTGTAGGATTAACCCCTGGTACAGGGACAGCTGTGGTTCCAGGCACAGGGATGGCTGTCAGCATGTATGGTGGGTAAGTACCGCCAGGATAGGGAGTAGGAAAAGGGTAGGGGTTGGGGTTAGGGTTGGGGTTAGGGTTAGGTGTAGGGTTTACATTTGGATTTGGGTTGGGATTAGGTTGAGGAGTAGGCTGAGAAGTTGGGTAAGGGTTGTTTCCAGTGATTGTTCCGACGATTCCAGTTGGCTTGACGTTGGGGCCTGGAGTGCTGCATTGTGGGATCTTGCAGCATATGGGATCAGATGGATCCGGTACCATGACACAGCTGGGAGCTACGTTGTTGTATTGAGGGCATCTATTCAGAAAAATTTTTTTATATAAATTTTTATCATTTCATTTGAAATACAGTATTTTTTCTGAGATTGTTTTACAAAAAGCACTTTAATGTCAAATGTACGAAATGCCAACTGTTTACTCTGTCATACCTGTCTGTACAGGTGTAGTGACCAGTAACTCCATCAGAACAGACACAGGTACGGGTACATCCATCATCCCATTTCTGGCCTTGAGTGTATGACTTGCCATTCATCACACATACATCTACCAAAGAGTAAGAGGCTCAACATTAAGAACTGTTATTGATCAGAATCAACCAGCATGTTAAGAAAATGTTGACAAGGGTGGTCAGGTTATATTTTGGTCATTCCAAACAGTATCCTACCCAAACAATACATAAGTTACACATGCAAATTTTCAATGAAACACACATCCTTCATGGGAAAACAGCTTAAAAAAATTATCAGCTTTTTATTTACATATCTATCATATGGTAGTCATATCATATCTTTTTTTTTTTAAATCAAATGAAACAAAAAATTGCTCCAACTATATAAACAAACATCATTTGAACAAAAAGAAATGAAGACAAAATGACAGAAAAAGCAAATACTGCAAAGACATTCAATTAGAAAATGTAGAAGGTTGAATCCTTACTTTTGGGAAGAGGTGGTTTCCCTGATGGCGCTGGGGTGATTCCTGGGACTGGGGTGATTCCTGGAACTGGGGTGATTCCTGGAACTGGGGTGATTCCTGGGATTGGTTGTTGTGTGTTAAACGGTGGATTTTGTGTATTGACAGGTGGGCGCAATGTTGGCTGAGGAGCAGGTGTATTACCCGGCTTAAGGGTTGGTGTGAGGTTAGGGCAAGATGGTGTTCGACAGCACTGGTCATTGGGATCAGATACTAGCACACAATATGCTGGGATCTGTACAAATCGTGCACATCTGTGAAAATAAAACAGAGTGAGAGAGACTGTAAGCATTTTCAAACCTCTAAAAAGCTTTCACTTCTATCTTTAATCTCATAAGTTTTTAAATATTTGTTTCTTTTAAATGTTTTGTTGTTTCTAAATCGTGACAGAATACAAGATATGTCCCCATCAGAGTAATTCATCATGATTCACAATGACTGCAATTTCCATTTTTGTCTTGTACTAATCCTGGCTAAATGTAATTCTATGTACACTCTAACTAACCCTGGCTAAATGTAATTCTATGTACACTCTAACTAACCCTGGCTAAATGTAATTCTCTGTACATTCTAACTAACCCTGGCTAAATGTAATTCTCTGTACATTCTAACTAACCCTGGCTAAATGTAATTCTATGTACACTCTAACTAGATACCTTAAATAAATATAACTCTCTCTCTGATTATCACTGTTGACACACTTGCATGAACCCTGACTGAATTAAACTCTTCCAAAACTTGTACTAGTCCTGACTAAATTAAGCTCTTCAAACACTTGTATTAGCCCTGACTAAATCAAACTCACACTTGTACTAGCTCTGATTAAATTAAGACCATGATAAAATTAAACTCTTCAAACACTTGTACTAGCTCTGACTATATTTCCTCTCAGTACACTTGTACTAGCTCTGACTATATTTCCTCTCAGTACACTTGTACTAGCTCTGACTATATTTCCTCTCAGTACACTTGTACTAGCTCTGACTATATTTCCTCTCAGTACACTTGTACTAGCTCTGACTATATTTCCTCTCAGTACACTTGTACTAGCTCTGACTATATTTCCTCTCAGTACACTTGTACTAGTAAACCATGAATAAATCTTTTACTTACCTTTTCACTTACACTGATAGAACTTCCATCTAAGAACCCTGCTTCTAACTCTTACTAGACATACCTCTCAGTACACTTGTACTGGCCACTGATCTGGTCGAGGCATTCACACTTGTAGGTACACCCATCATTCCAGGTCTGTCCAGTAACGTACTGAACACCCTTGTAGTTACACCTGCCTGGATGTACAAATAAATCACATTACAAATACAAGGTATAGTACATTGATACTCAGTAAGACCTAACAGTATTCCTGATAGGGGTCCCGGGGTCCTCTCCTGTAAAATTGTTAAAAGCAAGGTGCAAATGTTGGCTTCCAAAGCTCTCATTTATCAGTGTCAGGTGTATTTACTTAATATGAAACTGATCTAGTTTTTACTCTGAAATTTTCCAGTTTCATGTAACTATCAAATTGTGATGGAATGTTTGGTACTTTTTTAATGTTTTGTTTGCATTTTCAGACACAAGCAATGGTAATACTGGATAAAATAATTGTTAAAATAGTTAGATTAAATTAATATTAAAGAGCAAAATGGAAAATTACAAGCATCCCAGTAAATCAACTTCTAGTTCTCGAATTAGAAGATATTGATGTATTGTCATTGTATTATTTATTTTTAGTCATCCGAAAGAAAGAGGGGGTCCGAACCCCCTGGACCCAAACTCTGTATCCACCTATGAACAAGTAATCATCACAGAACCAAGCAAGGAAGGGAACTCATAAACTGACTATTGCTAAAATCAAGACAAATGCTGAATTGAAAGAGCCATGTTAAGTAAGAATGTTGGAGATTGAATCAAGAATACAAAGTACTAATTCTATAAAAACAATCTCTAAATCAAATATCAAAATTTGGGAGTCATTCTAAATTACAACTGTAACTCCTCCAAAAGTGCCATAAGAATTTTGAAAAAAAAAATAAAAAATTTAAACTGATAGAGTCTAGCATATACTCATTCATTTGATAGTTTTGATATGGAAACAAATTGGCATTCAATCATCTCCACATAATTAGTATAAACGTATATGTAGGCTTTCCCAAAAAATACAAATTGCTAATCCTCAGCATGAACTGCAAAGACTGTAATAGTTACCGGAAGGATTCTGAGGGTTTTGTGGTTTTCCAATGATGACACCAGTCTGACCGGTTGGTACTGGTGATGGATTTGGAGTTGCCACTGGGGTCAATCCTGGTCCAATGTTAGGTGCTTGGGTGTATGCTGGTGGTACCAGAGTAGGGTTTGGATTGGGGGTCTGATTTGGGTTAGGATTTGGGTTCGGGCTCGGCCCTGGGGTAGGAATGACAACACATCGTGGAATCTGGCAGCAGGCATCATTTGGATCTGTGACCAAAGTGCAGCCTTGTTGAGCTGGGTATATTGGACACCTGAACAGAACACAAAACTTAATGTTATACATCTTGATGACAGGCCCATGGTCATCTGACTAATCTCAACTGAACTTTAACTGCAAAGAGACATAAATCTATAATTTACATCAAATCCATCACTTTGCTGAGCTCATATGAGATCTAATTAATATAAGGCTGCAGACCTCATTTCATTGAATTTTGTTCATAGTTACTCATGTTATGTTAAGAGGCTCCAATAGAAATTGAACATCAAAGGACCATAACTCTTCAAATTAAGTCAGAAAATGTCAAATTGTTCAAGACAAATGAGATATTATCAATGTAAGGCAAAATCTGTTTACTCAAATTATCCTTTTCACAATGTCCATGGTAATAAAATTGCAAAGGGCCATAACTCTCTACCTTTTATTGAATCAATCCTGATTTCAAATTCATCTGAATCCTTATTACCATAAGGCTGCAGACTATGTTAATTAAAACTCTGTAAATTATTATCAAACAATACCAGTGTTGAACTCATGCGAGATCTTATTCATATAAGGCTGCAGAGCAAGTTTTATCAAAATATCACAAGGTCCATAATAATAAAATTACAAAGGGCCATAACTCTGTAAATTAAAATCAAATTAATCTCATTGTTGAATTCAACCAAGTTCTATTCAATAGAAACCTGCATTACAAAGTTTCATCAAAATCAGTTACTTTCTCTAGGGCTTTCAAACACTATAAAGTATGGACTGATTGCAGGGAGTTGAAAAGCATTATTTTATACATCAATATAAGCTTACCTGTCAAAGCAAGTGTAGTAGTTTTTGGAAGCATCATCGCATCGACATTTCTTTGTACAGCCAACATTCCAAGACTGGCTCTGAGTGTAGGGTACCCCATTGTACACACAGTAGGCTTAAATCACAAGCAAATGATGGAATGTTGTATTTTATCAAAATGGAGACAATGAGTACACAGGCAAAATGTCTTCAATAAGCAACCAAACTTTAGCAGGTTGTGCTTTTAACAGGACAATGAAAAAGCACCTGTTTGTAATTCTACTGAGTAGATATGAATTGGCTTATCACCAGATATGAACTTATATCCACAAGTTGTGAAAAATATCTATTTGATACTAATGATATTAAAAAGTGTGAAGCTTATTTACAAGAAAGATTTTTTAACATACATATTGGTCCTGGTTCCATTGTTGATCCAACATTTGGCCCTGGTTCTATGGTAGTGCCACCTAAGCCTGGTGTTGGGTTAGGACCAGGAGTAGGACCACCCAATGGTGCTGGAGTGGGAATATTGTTGAAGTCACACAGAGGTTTCTGACAACAGACGTTCATGGGGTCCTGGACCAAGGAGCAGTATTGTGGCAATCTTGGATAGACTGGGCACCTGATCATGGGAGTTGAAAAAGAGCATGAGTCAGGCATACATCTATTCAATATTCACTAACCTTAAAGAAATGTTTGGTTACCTTTAATAATTTGTTTTAATTATATTTACAAATAATTACTTGAAAGAAATTTATTCTTATCATTATTACTGAAAAACACTCACTTCACTGTTTGATATCATCCATGACCTAATATGGGTATCAACCGCTTACAATAATTGAGCTCTTCTATTTATTTAATGCACTTGTATACCTATATATACCATTACGCAACCACTAATCAATGCCATATTTTCAAATGGTGATGCAAGCACAGACAGTGTTTGGTTGCACTGGTTGGCCCAAAGTTTATCACTGGTTGAGCATTAGTGGTCTAGACGGAGCATCCAATCTTTTCGCACAACAGGCTACCAAATTAGTTTAAACCATCAGTAATCAGATTTATGTGCTAGCTATTTGACTAGTGAAGTAGGCAAATGCATTTTCTTGAAACTATATGTATATCAAGACCACAGCCCTCTTTAAATGTGTTCATTCAAAACCTCTTGATGTATAAAGTTATATTAAAATTTCCCAGGAAAATAGGTTGTTGCAGTGACATGGAAGGGTTTTTACTAGACATTTGTACAAAGGAGCAAACTTAGTACTGGCTTGCTTGTGTGAAATGATGAAATGAAGTCTTACTTCTCAGTACATTCATAGTGTCCTGTCTTGCTGTCCACACAAACACAAGTGTACTTGCACCCATCAACCCATCTCTGGCCCTGATGGTATTCTGTTCCCTTATAAACACACACCTCTGTCAAACAAAACAAGTCAATTAAGTAACAATCCTCGTTACACATCATTTTATCTAAATTACAGATTGTGAGCAAAACAATGTATTCTTCACAGAATCCATCTTCTCATTTTCAAGGTACCATATCATAAGCTGTAGCTTATAAGTGGGTGTGGCGGCTTATATATACAGGTGCAGCTTATAAGTGGGTGTGGCGGCTTATATATACAGGTGCAGCTTATAAGTGGGTGTGGCGGCTTATATATACAGGTGCAGCTTATAAGTGGGTGTGGCGGCTTATATATACAGGTGCAGCATATAAGTGGGTGTGGCGGCTTATATATACAGGTGCAGCTTATAAGTGGGTGTGGCGGCTTATATATACAGGTGCAGCATATAAGTGGATCAAAAACAAAATCAGGAGAACAAACAAGAAAAACCTGCAGAGTGACGTTAGCAGTAATGTGGTTTTTTACCTGCGTATCACATATTTGTGAGTGGAACACATCATGTAGAACCATCACATGTAATTGTATACAGGATGATTTGAAACTTGCAATAAAAACAACATCTCATATTCAATTATACCTTTTAAAATGAACCCTAATGATATCTTCCTGACTTTAGTGGTTACTTAACAACTATTGCATGAAAAAGGCATGGCCAAAGTTTAAAATAGCCTATCCTAGCCTGGGAACGATAGGTCATTGGGTAATAGGTCAAATTCTAGAAAAGCCGTTATTGTTTGTTGATGATGTGAATGACATTGATGTAACTTACAAAAAGAAATATTGTGAGACTATAGAAAATTTGTAAACATGCAAGAGCTTCATTAATATTTAACAGTACAGACATCAATGGGATGATTAAACGTACTTCTGCATGTAACATCAGTCCGTATATCTTTGCATAGATGCCCTCTGAAGGCCCCAAATGAGTTTGAAGACAAGAATCATATAATAAATCCTATCGATAAAATAAAGGATTATTTGTGCATCATTCATTAGCAAACTTATTAAATGTTTCACTGACAACCTTCATATATTGTCTTCCATAGTCTGTTTAATAAAAATTTTTAGGTCATCATAATGGTTACCATATCATAAGAAAAGGGTGTGGTTTATTTTCCGGTGCTGATAATATGTGGATCAAATGGATAAAATTGAAAAAAAAAATTGATTAAAATTGGCTCTGTGGTCTATAAACCAGGGTGACTTATAAGCAGGAAAATACGGTGATTATTTTGCAGTTTTTTTTTTTTCATTCTTGAAAACTGGTGAAAGGATTTCTTCCAAACTATATCCTTTTCAGCATGCCAAAAATCTTAGAATTACCTTGAATGTAATCAATATGTGCTTCAGACAAGATCTGATTAACTCATAATTAGTATCTTGATAATTAATATTCTTAAGTAATTCCAGTTGAGAAATAATATATAATTAAGTCATTAAAAACACATTGTGGCCTTGTTTATGTACCTTTAGGTGCTGGAGTTGGCTGTGGATTGGGGTTTGGCGTCTGTCCTGGCACAGGGGTTGGGTTAGGTGATGGTGTTGGGGTACCATAGCCGTTGACGATTCCTACTGGAACACCTGTTATGAGTTGTGGTGCATCTGTGGGTCCAGGTGTGGGGTAGCCGTTCACCCCTGGGGTAGGGATACACTGGGGAACCTTACAACACTGAGGGTCATTTGGGTCAGACACTAGAGTACATCCACTTGGAATACTGTCATACTTTCGGCATCTGATGACATGATTGAAACATTTTTCATAGCATTATAACAGATCAATGTTTACCAAACAGAGTAGTTCTTTCTATATGTTAAACATATATGGTATTAGGCCACATTTGACAATAAGATCACACATGTCAATTACAGTTCTTCAGAAATGCCAAAAACTGCTGTTGTATGATAGTACTGTTACAGGCCTATTTCAGCACTAGAGAGTCAGTGGTTGTGTAAGATCTGACATTCTTGTATCACCTGTTAATGTTGTTACTTAAATGTAAATATTTGCTTCAGACAACCTGTTGAAACAACTTTACTCTTTACCACACTTTTGCACATGTAGAAACTTACCTGTCATAACATCTGTAATAACCAGTAGTAGCATCGTCACAGACACATGTCCTGTCACAACCATTTGTATACCACTGTTGTCCCTGAGTGTACTGACGACCGTTCATTATACAAACATCTGATGTAAGAGATGGATACAATTAATAATTCCATTTGCTATGTAGAGGAAGGTCAATATTGGTGACTAGAAAAGAGTTCCTCGGTTAGTTAGCAAGGAAAGTAGACTACGATGAAAGGGGAGAGAAAAGTATCTTCATCATTAATAAAGTCTTTGTCTACATCACAAGAGGTGAATGATTATTTTTCGCCCATACTCTCCGACCATTAAAATCATTAAAACTCAAGTTGTTATAGTGAACTGAAAACATTTTGGAATTATGAATGATCTATGAAATATGTTATAATTAACAATGCTATCCAATTAAGAAATATGACATAAGATAAATATTAAAGTTTAAATCAGCTGTCTTTTACCAAAAAAAAGATATTTCTCTTTAAAATAAAACATGGGAATACACAAGTGAAGTGTTTGAAGAAAGATACATGTAGGAGAAAAGCTGATCCCAGAGTGTTGCCTAGACTTCCTTATATGATCAAAGATGACCTAGTTGTTACAAAGGTAAACTTACTCTTTGGTGTTGGTTGAGGTAATGGATTAGGGTTCGGTGTTGGACCTACTGAAGGCTGAAGACCAGGGTTTGTATATCCAGGTTGTGGACCGATGGTAGGGTTAGGATTGGGGGTGGCATTGGGATTAGGGTTTGGTGTCACACCAGGTGCTGGGGTCGGCGTACACACAGCTACTTTACAACACTGGTCTGCTGGATCAAGGGCTAGTCGGCAGTTACTGGGCAGGTTAGGGTAGATCTGACACCTGAAAAATTGTTGAAAGATAAGTATGTTTTGAATGTGTAGAAAAAATAGCCTCTTTGCTGCTCTCATGCTAACCTGATATAAGAGCACCAAAGTTAAGAACAAATATCACTGCCTAGTAAGGAAACATAATGTGCAATCTACTCATTCCTGATTAAAATTTCGGGATTTTATTAAACTGCCAAATATTCATGTATATAATAATCTTTGAAAAATCTAGGGTTCTGTGGATTAATGTTTTGTACACAAACTATCAAATGATTTCCTCACCTCTGAGAACACCTATATTTGCCAGTGGATGCATCAGTGCACACACAATTGTAGTCGCAACCATCCTTCCAGCTCTGTCCTTGCAGGTATGTCACTCCCTTGTAGAAACAGACTGGTGGTCCCGTTGGCTGAGGCATATTGGGGCCTGGAGTTGGGGTAACACCCTGACCATTAATTACATTTGTGACTGAAGGAATCATCGGGCTGGAGCTTGGATTTGGAGTTGGGTTAGGGTTTGGGTAGGGGTTGGGGTTAACTCCTGGTGTGGGGTTGATGCCAGATCCTGGAGTTGGGGCATTTGTTGTCTGGGCAACAGGTTTACAGTCAGGAATTCGGCAACAGCTGTCTCTTGGATCAGTAACGAGGACACAACCGTCTGGCAGTGTGTTATACCGTGGGCACCTATCCAAAACAAAAATATGAGAAAACAAAAATTAATCTTCCAAGGATAACAAACACCTCAGGTACTCATAACAGAGGCCTCTAATACGTTAAGTTGTTCTCAATTACTCAAAACAACCACATAGGAATCTTGATTTAACAGTTAACAAAGGCTTCATATTCACTATTATTTTATTATGACAACAGAGTTCCATTAATCAGAGAAAAATCTGTTTCAACAATAGATCCCAGAAGGATCTTTACCTCCACCATTGTATGGCCTTTAACAGTTCTCTATAAGGATCATCTTCACCCATCTTTGTCTCTTTTTTTCTTTTTACTTGCCAGTTTTTGTCCATTTAATGTTTTCTAACATGTCACAAAATCAATAATGCACTATTATTATATAGATTTAGAATGATCCAACCAGAATTTCAAGAAATAGTGACCAACTTCAACTGCTAAATCAAAGATGGTCATCTGTCGGCTGTTTTGATTATCTGATCAGTCCTAAAATCAAACCTTCATATTCAATTTGAGAAAGATCAGCTGTATACATCTCAAGAAATAGAGATAACAAACTTTAACTGTCAAAATCCATGATTGTCATCTGTAAACATATCATTTTTCTGATTTGTCCCAAAATTTAATATCCACAAGGAACCATGGGGCACTTATCAGCAGAATTTCAGAATGATCCCTCCAGTGCTGTTTCCAAAGCAGCAATAACAAACTGCCAGTCAAAATCCAAGTTAGTCACCTGTTGGCCAATTCATTTTTTATTAGACCCAAAATTAACAATTTGGGACCTAGGGAATTGATAGATAAAATTACCACTGAGAATGTTGCAACACCTAAAGAATCACACTGATATCTGTATCACCTACAGATTCTCACCTATATATGTAGAAATTAAGAATACATGTTGCCTTACTAGGCTAGGCTAGTGTCAGACTGAAGACCAAAGGGTTTCTAGTTTTGAACCCCAGCAGTGGCAGGTTATTTTTCATTACACCTTCTTATTACAGACAGCAACTGTAGGAGATTAAGATGCTTCCTTAGAGATATCAAACCTGGGTTGTTGATGCCTCCAGAGAATTTATAAAGAAGGGAGTACTGTAGATGCCGAGAGTAAAATTTGCCTTACTAACCTAAGCTGGTGGGAATTTCCCCTTATTTGAGTGGTAGAGTGTCTGTTAAAAGATCGAGGGTCATTAGTTCAAATCCAAGCAAGGACAGGGTGTTTTTCATTACTCCTTCCTATTGTGTACATACCTGTCACTACACCTGTAAAATCCCTTCACGCCATCTTCACACACACATTTAAGGTCACATCCATCATCCCAAGTTGCACCCTGCTTGAATGGGACACCATTGTACAAACAGGTGTCTACAACATAGCATAAATCACATCCAAGTCAGTGTTGCCAACTCATCAGGTCAGATATTGCTCTGCTCAAATCAGGAAAAATCATTGAATCACCTGACATTTCCCTACTTTTTTTATCAGTGTTTGAAAATTCCAAAATCAATTTTTGGACCTATTGATTATTGTCAATTTTTTTTTTTAATACAACATAGATCATCCTCTAAATACCTACAAACTGTACAATATAACTGACTATTCAATGCTCCCCCTGACATTTCAAAACCAGAGGTACAAGGCCCCCGTAATAATAATGCATTATTTAGCAGAGTCCTTGACCAGGGGTACAAGGCCGCCGTAATAATAATGCATTTATTTAGCAGAGTCCTTGACCAGGGGTACAAGGCCCACGTAATAATAATGTATTTATTTAGCAGAGTCCTCGAATAACAAGGTGTACAAGTTTTGAATGTTACCAATTTTAGGATCTTTGTACCCTCATTCAAGGGAGCCACTGTCAATACAAGTCCTTTTTCCTTGATGACCCGTTAATATACCCTTGATTTTGAGGGGCTATGACCAGACATTAAATGGTTAGAGGCTGGTGACACTGCAAACTTATATAAAAGCAATAAAATCACAATGGAATCTTATCCTCACATGGATTTACTATCTGGTAAAATTAGAAATCGTTGGCACTCAAGTCAGAAAGTGCTCCATAGTGTGTTTAACTCTAAAACTGAGCCTAACTGGAAGTTCTGAAAATAAAAATTGTGCTTTATTTTTATGTAGTCAAATTTCTGTGCAACATTCTATGTATTTAGAATGCTATTAAGAGTCTGTAAAGAAAAATTTGCTAAATCTAAGCTATTCAAACATCTGTGCTGCACTTTCTCTGTTGTTAATGTTGTGAATTATTCGAAAATCTCATCAACCCTCACCTGGAGCATTGGGAGCAGGTGTAGGACCAACTTGTGGGGTACCTTGGCCAGGGATAGGGGCTGGCGTGTTGATGGGATTCGGAGATAAGGTGACTGTTCCGGTGATATTATTGGCAGTACCAGTGAATTCACAGTATGGCTTCTTACAGCAAGGCTGAATGGTATCTGCCACTAGACGACACTGAGCAGGTAATGCAGGGTAACGTGGGCACCTAAAACAATTGCATAAGATTTTTGATAAAATAACATTGTGTATTAACATGTCAGTTTTCTATTGCAGAACCTATAAATATTTGTAATTACAAAATCATTTGAAATCATCACAAATCAAATCCATTTCATGGTATAATCCTTCAAACTTATTCCTGAATTCACACAAAATGTAAATATAGTTAATCTTTCGTGAATCCAAGTCAAGGTGAGCAAATGAAATACATTACATGACTGTATTGCAATGCAATCATCTTACTCTCAGTAATAAGCACAAAATAATTTGTGATATCATCACTTCTACATTCACATATACTTACAGTTCGGTGCATCGATATCTGCCATTGATAGCGTCCACACACTCACAGTTGTAATCACAGCCATCCTGCCACTTCTGGCCCTGTGTGTACTGCTGGTTCTTATACTGACAGAAGGCTGTGGACATGAGGAACAGTCGCTGTTATATATCACAAATATGAGGTACAAAACACAGGCAAGAAAACCATGGAAAAGGCCATTTGTATGTACTGTTAAAGATATACCCAAACAAGAAAACTGTTTCAATGACTATATCCATACCAAAGCTCTCTATTTAGAGTTGACACATTTTAGGTCCCAATATTATATATGAATCATTAACAAATCTTTTGAATTGCTCAAAGTTCAAAATTAAACTTTGCCCATCTGTAGAAAAGCAAATCTTTATCGTGGAAACTCTTACACCATTTATAAATTCATGAGAAAATATTACAAGAAAATTATAGAAAATTCACAAGTGTATTATAAGACAACTTTTGTAAGATAATTTTAAGAAAGAATTAGAAAAAATCCTTGGTATTACAATCTGTAAGAATAGAAGCAATTTCTGTATCCATTAGATGAATTTTAACACGTTTCTATGCAGCCAATCTATTTTTTTTTCTTGAGTCAGAATTTTTCAGATACTGATGGAAGAAAAGGACTACTTACATGGGGCAGGAGTTGGGGTTACTCCTGGAGCTAAGGTTGGGTTCCCTCCGGGGGTAGGCTGTATACCGGGACCAGGGGTTGGAGATTGTGTAACGGAGCCTCCAGTGATGACCCCGGGGGGAGGAGTTGGGATAGGAATGTATCCTGTGGCATTGTTGTACTGTGGTGGAATGTTACACTCTGGAACCTTACAGCAGAGAGGGTCCTGAGGGTCTTGGACCAGCGTACAACCATTAGCCTGTTGGTACTGTGGACATCTGATATATAAAAACATCTTCTATAATCCCTCATTATCAATTATCATAAACATACATATCTTTTTGTTAGTTCTTTCACAGCAGTTTACATGCAGGGCACTTATGTTTGTTTAAATCTGGCCTGGACTGTCCTTCCAATTCAGTACTTTCTTTGTCTTAAAATTCATGTCCTTGATATTTCCTTATACTGTTGTAAGTCAATGATTTGGAGAAATGTTACTACCTATCATAGTTCCTTTCTGAAATTATTTTCCCTGTTAGAAAATCTAGAGGAATACATCATGGCATTCATTTTACCTTTGACAGAATTAACATGAACTCTCAAACTTGATTTCTAATCCTAGTGATAACTATATTTGTTCATATTATTGTATCTTTGAATCCATATATTGGCTAAACTGAACTAAATATCATTATGATATCTTCACTTTTACCATTAACACAATGATGCAGTTAGACACTGTTTAGTTGCAATACCTTTGGCTGCACCTATAGACTCCAGCCGGTGCATTTTCACAGTTACAGATATACTCGCAGCCATCATACCATGTTTGTCCTTGAGTGTAGCTCTTTCCTTTATACTGACACACATCTTCAACCAGACATAAAATTTGTGTTAATTTCCTGTTTTTATCGCAATCACAAAATTCTCTTAAAAAGAAAAAGAAAATATTTCTACTTCCAAATAATTGATAAAAGAATCGAAAGAATACTTTGACTAAATGACAACAGTTATTCTTTCAGAAAATACCTTTTAATGACAAAATATTTAGTACACTACAGTATATCATAATTCACTGAAGATAGTTAAATATCTAGAACCAAAGGTATGATTTATATCGAAATTATTTTGATAAGTTTATGGTTTAAAGTCAGTGACATTCATAATTATCATCAAGAAAGATCACCTTTAGGGAGAGCTGGGGATGGGTTAGGACCTGGTGTGGGTTTGTACCCAGGGTATGGAGTCGGTGCAATAGACTGGCCTGGTACTGGAGCTAAAGTGGTGGCCTGACCGTTGATCTGACTCGCAGACGGGTTGAAAGTACATTCAGGCTTAGAACAGCAAGGGTTAGCAGGGTCTTTCTGGAGATAACACTGTGGAGGTAATGCTCCATACTTAGGGCATCTGAAACACACAGAACACACATCAACATTACTATATAAGTCAACAAAAACAGTCACTTTAATGTACAATAACAAAGGCTGAGTTATAAACTTCTCACTCGCCTCTCTTATTTGTGGTGTTAATAGGTGAGCCAGATAAACCTCATACTTTTGAGTAACTCTTGTCTGATCAAAGGTTTAAAAAAGAAATAAGAGGTTAATGAAGAAGACACATGTACATACACAGTGTTGACCTTATACCACAAACATCATCATTATATAAAGTTGGTTATTGAAGGCCGTCTCAGCATGAACTTACTTCTCTGTACACCTGTAGTTTCCTGTGCTGGCATCAATACACTGACAGGAAAGATCACAAGCATCATCCCAAGTCTGGCCTTGGTTATACTTTGTACCCTTGTACTCGCAATAATCTGAAAACAAGGAGTGTCACAATTAGAGGTAGCATGGGGCAGTTACATAATAAACTGAGAGCTTTTTAAATCCCTGGCACCATACTTCAAACTTTTACTTAACACAAGGGCTGTTACATCTCAGGTTACACACATTGGGGCTGTTACAACTCGGATAACATACTGGGGAACACAAATCACATGTGCAGTTACATGTCAGAAAAGCCCACGACAGGAGCAGTTCCCCTTCAGATACCATACATGGACAAAAGTTTTTCCCTAAAATGACAAGAAATTTTTGTTACAGTTCAAATTCTTAAAATACATGGTGTTTCTTCCTCAAAATATTAGTGATATGGTAACTATGAAACATACTAAGAGGCTTTGGTGCAGGTGTGGCAATTGGGTTAGGGCCAATGTTTGGTCTGGGAGTAGGGGTGTTGGCAGAGCCTGTGAAAACGCCTGGGGGAGCTAGTGTAGGAATCATGTCTGGTCGAATGGTGCCTGTGATGTTCTGTAGAGAAGATGGGATGCCACACTTTGGTTCCCGACAACAACTGTCTGTGGGACTCACAACCATGTGACATTCTGCTGGGAGATTAGCAGCATAAGATGCACACCTAAATAAAAAATTGTTAAATTCATTCATGGTATTTAATAAATAGATATGTATAATACAACTTCAAAATGCTTACATTTCTGCACCAATTTTTCTCATAATTTTGATGTAAAATACAAAACATCAAAGAATACATTACCAATTTGATTTTACATTGACACAGAAATTTTCAAACGTAATCCAGTAGCGGAGGAGTTTTAATTTACAGTTAATACTAAAACTTTCAATAGTTTTCTTACTTTTTTTCTCCAGTTCAAGAAAAAGTACATACCTACTTACTTTTTTTCTCCAGTTCAAGAAAAAGTACATACCTAGTGTCACAGACGTAGAGACCCTTTGATGAGTCATCACATCGGCATCGCTTGTCGCAGCCATCATCCCAGGTCTGATCTTGATAGTACTGAACACCCTTGTACAGACAGTAATCTGTAACAAAATGAACAAATACAAAATCATCTTTTTTCTACAAAAATAATGCAAGATTTGCAAAGACATTTCACAACTTACTTAATTGGTTGAATAGGAAAAAATCCTGTCTTTGTTCTCTCAATAACTCTCTGAACATCAAAAATTATGCAGAAACATTAACATACCAGGAGACCATTCCTTTTCAACTTATCTCTTGATATACATGTATCTACTATTCTTATCCAAAAAGTGTTTAGCACCAGCACATTCTTAAACATCACTCACGAAATTTTAAAAAAAAGTATTCGAAAATATCAACTGGATTTTTTTGGCAAAGATCAATACACACACAACACACAAAAGAGAGAAATTGTTATAGACATGAATACCACTGTTTCAAGCAAACTAGTATCAATCTTCGACAAATATCTATAATAAACTTTAACTCTGACCTTAAGAGCAAAGTCAAACTAACATCAAAATCCCTCAGAAATAAAGACAAACAGAGCAGGGACTCCCGTAGATATACCTCCACCCCCTCATTTCTTTCTTCTGATATAGATCTATTGAAGGGTCAATCTATTAAGGTGACCAGGACATATCTTGTATACAAACATTTTATTTCATAAGTGGTTAATCATGACATTTGACCTTTAACCTTGACCAGTGACCACCAAAATCTATTGACTTATAGACCATGGTGATGGTATGATGTGTCCATGAACTAAATATGCCAAAGTGTGCATGAGATATTTTGTATCCAAGGTTATCACAGATGTAAAGACAGAAGCACAGAAAAAGTAATATACAATAGGAGTGACAAGAATTCATTAGGACCAGGAGAGTCCCAGGCATTGGTAACATGGTGGATTTGTCCAATAACACTACAATAGGTTTTATAATACTCTAGGATCAGGGGAAAACTTACTCAGTGTTGGTGATGGAGTGGGTTGGCCAGGCTGTCCAGGTACCCCTGGGGTTGGGGCGTTGGTGAAGCCTGGAAAAGGTGCTGGAGTAAGAGTGCCGCTAATCTCACCAAGAGCACCACCAAATTGGCAATCTGGGATCTTACAACATGGTTGACGGTAATCTGTTACCAATTTACATGGATATGGGATGCTGCCATAACGTGGACACCTGAAATCAAATTTTCTTTGCTTAAAGTATTTCTTTTATAGACAGAACATTACAAAAGACAGTACATGGACCATCAAAATGTTTTTTACCAGCAAAAGAAAATGTATGCATATAAACAGATGTTGTATCAAAGTTTTGACAAGGTCAAAAAATACCATTCTGTTGGCTTCCTTTCCTTAACATTCCCAACAATGTTTAGCTCAATGGCACCAGTGCAACTTAAGACGAAGTTTAAAATATGTTTTTCAAGATGAAGGCCATGGCATCTTACCTGTCATTACAGGTGTAGAGTCCTTTTCTTGCATCTTGACAGGTACAGCTGTACTCACATCCGTCCAACCAGGTCTGGCCCTGTAGATATTGTTGCCCTTTGTACAAACAGAAGCCTAAAAGAAAAAAGTTATCTCCCCTGTACTTAAGGAATTTTTCTACCAAATAGCTTTTGCATTAACCAGATTGAAACGCAGCAAAAAATTTTCAAAGATCAAGGTGGACCAACACAATAAAAAGTTATCAAAATAGAATGATTGTATGATTTATGTCAAACAACATTGAATGTGTTTTTATCTGAACGAAATATTTATGAACATAACCTTGTTTTAAGCAAAAGATTTCCTTATCTAACACTAATCATCCAATTCGTTTCATGCAGGCATTCTGCAGCTCCAACCTCTGCTATTTTCTTTCAATGAAAATTATTTCAATTGGTTTCACAAAAGTGACCAGATGCATTTACCACCAACTGCATCACTATTTCAGTTATCTCCCTTACCTAGTACTCTTTGGCCACAGAAGGGATTTTAAATTGTCATAGCTGCATTAGCAAACTACAAGTGAATCAGACTCTGACATATTACCTATATCAGGGTTGGTTTGGTCTGGACTCTGTCCTTGGAAGGAGCCTGGAGGTAAGGATGGTACGACTCCATTACCAGTCTGGGAGCTGGACGTCGTCTGGAAGTTACAATAGGGCACCAAACAACAAGCAGGGTCTTGTGCATCCTTCACCATTGTACAACTGTCAGGTACATTTTTGTATTCTGGACACCTGTGATAAAAAGGATTCATATTTATATATTTTATGTTTTTATGACCAGCCCCTAAATCAAAAGGGTACCAAGGGAAAGCTACATATGAAATTTGAAAACAATCTATCTGGTCCTAAAAATATAGTGACAGCAAACTTTCATGGTCAAAATCCAAAATGGCTGCCTGACAGTCATTATGCTAATCTGGTCTGTCTCAAAATCAAAATGGCACAAGTACAGAACAATGAGAATCTACACAGACTTACAGACTATGAAAGATTTGTTAAGGAGAGGTCAAGAACATATGAAAAATTTACAACAATGATGCAGTAAATGAAGACTAAACTTACCTATTGGTACACCTGAAGAATCCGTGTTCTGCATCATCACATGTACATTTGTACTGACAGCCATCATACCACTGCTGTCCCTGCGCATACTGCTTACCATTATAGATACACACCTCTGTAAACACAAGATGGCCAGATTTCTGATAACATCAAACTTAGACAGTATCTATTATTTGCAACTGACTTTCTAAGTAAAATTAAACCAAATATTTGTAGACCCAGAGAGTTGGCTCACAATATATTATTTTATAAAAGCTCTTATGAGAACTCTAGAACTCAGGCTATTTCATCCTTCACATCTTTCCTTTACTTACTTGGTCTAGGAGTAGTGGGAACTGGGGTGGTTGTGATCGGTTGGGCTGTTTGAGGATAGGTTATCGGGGCAGCCGAGCCACTGAATGAGTTAATGGTCTGTGTGAAGTTGCAAAAAGGCACTGAACAGCATGAATCTTGAGGATCGGTAACCAAGTGACAGTATGGAACTGGCAGATTGGGATACTTTCGGCACCTTATCAAAAACAAATAAAGCATTTACATCAGATTCTTATAAAGACATCATCATTCTTTTATAAGATATTCACAGCATTTACTTCAAATCTTTATAACAGCATCACTTTGAAAAATTGTCATCATCCTAATGTGTAGTAATTTGATAAGCAACTGCTAGAGAATAGAGAGTATTCAAATGAAGGCTCACCTTTCAGTACATCTCCACTTGCCAATGGAGGCATCTTCACACACACAATTGTAGGTACAGCCATCCTGCCAAGTATCTCCCTGGTTATGTCTCGCACCCTTGTAGATACAGTAACCTAGAAAGATTCAGCAAACTGTACACTCAATATACTGTACATAAAGTAACCGACAGATT
The DNA here is from genome assembly GCF_031769215.1 of Ylistrum balloti. Classification (NCBI taxonomy): domain Eukaryota; kingdom Metazoa; phylum Mollusca; class Bivalvia; order Pectinida; family Pectinidae; genus Ylistrum; species Ylistrum balloti. Next base: position 147,541 of record NW_026782600.1, on the reverse strand, counting down.
CAACAAACTGTACACTCAATATACTGTACATAAAGTAACCGACAGATTCAACAAACTGTACACTCAATATACTGTACATACAGTAACCGACAGATTCAACAAACTGTACACTCGATATACTGTACATACAGTAACAGACAGATCAACAACCTGTACACTCAATATACTGTACATACAGTAACCGACAGATTCAACAAACTGTACACTCGATATACTGTACATACAGTAACAGACAGATTCAACAAACTGTACACTCAATATATTGTACATACAGTATCCGACAGATTCAACAAACTGTACACTCGTATACTGTACATACAGTAACTGACAGATTCAACAAACTGTACACTCAATATACTGTACATACAGTAACTGACAGATTCAACAAACTGTACACTCAATATACTGTACATACAGTAACTGACAGATTCAACAAACTACACTCAAAAATACTGTACATACAGTAACCGACAGATTCAACAAACTGTACACTCAATATACTGTACATACAGTAACTGACAGATTCAACAAACTGTACACTCAGTATACTGCACATACAGTAACAGACATATTCAACAAACAGTACACTCAATATACTGTACATACAGTAACTGACAGATTCAACAAACTACACTCAATATACAGTACATACAGTAACCGACAGATTCAACAAACTGTACACTCAATATACTGTACATACAGTAACTGACAGATTCAACAAACTGTACACTCAGTATACTGCACATACAGTAACAGACAGATTCAACAAACTGTACACTCAATATACTGTACATACAGTAACAGACAGATTCAACAAACTGTACACTCAGTATACTGCACATACAGTAACAGACAGATTCAACAAACTGTACACTCAATATATTGTACATACAGTATCCGACAGATTCAACAAACTGTACACTCGTATACTGTACATACAGTAACTGACAGATTCAACAAACTGTACACTCAATATACTGTACATACAGTAACTGACAGATTCAACAAACTGTACACTCAATATACTGTACATACAGTAACTGACAGATTCAACAAACTACACTCAAAAATACTGTACATACAGTAACCGACAGATTCAACAAACTGTACACTCAATATACTGTACATACAGTAACTGACAGATTCAACAAACTGTACACTCAGTATACTGCACATACAGTAACAGACATATTCAACAAACAGTACACTCAATATACTGTACATACAGTAACTGACAGATTCAACAAACTACACTCAATATACAGTACATACAGTAACCGACAGATTCAACAAACTGTACACTCAATATACTGTACATACAGTAACTGACAGATTCAACAAACTGTACACTCAGTATACTGCACATACAGTAACAGACAGATTCAACAAACTGTACACTCAATATACTGTACATACAGTAACAGACAGATTCAACAAACTGTACACTCAGTATACTGCACATACAGTAACCGACAGATTCAACAAACTACAGTGAATATACTGTACATACAGTAACTGACAGATTCAACAAACTGTACACTCAATATACTGTACATACAGTAACTGACAGATTCACCAAACTGTACACTCAATATACTGTACATACAGTAACCGACAGATTCACCAAACTGTACACTCAGTATACTGTACATACAGTAACCGACAGATTCAACAAACTGTATACTCAGTATACTGTACATACAGTAACCGACAGATTCAACAAACTGTACACTCAATATATTGTACATACAGTAACCGACAGATTCAACAAACTGTACACTCAATATACTGTACATACAGTAACCGACAGATTCAACAAACTGTACACTCAATATACTGTACATACAGTAACAGACAGATTCAACAAACTGTACACTCAGTATACTGTACATACAGTAACCGACAGATTCAACAAACTGTACACTCAATATACTGTACATACAGTAACCGACAGATTCAACAAACTGTACACTCAATATACTGTACATACAGTAACCGACAGATTCAACAAACTGTACACTCAATATACTGTACATACAGTAACCGACAGATTCAACAAACTGTACACTCAATATACTGTACATACAGTAACCGACAGATTCAACAAACTGTACACTCAATATACTGTACATACAGTAACTGACAGATTCAACAAACTGTACACTCAATATACTGTACATACAGTAACTGACAGATTCAACAAACTGTACACTCAATATACTGTACATACAGTAACCGACAGATTCAACAAACTGATCCCAAGGGGTCAGACTCATTGTTTATACAAAACTGATATCTCTTCGCCTAAGCATGCTTCAGACAACATTGGACAATATCCTGTCAAGTCCTGAAGAACAAGTGAGCTAAACACCAGTCTTAGAATTTTCAAATATATGGAGCTTTGGTGAAGTCAACAAAAATTGTTACAAGTTTTATAAATCGCATTTGAAATGAAACAAATGTAAGATGCTGTTTATCACATAACTGGATACTTTCACAAATATTCATGAAAACAGTATTTTATCAGAATAATAAAAAATCTAGATTAATGATATATTTAATCAATATCTCTATGGTGACATTATAATGTGTATGACACCTTGAAGTTATGACAGCAAAAGGAAGCCATAGAAACCTTCATCCAACATAGTTCACATACGACCTGTGTACAAAAAATATGACAGCCAGGTAGTTATGTGATAATTTCATTTAAATTTAGGAGCATTTGAAAATAACAATTTAAAAAAAAAAAAAAAGGTCATGTTACCAATGCCAGGACGGGAGGTGACAGAGGGTGCTGTAGGAGCCACAACATTACTGGTGAAGATGTTTACATAGTGTATTGTGTTGTAGGTACTGTTGTACAGGTCAGAGACACTAGGGGGCTCTACTACACCGTGGCCAATGGTACCCTGTTGGAAGGATGGAATGAGGGGTGTGGATGGGTCGTTGCAGACTGGTTTCTGACAGCATGAATCATCAGGATCCACGGACATATGGCAGCCAATTGGCAAGTTTTGGTAGGTTGGACACCTGAGGATAGATATACATGTAAGAAAAATACAGAACAAGAGCTCCAAGAGGGATCTTGCTGTCCAAGTGTAACCAATGATCTTCCCAGGTTCTGTGTATATTTTATTTTCTTGTCTCACTTATCTGTTATGTGATGTCAAAATCCAAAATTGTCACTGGCAGACAACTTGAATTTTAGATCATTTTTACGATACAACTTTAACTACTGAGACTCATTCTTAACATACAAAAAGTTCAAGAACATCCGTTTGAGAAAAAGCAGTAACCAACTTTAAAAGTATTGGTCAGTATCTCATAAAATTGTGTATATCTATACTAAACTGTGTACATTCTACGTAACTGTTTACCTGTGTACAATTGTATTTAATTGTTTATAGGGCTTTTCCCACTCATTTAGGATAAAGTCTTTTGATAATATTTTCAGTAGAAATTAATCAACTGAATATTGAAGGAGTAAACTTTATATTTGAGAATCTGGCCATATTATGAAATAAACCCAATTAGGAAAAGGGCCCATATTCAAGACCTCATAGCCCACTGTGTACAAAGGTATCTATCTGTTACCTGTGTACACCTGTACCTTCTTGTTTACTTGAGTACACCTGTACCTAATTGTTTACCTCTGTGTACAGGTGTAATAGCCAGTTTTGGCATCAGTACACTGACAGGAGTAGTCACATTCATCATCCCACCTCTGGTCTTGAATGTACATGTTTCCTTTATATAGACAGCCACCTACAAATACATAAATCAACAACAGATTATCAATAAATGTCTCTTAATAAAACTATTAAGCAGGATATAACTCTCTTACTTTATATAGTCAGGATATAAATCTCTTACTTAATCTAACCAACAGGATATAAATCTCTTACTTTATATAGTCAGGATATAACTCTCTTACTTTATATAGTCAGGATATAAATCTCTTACTTTATATAACCAACAGGATATAAATCTCTTACTTTATATAGTCAGGATATAAATCTCTTATTATATAGTCAGGATATAAATCTCTTACTTTATATAGTCAGGATATAAATCTCTTACTTTATATAGTCAGGATATAAATCTCTTACTTTATATAGTCAATATAACTCTCTTAGTCAGATATAAATCTCTTACTTTATATAGTCAATCTCTTACTTTATATAGTCAGGATATAAATCTCTTACTTTATATAGTCAGGATATAAATCTCTTACTTTATATAGTCAACAGGATATAAATCTCTTACTTTATCTAGTCAACAGGATATAAATCTCTTACTTTATATAGTCAATATAAATCTCTTACTTTATATAGGATATAAATCTCTTACTTTATATAGTCAGGATATAAATCTCTTACTTTATATAGTCAGGATATAAATCTCTTACTTTATATAGTCAGGATATAAATCTCTTACTTTATATAGTCAACAGGATATAAATCTCTTATATAGTCTATATCTCTTACTTTATATAGTCAACAGGATATAAATCTCTTACTTTATATAGTCAACAGGATATAAATCTCTTACTTTATATAGTCAGGATATAAATCTCTTACTTTATATAGTCAGGATATAAATCTCTTACTTTATATAGTCAATATAAATCTCAGGATATAAATCTCTTACTTTATATAGTCAGGATATAAATCTCTTACTTTATATAGTCAGGATATAAATCTCTTACTTTATATAGTCAGGATATAAATCTTTATATAGTCAGGATATAAATCTCTTACTTTATATAGTCAACAGGATATAAATCTCTTACTTTATATAGTCAACAGGATATAAATCTCTTACTTTATATAGTCAACAGGATATAAATCTCTTTACTTTATATAGTCAATAAATCTCTTAGGATATAAATCTCTTACTTTATATAGTCAACAGGATATAAATCTCTTACTTAATCTGGTCAACAGGATATAAATCTCTTACTTCAACAGGATAAATCTCTTACTTTATATAGTCAACAGGATATAAATCTCTTACTTAATCTGGTCAACAGGATATAAATCTCTTACTTTATCTAGTCAACAGGATATAAATCTCTTACTTTATATAGTCAACAGGATATAAATCTCTTACTTAATCTAGTCAACAGGATATAAATCTCTTACTTTATATAGTCAACAGGATATAAATCTCTTACTTAATCTAAATCTCTTACTTAATCTGGTCAACAGGATATAAATCTCTTACTTAATCTGGTCAACAGGATATAAATCTCTTACTTAATCTAGTCAACAGGATATAAATCTCTTACTTAATCTGGTCAACAGGATATAAATCTCTTACTTAATCTGGTCAACAGGATATAAATCTCTTACTTAATCTGGTCAACAGGATATGAATCTCTTACTTAATCTGGTCAACAGGATATAAATCTCTTACTTAATCTAGTCAACAGGATATAAATCTCTTACTTTATATAGTCAACAGGATATAAATCTCTTACTTTATCTAGTAAACAGGATATAAATCTCTTACTTTATCTAGTAAACAGGATATAAATCTCTTACTTTATCTGGTAAACAGGATATACATTTCTTAATCTAATAAGCAAGTTTGCAAAATCTTTTGTAAGATTAAGTAAAATGAAAATCTTTCTGCCTCCATACATGGAATTTCCAGCTGAGAGCACGGATGTCAGTTTATTTCAGGTGATGCTCAATTAATCAACACTAGATATAAGTTATCTCAAGCACACCTTCAGAAATTAACATTTGTTAGGAGCAATGTGTTTTTGGTACATGACAAAAGTTAAAAGCTTTATCAGATTAAAATTCCTTTTATGCCACACAAAAAAAATAACACATTATTTATGTAATAAGAGAAATTAGACCATGTAAACAATCAAAACATACTTAGTGTAGGAGCCGTGAAGCCTGTGCCACCAGTTCCAGGCTGTGGTTTGCCACCAGAGGGCAGTGTTGGTGCAATCTGTGGTTTACTGGGATTCTGTATGGTGATCATACCACCGTTACCAATGGTGTTGAGGTTATTGGTGGATGTTAGAAAGGAACCTGTATCACATTGAACTGTGGAACAACATTCTCCAGCTTTCTTTGTCTCGTAGCATCCTTGTGGAAGGTTATTGTAGGTTGGGCAGCTGATCACAACAGAAAAGTGAATAGTCAAACAAAACAAAAACAAAGAAAATTCTACAAGACATAAAGGCATGTTACCAGATAAAAAAAGAAAACTTCAAGAGAAAAAAAACTGGGAATAAACACCTAGATTGTACAGAAGTCAACATTGATAAATCAAAAAGCTACTCCTAAATATCAAATTGGGAGAATTTCATTGATTTGATCTTTCATCTTATATCTTTTTCCTGAACCCTCAGAAGCTCTATACATAAAAACATTGTAAAACCCCATCCTTCAGGCATTCCATACATAAATTGTAAAACCACGCCTTAACTCATGTATCAACATATCTTCAGGCATTCTATACATACATTGAATAATCCTTCCTTTAATCGTGTATCAACACATCTTCAGGTGATCTATACATACATTGAATAACCCCACCTTTAATCGTGTATCAACACATCTTCAGGTGATCTATACATACATTGTTAAAACCCACCTTTAATCATGTATCAACACATCTTCAGGCGTTCTATACATACATTGAATAACCCCAACCCTACTCACGTGTTAACACATCGATAGTAACCGTAAGCAGCATTTTCACAAACACATTCAGTGTCACAGCTCACCCTCCAACCTTGACCTTGATGGTAGATATGACCTTGGTAAAGGCAGGTGTCTAAAAAGATTTTAAAAGGCATTGATAACAAAGTCTGAATACATAGAAATCATTGATTATCTAAGGCATCTTCACTTTTTGTCTTTATTTGAATTTATCATACACAAATAATAATTTTATCATCTTTTTCTAGCTGTATGTTATTTAATGGTTAAATTGCATTTGAAAAATTGAGTCAGTTAAACATAGGTGATCTAACTAACCTTACATTAATTTCCAGATCTGTTAGACAAGTAGAGTACAATAATTTAATGATCACTTATTAGCTGTGTAAATGACACAAATCTATCCCATTTAGCAGTCAGTAATATTCAAAGTAGAAGATTAAATAGGAAGTAGACGTACCATTCGGACCAGGTGTTGGTTTCACATCTGCAGGAGAAAGAATTCAAAAATGCAATGTGAATTATTATACACAACTAACAAACCCGATGTATCAGATAATTTTCTTTCAGAATGGAAGCTCCAAAATGATCAACATAACTTAAAAACTCCTAAATACCATGGAATCTACATATTTTGTTATTCATATAGATGTTATCACAATTCAATTATTACTTGGCAAAATTCTTATTTAAAAACCACACTTTTGTCTAAAGAATGCCTACAGACTTTAAGTGGTCGTGATATTTTCAAGGGAATCCAGGACACCATTTACAACTTTTTTTATGAGTCCCATTATCAAGGAATAGAACAGGTTCTCAAAATTTCCCACAGGAAATCAGGAGTCCTGGACTCAAATATTTCAGTGCCAATGATAAAGCTTTGGATGGTTATTCACATGAACAGGATACATAGTATGTGCATATTAGGAATAGGCTTATTGCCAAATGAACAGAGAAATATCTCCCCATATTCTGTCATAAATCTTTACAACATGGCTTACCACAAAGATTACAGTGTTTTCGACAGTTATCTGTAGCCCAACCTGGAAAGCTACCACATACTGTTTTTTCATAACGGTCACAATTGGGGAGGACATCAGCACAGGCTGGTGGCTGTGTTGGAGTAAGTCCTAAATAACAGAAAATAACATGAAGAAAACACATGGAAGTGATTTTACTTTATTTCCTCATCACAGTGAAATCCTAACAAAGTCAATATGCATGTTTTGTGTCCAATAGAATACTTCCAATATCAGTTCTGCTAGCTTTAGAGCTTAAACATAATACTGGATCCTAAAATGACCAGGAAAAATGTTCTAGGTTAAGGAGAATATGTGACTTTAATCACAAAGCTGTCTCAACCACAAAGTTGTGTATAAAAGAACAGTCAAATCTCAAAATTTGAGGGACTATGGAAAATATTTTGACTTATCGGAATTTCAATTCAAAGTGTCCAAATAAGATTTACAATATCAGTTTCCTAGGATTGATACAGCACTAAAATGTTTTTACCTGTTATAGAAAACACTAGCACTAGATTTAACAAATCAAGCACAGATATAGTTATAATACTGTGGCCTATGTTAAAATTTGGCTGTAAATATTGTCATAAGTTACCTGTTACAAGTTGAACATTCAGAGTCCCTCCAACAAAGATATACCGTTTTGCTGAGAAGGTTTTTACATACCTACTCCCAGGCCACTGACAGATCCAGTTCCTGTAAAACTGCCTTGCTGGGTACTAAACTCACAGACAGGTTTGGAGCAGCACTCTCCTGCTTTTTTGTCCAGATGACAATAAGGTGGCAGGTTAGTGTAGGTTTGACAACTGCCAAAATAAAGGACTGTAGGTAAGAGCTGTTGAATTGTTATCATAATTATCAAATCTCTAATACAGCTGAAAACTCTAGTGGACCAAGTGTAAAACAGTGTATGCTTTTTGTTCAACGTACCGATCTTGACATTGGACAAGCCCTGTTGAACCTGATGCACAAGTACAATGGTATTGGCAGCCATCGTCCCATGTCTGACCCCCAAAATACTGTTTTCCCTTGTAAGCACACACAGCTGAAAATTAAAACAAAGCACAACTGAACATTTCCATGCTTTTATTATAATGGTAAAAAAGGCTATATTTGAAACATACCAAGATCTATTGGTAATCAATCTTAAGGGTCATCAAAACTGATTCTATCACAATTGCAAACAATATGTTTTTCATTTTTCAAAATTTATTTTTGATCAAATGCATTTATTCAATCACAACATGTCTAAAAATATTACACAAATTAAAAGATCAATTTCTTACACATGCAAACTCAGAAGTTCCTCAAGAGAAAATATGGTGATGCATCTACCTATCCATCCATTATCTTCCCTATCAATTCTCGGTCAGATATTGGCAAACAACAAAATCTGTAATTTAGGCATTGATACATACGCATTCCAAAGGAATTTGTGGCTGGAGCAGTAACCTCAATCTTGTTGATGTTGGAATTGAAATTACAGACAGGTTGCTGACAACACTCTGTAGGACTTCTTACCAGGGTACACTGTGGGGGCAGGTTATAATACAGGGGGCATCTGTAAAGTAAAAAATGGAGGTCAAGTAGCAGTACAGGGGACATCAGTAAAGTAAAAAGTATTGATTATGTGGAAGTACAGGGGGCATCTGTAAAGTAAAAAGTAGTGATCACATAGAAGTCCATGGGGCATCTGTAAAGTAAAAAGTAGTGGGCATGTAGAAGTACAGGGGGGCATCTGTAAAGTAAAAAGTAGTGGTCATGTAGAACTACAGGGGGGCATCTGTAAAGTAAAAAGTAGTGGTCATGTAGAAGTACAGGGGGGCATCTGTAAAGTAAAAAGTAGTGGGCATGTAGAAGTACAGGGGGGCATCTGTAAAGTAAAAAGTAGTGGTCATGTAGAACTACAGGGGGCATCTGTAAAGTAAAAAGTAGTGGTCATGTAGAAGTACAGGGGGGCATCTGTAAAGTAAAAAGTAGTGGTCATGTAGAACTACAGGGGGGCATCTGTAAAGTAAAAAGTAGTGGGCATGTAGAAGTACAGGGGGGCATCTGTAAAGTAAAAAGTAGTGGTCATGTAGAAGTACAGGAGGGCATCTGTAAAGTTAAAAGTAGTGGTTATGTAGAAGTACAGGGGGGCATCTGTAAAGTAAAAAGTAGTGGTCAGTTAGTAGTACAGAGGACATTAGTAAAGAAAAAATAATGCAGTAATACAGGGGAGTCTTTACAGTAAACAGTAAAGTGATGCAATACAAAGGGGTTTGAAAAGTTAATAATTGGGGGCATCATAGAGTCAATAATTTCAACAGAAGTGAGTGTTGAAGAACAGGCTATCTTTCCATCCCTTTTACTTTTGTCAGCATCATCAAATGTTTAATTATATCAATGACAATAATTCAGTGGTTGGGTACCTGTTGTAACAGCGATAGCGTCCACTGTTTCCATCCTCACAGACACATTCATAGTCACAGCCATCAGTCCACTTCTCTCCATGCTTGTAGGAGGTTCCCTTGTAATTACACTGTCCAACTAAAACACACATGGTAACATTCAAGTAGACAAGCTTTGTTGTGCTGAACAAGATCCATAACACAGCCTGCATTACTTTGATTTTCTATCCATTTTAAAGTAATACAAAATCATTAGCAGTTATTTCCATTTGGTCAATTACAAAACCCTGCATGATTAAAAATATAATAGGAAACGGTGATGTGAAGTTGAACCCTCATAAAAAAACACGGGTTTTGACTAGAAAACACAAAGTATCACATTATCCAGCAATTACATATTCTCTTTATTAATATTGAAGGCATGCCCAGGAAAACTCAAAAAAACAAATCTTTAATGTCTGTTTCCATGGTGAAAAAGTAAAGTCATAAATTTTCTAATGTATCAGACAAAGATTATCACACTGCTAACAATAGAAATGAACTCCTAAATGGAACCTTCTTAAGTCTTGTCTGTTTGTAAAATATCTAAAGATGAAACCTTATCCACTGTTACTAAATGTGTGCTTTAGTCGTGCTACTTACAGAATCCAACAGCACTTGTAGCTGGCCCTGCAAAAGTAATGAAACATTATCTGTAACATATTTTTAGAAACTTTATGTATCACAGCATCAAGACTTCCAACAGAAGTGATCCAGTAAATATGTCCAATGACTTCAAAAATTGCAAAATGTCTTCACATTGTATGTTGTCTTTATCGCAGAAAATGTTATTTTGAAAGATGTCATATTTACCGCAGAAGCCACAGAATTTCCTGCAGTTGTCCTCGGCCCAACCCTTGTATGTTGGTTGTAAACATACATCTGTGCCAAAACTTGGGCAGTTGTTGAGGCGATCCACACAAGGAGGTGGGGCAGTGGTATAGAGAGCTATATTTAAATAAAATGTTATTGAATACAAACTGAAAATTATGTAGTTACTAAATATAATCAGGAAAATACATTTACTCTAAATTAAAATTTGCTCTGGTATATTTTTGGCTTTTAAACATCAGCTTTTGAATCCATAAAAATCAAAATGAGAAGTATTATCAAAGTACTATTGACATTGATATGGAAGCTTTATTAAGTGCAACATAAAACATTTCCTATTCTCAAACACAAAACATTTAGAAAAGTAACACTGCTTAAGTTTAAGAAATATTTAGTCACACAAGAATATCATTTTTTCTTCAAGCAAATATGTTGTTGTTTACCATGTTCTCATTTGGGAACATGACATTACTCATTTGGAATGACTAGGATTTACATGACAAGCATCACTGATGAAGTAGAAGATGCTTACTCTTTCAGAACACCTGGTCTTATTCTCCTTATACTTTTCTCAGGAGTTTGTGTAAATCCTTCATCTGTTATGCCGTTGTTTTAATGAATTTGTTTTTGCTATAACTTCAACACAGCTAGTAAAAAATACGTACGTTGACAAAATCCACAGTATCGACCACAATTGTCTTTGGCCCATGGTGCATAATTCACACAAACATCATGTCCATACTGCTTACAATTGGATTGAAGGTCAGTACAGGGGTCAGGGCTAAGAGTTCCACCTGTAACAGTTAACAAACCCATATTGTAGATTGTCATAGGTGTCTTTTTGTAATACATATATAGATAATCTTCTGGAGTTTCCATTTAGTTAAATTGCTCCAAACAATATGTTTTTGTGACCCAGATATTATAATAGGTAAGGGTTCACCTGCCCGACCATGTGGGTTTCCCCCGGGTACTCCGGTTTCCTTCCACAATAAGACCCCTCGCGCGCTAACATAACTTGTTTCGCAATTGTTGTAAAATAAATAAAGTTTATATTATAAATGAAGAAGTCAAGTTTGTGAAAATTTCCTATTCTTATGAAATCACATCTATTTACAAAATCCAAAAAGCAAAAATGTAGTCTGTTTTCCATTTCACAATACGCAATACTGACATTGAGTCATCGAGAGAAAAGAAGCGTTCAGCTAAAAGCCTTATATCACTACAAGATCAGGGAAACTTAGAAATGTCAGGAAAGTAATTAGCTTACCAGGTGAACTTGTCACTCTTGGAGCAGATGTGGCTGAAACTGGAAAAGGAAAAATGACAGTCACTTTTTTGGTATATAAAATGAACAACCATGGCTTTCAGCATCAAAATGAACAACCATGGCTTTCAAGGTTCGTAATGTTAACAAGAGAATAAATGAAAGATACTAGTTTATATATTTCACAAAACGCCAAGTTGTTTTACATGGGATATCCAATTATTAACAGCTTCAAACCATGAAGACTGACAGGCTGAAACATGTCTGTTACCAGCAGAGGAGACAGAGAATTTAAGGATTAGAACCTGGCTTTGGCAGGTGTTCCTCTCCTTTCAACATTGTAACTTCAAACACTGTACAGTATGCAAGCATACAAGTGTCTTCTTACTGTTCGTTTTACACCTATGATTAATGACTTTCAGAACCCGTATTCAGTTTTCAATACAATTACAATTTCTTTTCAAATGAGACATTTCCTGCAAAGCCAAGAACTGGACTGGTTTTATTTGACTCCAGTTATTTGTTTTCATTGTTGTTCTCTCTATATATACTATTTTACAAGCAATAAAGGTACTGGGTTGTATCAAAAATTTTCTATAAACTATCTAGTATGATTTTTTTTCAATGCTATACTAAAACTAATATATCCATTTGTTCAATGCGATCTCTTATTTCCTCTGATTTTGAACGAACTGTTGTGTATGCAACAGCACTTCTGTGATAGTAAATCAAACATTATTCTCAACCCCAGTAAGATTTTCTCTTTACGACTCATTACTGAATGAAAGATATATCTATGATCTAACAATATGAGAAATGATACACCTCTGGGGCTGTACTGGCGTACATTTCTTGAGGACTGGGACTAGTTTTCTCCAGTCAGCAGTAGGTTGGTTGGTTACAGGTTTTATGTCTCTGTGCCTTTTCCTATTACTCTAGTGTCCTTCCGACAAACGACCCCATTCAATTTCTACTTAACCCATTAATTATTTCATAAGCAAAATTTTACAGAGCTGCTTCTCAATTTTATAATCAGGACATTTATAACATAGTCAAGGAAAATTGATACCTAGACAATTTTGACACGTGCGCAATCAACCTTGTCATCAGATATACTTCATATTCAAGAGATTTTGGAAGTAAGACTATTACAAAAGCAAAATTTATCTACAGTTGAAATGTAAGTCATGACTGCCAGTTGAGCAACAAGACGATGTAGTTTACGAACCCAGTGCATCAGGGTTGTATAAAGATGGAAATAATATAACATCTGGCCTTGGTATCTGTCACTGTAAGAAGGAAAAGATAAGATAAGTTACTTCCAGCCTGTATTTTCCTACCTTGACAAGCCTTGTTGATAATCTGAGAGGAGATAGAGTCGAGCTGATCATAGCTGTTCACTGTGAAGGTATTCTGACTATCTGGGTTGTCTGCAATGCTGTGGAGCTCATTCATATCAACACCAGAACCTACACCAACAGCTAGCATCCCAATATGAGCTAGACGAGCTTGATCAGCTGCAGAAGAAGTCAGAGCAGAGCTGCTAGATCGGCCGTCAGTGATCACGACAGCAATCCTTGGTACATTACTACGAGCACCACTGTTCTGCGAGAACATCTGACTGGTCATGTACTTTATGGCGTCGCCAGTATTGGTGCCTCCTTGCATGTATTTCATGTTGTCAATGCCGTTCATTACATCTCCACGCGAAGTGTAGGTGTCTAAAGGAAACTCCATGGAAGGGTAGTTACTGTACTGCATCAGACCTACATGTACCTAGGTAAAAGATTCAAGGCAAAGATCCAAGATAAGAATTGTTCCTCTGATGCTATATAAAAAAGTCCCTAAATACCTTGCTAATCATGAATACTTCAACATAATCAATACAGTTGGAGCACAAAAATATGGTATCGACAACTGAACTTTACTTTCCAAATTCCCTAACCCTAGGACAAAATGCATTATATAATCTAAAAAAATAACTTACTGCATTTGGGCCAATATTCAGTTGACCAGTAATGCCTTTAAGGAAGTCCTTGAGCTTGAGGAAATTTCTGCTCCCAATACTGCCAGAACTGTCCACTAGGAATACGAGATCTGCACGCTGCAAGCACTGGGCTGCAAGTATGTCGTAAGTAGTTTCTAGTACAAGTCATAATGTTAACATTTCTGACATTATTCTTACCTATTCAAATATTCTTACATGTAGTTAACGAAATAATAAAACTTTGTGTAAAGAAATGTGTCTATTTTTCTCAGAGATTCTGACTGGTTGGCATTTTCAATTTGGGTACAATATGGTAAAATGAAAATAAAGAATTTGATAATTCAATATACTGTAAATTAACATCATTTTTATTAGCAATAATTGGTATACCAGTTTCACAAAGTCTTAGCAAATAGCATGTTTTCATCTTTCGACATACAAATAAATCTTACCTGTGTTTGTGGACAGTGCTGGAGTTTCTGTGTTCAACAAAAAGCAAAACCATTGTATTGCACTCACCTTCTATACACATTGTATTTGTAGTATTGTGGGATTTAACACATTGCTCAAAGTTTCAAAAATCTGTTCATTTTTGCTTTACTTCTCCCAATATGAGTTCTACTTTTTCAGTTTTTTTTTCTTTCTTTTTCTTCTTCTTGTTATATAGCAGCTTTAAGGAATGTTCATAAATAAAATTGTTAAAACTGAAGATTTTGCAAGCTATTTTTTTTTTTCAATTATCTCTTGACAAAATTCTGTATCACAAGTTAAATGCCAAGTTGATATGACAATGTGACGACAAAAATAAATGACCAGGCATTTTACACACATCTTTCCATCTGAGTTTTAAATCTTGTCTGCAATATTTGGTTTATCTGCCTCAACTTTGTCACCCACAAACTTAACTTTTACTCTTTTTTTTCAACTGAGCTAATATTTTCCATTTTATCTTGAGAGGACAGATGAACAGCTGACACATGTACCAGAATAAGACAATCATATGTTTTAGAAAATTTATTAAATACTTTACACATAATTTATTGTTGTTGTATTCTTATCATCTAATATATATACATATTTCTATACAATTTTGAGGTTCAATATTTTAAGTATATCCTGAAAACAATTTTGTTATGAGCTACTGAGATAGTGATATGTTTGTCACCAAAACTTTAAAGATTTCACAGATACTGTAGATGTTGAAAGATCAGAATTTCTTACCGCTGGTGATGGCATGGTAGAGTGGGTAAGATAAATCGGAGAGAGAGTCAAAGTTTTGAGCAGTCATACTGTACTGGCTGGATGGAGTGCTGGCAGCAGTTGCAAGCTGGGGTAAGTGTGCACCACTTCCAACACCAACCGAGTACAGTTTGATCCCTTCATTCTTGGCACGCTGGGCTTCCTGTTGGAACGCTTGAGAATTGCTAGGAGGAGTACTCATCACCATCACACCAACATGAGGCACACCTTGACGTGCACCATGAAGTGAGCTGAAGCTCTCATCTGTCATAAACTTTAGACCCTCTGTAGCATACGGTCGACCTGGCTGATATTGGATGCTATCAATGGCATTCAATATTTCATACTTGGTTTGATACCTGTCCAGGTAAAATTGGTTGTGAGCTGTAGAGCCATATGTCACAATACTTATCCGAATGCAGCCTGGAGATACATCATAGTCACTTATGGTAGACTTTATAAATTCAAGTTCTTTGCGAAAGTTATCCGCCCCCACCCCCTGTGATGAGTCTACCATAAACGTTAAGTCCTGCTGTACACATCCTGAAATCATAAGAAATTTAAATTATACATAAATAGCATGTAACCTACTTTCAGAAATACTTTTTGAAGATAATAAAAAGACACACCAGTCAATACCCTTTTAATTCAATAACACTGCATCACGAGCTGTTTCCTCATTCTAGGACACATCAGTGATGCTAGTGGCTTAGATTTTAAAGCTATGGGAGTGACGAAGAATTGAGAGAAATGTCCAAATCCACTAGCCCCATAACTCAGTAACTGGAAATAAATTGAGTGATGAGTAAAGGAAGTAATAAAAGACATTGAAAAAGAAAATTTCGGAAAAACCTTTGTTTGAAGCGTATCATAGTGAAATTCATGGTTTACACTGACCCTTAGTCAGCCTTGCATGAAAATAGATCTGACCTATGAACTTTGACAAACAAGTTTCAATAGGTATTATAGTTAAAAATACATCTATACATAACACTGATTTCTTAGATTTAACAAAAATGCATGTTTAAAAGCACAACATACATGAGCAACTTTAATCATGGGGGATTTCTTCTCAGTAATGTTAACAATGTAGCATTGCTGGCATTGCAGTTCATTTACAAGTTTTTCTCCAATATTCCTATTCATTGATGTCATGAAAAGCTTGTAAGAGCTCACAATTTCCATTTGTTTTGATTAATGTTGTTGAAATGAATAACCTTGCGATTTGGTAGGTGATGTTTGTAATTGTGGTTTTTGTAGGAATTTCGCAATGTAATTTATCGTCGATTTGGCAATAAAATACATTCAATTTTTTAAAAAAAAGTACTGTGGATTGAGTTATTTCATTATCCTTTTCGTAAGGAAAAACACCAATTATCGATAATTTCCGGTCCTTCTCGTGGTTGTAGGAATATTCTAGGAAATCGGCCAGCCATTGCAATGAAACATCGTCTCCTGTCATCTGTGATCATAATATTCTGTCGAACAGAAGTCATAACTGATTCTTCTGAACATGACACCAATATGACAGTTACGTATGAACCTAGTCCACATTATTATAGAAAAGACGGGCTATGAATTCTGTTTTCGCGGATTTTCCCGACATTCCCATAATGCAATGTCCAACATTAGCTTCCGCAGCCGCAGAACGCGGGAAACTGAGCGAAAAATGAGGGGGGAAATGCTATAGTTTAGAAGAGATATCTTTCAATTACTTTCCATCTTTAAATCAAATTACAATTTTGGGTTGTAAAAAATGGAAACAACGTTTCAAAACCAGAGACGTATACTCATAGAACCAAAAAATAACACGGAAAATGAAGAAACAACATGGTGCATAAAGCAATATGACACGAATAAATCTAATTCTGCAACAGAATTTCACGATTACCAAATATCAAATAAATTTTATGTTAACAGATCATTCACAAGGTAAAATCTTCTAAAGAGGGAATGTCATAGAGTTTTATTGCGTATCTATTCCGGATCAGAAACATGACAATGGGGTCAACCTTTCTTAAGGCTTTATAGAGCATAGGTATAGAGTCAAACAGAACAAAACAGCACATCCGGCCAGTAAGATAAGACTGTTAAAGGGTCACACAACTTTTATTCTGGGCTGGGTTATCTTTCTACATATACATGATCTGTTCTTTTTATTCGCTATATTTCCGTCTTTCTGATTTATCTATTCACAAATGTCATTTTCTCATCATAGAATTGATAAAAAGAAATGTACACGATTTTATTTTTCCTACACTTTTTCAATGCATGCTCTTTTGATAAAGTTTATTGTCAAAACGTTTACATTATCGATGAAAAATCGTTTTAAACATGATTCGTAATGTGGCCCTTTCCGTAGTTTAGGCCGACATACAATGTCATACTAATTAAGATGGCCCAACAATCCATTCAGACAAGATTTATTTAAGTTGAGATAATCACCCATTTCATAAACATTTTTTAAAAATTTCTAGCCAAATATTTTTTTTAAACAATCAAGAGCTTATGACTTAAAACTATATGGATTGAAAAGCAAAAGGGAGGTAACCAAGTATGTATGTTAACGCTACTTTGAGAACAACATATGGACAAGCTCCGTGTCAGTGTGTCTATCGTTTGAACAGGTTATCAGGGGTCATTTCTACAAATGGAGCATAAGCAGTATGAACCTGTTGATATAGAATCGACTTGATGTCATCGTGTGTTGAGTAGTTTGTTGATAAATAAAATAATATTATCAATCCCTAAATTGTTCCTATATATTTCCAATATAGAGATAAATCAGCCTTCACAAACACATTAAATAATGAAACAGTGACATAAAACGAGTGATGAAACAAAATACTGATTATCAGTGACGGTATTCCAACTCGTCAGTGCGTTCCGATTTGTTAAAACAAAACCGCTAAGACAGGGAGTGTCATTTGTACTCCTTCACTCAGTATGACAACAAAATTAGAGTGAACTTTTCCTTTATATGTTGTCGGCGTAAACTTAATATATATATACATATAAATATATATATATATATGGGGTTACATATATATATATATATATATAAACAAGTTCTTTGAAGTTTCTTTAATATTCCGTAATTCGTCAGTTTCATCACATATTTCAGAATATGACATAAACGAGTAAATTGCTTTTTGAAATATTTTCTCTTCTTAAAATGGAGATGTAGAATCACCAACCAAATAATTTCATTTTTATGAAAAGATATTAATGGTATATCAAGCGTCGAATCACAACGGAGATGGCCGAAGTTTGCCGAAGTTGTCCTAGCGGAAGTCTTTTAATTCTACTACCCAAATCTCATAATCAAATACAATGTATACGAGGGTAACCATATCAGTTTCAGTCAATAAATCTCTTATTTTCCCCTTTTGCCAGTGAATTTAAAAACATTATGCAGAAAAATCACAATCATATCATTCTTATTCTTTGAGACATAAATAGATGTTTCAGGAAGTATGTTTCATGATGGTACAATTAAAATATGTGTTACATTTAGAACTGGTGAAGACGACAGTGTACAAGCAGCACAATGATGGTGGCGTCACACAACTTTTCCAGCTTTATAACGGTTTCAGCTTTATCTAATTATTTATTTTTCAATTAATTCGTTTACCTTTTGATTATTAGTTTTATTATTTCAACAATGTAATGCAATGCTTGACAAACACAATTCCATGTGGCCGTCTTTGACGATTTGAAACTCTCTCAAGTGAAAACAGTTTTCATTGGTTATATTAGCAATTGCAATTGATAGTACTTCGTGTTAGGAAATCACACTTCACTCACTAATCATCGAAGTAATTCCCATTGATTGATATATATCTCAAGATGGGTCATTAGTTGTCCGTTAACAATACACAAGATAATATTGTATAACTCTGTCCTACCTTGTGTCCCTAGGACGGCGAAAACCGCCAGAAGAACACCGACACTGCGGATCATCTTAAGGCGAGTCGAAATGATTGGCTGGCGAAAACATGTCCTTTTATAATGTGACGCAACCCACATATGTCACGTGAGACATGATAGTCAATGGAAACATAGAGACGGTTGTAACCTCCACAGGTCAATCTATAGAGTACGATAAGAAATACGCCTACTGTGTACGCTAAAGGTGCAGTTATAGCGTACAGTGTGTATGAAATCAGTTATCGTATAATAAGTTATTGACAACGAGATTAGTGATAAAACGAATTTTTCACCAATGCGAATGCTGCTTGCTTTATTTCTTCCTTTTTTTTTATGAGTACCATTGATCAATTTGACTCTCTATGTCGTCAGGGAACACAATCTAACGTTATCTAAACGTTTACTTTTTAGGAAGACTTTACGTTAAAAGAGGCATCAGAATGAAACAAGTCAACGTAAAAAGGATAATGTTCATGGATCGTAATGCAATTCATCACACAGGCGGTCGGGATGGGGGTGTTGGTGTAGAATTATCGCTTGCCGTTCTGAAATACATTGTTTCTGAAACATTCCGTCGATTGTCTTTTCAAAATAAATGCAACATTGCCGGGATTAGAGAAAGTCTTTAAGACCTCAGTATTTTGCCAATTATTTTATTTTCATAAAGTTATGGGGTTGATATATAAGGTATGGATTAGGCATGTTGGCGCTCGCACGTGTGTAAGCAGGTATAATCAGGTGCAAGCAAGTGCAAGCATGTCACATGTTCCAACATGTGTAAGCAAGTGCAAGCATGTCACATGCTCCAACATGTGTGAGCAAGTGCAAGTATGTCACATGTACGAGTATCCCACCTCTGCAATTCCTACTCCCACCACACACTATCACTAACAGAACTACACAAATCAGAACCCGTAATCATTGAACATGAGAAATTCAGAGAGAACCATTACAAATTTCATATTTACATTTATACAAATAGAAAAACAAATTTCCTTTTTGCTGAAAGTGTGGTGCCACGAAATGAACCCAGATCTACCACCGTTGAGTGTTTCAATATTTGAAATATCCTAATCTCGCTGTAGACTTGAGCTTGCGACAATTATGATAATTTTACATTTCTGGATAGCAACATTCCTTCATCGCAACCGATGGTGTTTGCATGCTGCAGTTGATTCGATATTCAGGGGTCTGTTCCCATTGTCGGGATTTTCGTGCAAGAAGTCGTCGTCTGACGTGCAATTTTGTAAAATAGGGTTTCAAAAGATATATATTGGTGAAGATTGTCGGAAATTTTACGGTCGTCATAGTGATCTCATTGATACGTATTCTATTCGTATTTCATTGTGCGATGTGAATCTGGATGTGTTTAAAGATCGTGTTTGCTTGTTAGTTCCGGTGTTGCATACTTTGTTTTCATTTGAAAATGTGATAAAAACTTACCTGGATTGACCAAGATTTACAAGGTGGGTATCTTAGATGAAGCACAAGACGCTTACTCTTCCAGAACACCTGATCTTTTTCTCCTTGTACTTTTTCAGTAGTCTCCGTGTAAATCTTTCTTTTGTTTATATTTTTATTGAATTTGAGTTTTGATTATGATTATGTTGACATGTTGATATTTATCTTTCGACTAATCAAGGTACAGACGCCATCAGTTTAGTTAGTCGACAAGCAGATTGATTTTATTTTATGTATTCCCCTAGATTTTAGAATCCATTATAACATTTATTGGGGTGGATGTGGATGGTGCTAGTTATAACAAACACTTTTACAGCATTCGTCAGTATGTTTGGGTCTATCTACTTGCATTGCTAATAGCATTTGAGTCCTCGAGTTGCAATGTATAATGGTATATGGCTTGTATCCATAACTAACATTTTATGGATCTTGGATTTAGAAAATTTCTCTCAAACACCTTTTGGATATCGGCTCTTCCTAGCATTTTTACATTTATGAATGGTGCCTATATTTCAAATTACAGCATTTGCATTTCAATAAGAATGCCTCGATATAATCTAACCAGAAAGAATGGTGATTTAGTCTCATATGTTAATCTGAGTCAAAACTCCACATTTCAACTAACTTCAAAATGATGGACAGTGCCACAGGTTCAGGGGAAGTAATTCTGAAAGTTTTTAAAAATACTCGGTAGTATTTACATTAAAAAGGATAATAATGTGTTATATTATGAGGTCAAACTACTCGTCACGGGAATGAAGTATTAGAAATGATAATAAAATGCTGGTCGAAATTATGACTGTTACATATATAACATATATAACATAGAGAGCAAACCATAATACGTGTTGCCAACCGGACATATATTTATCATAAAACAACCAATAGAATTAATTATCTTGCAAATTTTATTTTGAGATTTTTTTTTTAATTTTCATGAAAATATATTGAAATCGTTCAACTCACTGCTGAAATGTTAGTTATTTTGTTTCATGTGACGTCTTTTCTAGGAAATCACGGTTCTTGATCACCTCAGTCCATCTGAAATCTTTTGAGAATCGCCTTTGGTTGTAGACTTTATGTTTGTCTTAAAGAGTCAGGTTGTTGATGTTTTCCACGTATCCTATAAACAACATGGGACCACAAAGGGATATTGGTGCCCACCATCGTTTCCTTTTTATTTGCCCTATATATATTTCACGTTGGTCTCTTCTCTCCTCTGTTTTGCTCTTAATGATATGAAAGAACATTTCCCTTAAGAAATAGCGATAACAATTTTTAACTGCCGAATCGAAGATGGTTATTTATCGATCATTTTTATTTTCTGATCAGTCCCAAAATCGGAGGGAGATAACTAGACACCAAGAGGACTAACACACAAAAGATGGGGTCAGCATTTGGCCCCCATATAGATTTCTATCATTTTTCGCCATATGTAAATACATGAAAATAACCTGCAACTGCATTAATATTTAGTCATTATAACTACTTATAATTATACTGGACCTCCTTGTATAACACCAGGTTGAGTGACAAAGGTACCCTAACATAATGACAAATACTTGCTACATGAGAATTTTAAATGACAACATTTAGATACCAGCCTAAAGTACATAAAATGTCCGTTATTTTGATACCACATATGTTATATTGGCATAAAAATGTAAGCATATTGATAACTTTGATTTAAATAAAATGCAAAATTTTCACAAAATAAAGAACATATCAAAGTTTGTCAAGATCATTTTGTACAGTTGCAATCTCAGTCTATATTTCATACTTCTTTAAAAACTTTCTACGTATATATGTCTATTGAATAAATTTTAAGTGATTTCAAAACCGGTAAAATGTATGTTTTGCAATTTAAACATGCTTATTGTATAATTTGCCAAAATCATGAAGATTTACTTTTCGTTGTGTTTTGTTTCAAATACAGCTATATTTTCCAGTTTTGTGTAGTACCAAAGCACATTAAGTATTTTAAGTTAAATTCAGTAGGTATAACTTAACATGGTATTTTCTGCACTAGAAATCTTTCCTCTAAAGAACAACTGACAGTTTAGTTTGTATTATAAAAACTTAACAATGATTAAATAATCAGTATTACTGATAACATGTTATCGTCATTCCACTTTTCTTCGTTTATCATTAAACATAACAATAATGGATGTAAATTAGTTATATATTCTAATTAATAATTAACAAATGAGGCAAGAAATGATAACCTTGTCTGACATCTGATTGTGCAAGTATGTTAATTTCCCGAAACGTATAAAGGTATTACTATAAAGTATTCACACCATTTTTGCTAAGTATCTATGAACAATTACATAGACAAAGTTACACTTATGTCAGACATTCTGTATTAAATCATGTCAGACGTGTGCATAGGTCGTGGTTGCAAAACCAGGTCGAAAGAATTATCTCAAGGAGCCCGAGCTCAAGTAAGACATGTATATATACCCCAGTATAACTGGCTGCACCAGCTGCTGACTGCTGAGGTCATTAGCATAACAGCAGAAAGCATATTATGTGGAAAGTGCTACAAGCGGTACCTCAAACAAAGGCCATTGCAGTCTGAATTTATGAACCTTTTGGAATGAGCACTCCAAATGACATGGCAAATGATGCATATGATGCTTACACTGATTTCATGTCATCCAACCAATTACCACTAATCTCTGTTGAGAAAATACTTTATGGTGGCAATTCACGTAAAAGATGTGTCACATGTGGAAAAGGGACACTGGGCTATGTACTATACCCCAGCGTGCCAGGACAAACTTGATATTTTTCCAACACAGGCATAGATGTAGACCATCTCAGAAATGAAGAATTCAAAGCATGGACTGGTTACACACTTGAAAAAATGCAGCAAATCCATAGCATTTGCTCCTCACACATCAATAGAGGATCATGTTCCTCTACATTCTATGCTTTGTTTCTTTTCTGGATTAAACTGAAGACCAATATTTCATGGTCTCAACTTGGTGTCTTCAAAGGTCTGACAAAAAACAGTATGTGTCTCACACATTCCATAGTGTCTTAAAAGCCTTGAGCCAGACCATTGTGCCCCATTTACTTGGTCAAAGACACATAACCCGTTGTTGACCGTGGTATATGGATGTGTTGGAGCTGCTGCGAGGTTCAGGGTTTTCTGTGTACATTCCTTCCTATCTTCTGTCAGGTCAGACACAGCATGATACACTTACTGCCGACGAGGACCGCCAGTGTACTAAGTCAAGATGGGTTGTGCAGAGCTACCATGGTCGACTGAAACAGTAGAAAGTGTTCAGAGAACAACTCAGCTCAAACTACTTCCTTAGTGTCATAGAGGAACTGGTTAAAGTAGCTACTGCTTCCTTGAATGCTGTACGTGGACCAATTTATGTGCATGCAACACTCAAGTTCAAACAAGCAATCATTTGAGCAGTTCTGCTATACTAAAACCCAATGCAATGTGCTGCAAACTGCAACTGTTCTATCTCTTATTAGTTTCTCAAAGTGCCAAAAATTATGGATCGGAACTGACAAAAGGCAAACCTGTCAATATCAATATTCATAATCTATCGAATAAGGTCACTTTATTGACCATCGTCAAAAGATTTGTATAAAGCTGCTAACTAAATATTCAAATTGTGAAACTTGCACAAAAATGTCTTTATTTCAACAAATTTCATTTGTGTAACCTTGGACAGAGGTCAAGGTCAGCAATGTTAACCGAACTGATACAAATTGACATGATCAACAACCTTGTCAAATAGCAAGACCTATAGACTTTTGGTTATTAAGCTGTCAATATTTAACGAAAATGAAAAAAAAATCAGTGTTTCTTGGTTTTTTAAGCAAATGTGCAAAATGACCGGTTTTCATTTTTTCCAAGAATCCTCCTTTTGAAAGATATCGACTGCGGCCAACTTTTAAGCAAGTATGAAAATTGAAGTGTCCAAAACAGTACTTTTCTCAAAAGTAATGGCTTTTTATATGAATTTTGGCTGCATTTTTCAACATGAAAGCAACTCAGAAACTGGTAAAATGCAAAAGTATCACTAATTTCAACCCAAAACTACAACTGCATGGGAGGATTTATGTCTGAATACCTGTCTGAAAATTACGATACTGTCATGATAACAAATAACTTACGTTCCAGCAAAGTCTGACTTTGTTCACACTAAGGAAATTTCGTTTTCTGTACTGTTTTGTGTGTAGCTACAGAGTCGAGACTGCCCACATTGCAAAATTTTTATTCTGACAAATACGAAGCCCCACATTGTCCACTTCAAAATGACATGACCATTTTTCACGAGGATTGATTTTCTAGGCTTAAATAAGACCTTCGCAATGGGAAAATCTAACGAACAGAAATATCTACACCGAGATACTGTGTTGCTAGTGCTACCATAGCGATGACGACCTTTATCCCCAAATCAAAAAGGCACCACTAGGGACTGAAGGCAATAAAGACATGAATCTGAGAAAGACCTAGGACCAAGGGGAACCTACATATGATATTTTTTGGAAAGATCCACCCAGCACTTCTCGAAAAACAGCGGATATCAATAAATGTGTATGGATTGATGTACCAAGGAGGAAAATTTGAATTTTAAAATCTAAGGCCTAAATCAGGAGAGAGAGGTAATCACACATTCTCCGTTTTACATGAAATGAAGTTTTTTTGCCAAATATAACCTCTAACCAAGCAACAGACTCGTACAGTGTTGAAACCAAATGTCTCCTATATACATAATTACTTGTTCAGAATCTCTAAGTACACTGTTCATTTTGTGTGTCTCCAGGGAAACAGAAAGGTATTCACAAAGACCTAGTTGACTATTCATACTGTTATTTGTTCTCCTTGTAGGGTTTTCTATAGCGTGTCAATATTTCCATTTAGTATGTCGTTATGTTAATTCTAATATCATATCATCAGTACATAATAATACTTATACATCATTATTATAACCACAGCGTCATAACATTCTTGGTCTTTTGAAAAATCCTGTCACGTCACGGTGGCTTCTCACTTTGTATTTGGTATTTTTATAAATAAAAGTAGGGTTTTCCGTGCAAATTAGGTGAGATCGGGTGTTGGTGTTAAACAATAGGCATTGGTTACAGGTAAATCTATTGTTTCATTCATAAAAGTTTGCCTTCCACTGAATTCTAAACCATGTCCTTGAGGGTCAGTCTATCACAATATATACACAATACACATCATAGAATTTTATACCATGTCCTTGAGGGTCAGTTTATCACACCACGTACACAATACACATCATAGAATTTTATACCATGTCCTTGAGGGTCAGTCTATCACAATATGTACACAATACACATCACAGAATTTTATACCATGTCCTTGAGGGTCAGTCTATCACAATATGTACACAATACACATCACAGAATTTTATACCATGTCCTTGAGGGTCAGTCTATCACAATATGTACACAATACACATCACAGAATTTTATACCATGTCCTTGAGGGTCAGTTTATCACACCACGTACGCAATACACATCATAGAATTTTATACCATGTCCTTGAGGGTCAATCTATCACAATATGTACACAATAGGGTCAGTCTATCACAATATGTACACAATACACATCATAGAATTTCATACCATGTCCTTGAGGGTCAGTTCAGCACACCACGTACACAATACACATCATAGAATTTTATACCGTGTCCTTGAGGGTTACAATACACATCGCTATGCATACAAGACATACTTTATATGTAAATAAGACCTATGGACCGATCCAAATGTGACAAGAGTGATACTACAACACCAAATGCAACAACTCCAAGCAGACCATTTACTGCCCTCAACTTGTCTCCGACGAACATTCAGCTGAACGTATTTTCTCTATCTAATGGTCGTTGTTTCCTCAAGTTGCAAGTTGGATCATGTCGGCCTCATCTGTTGCCTGTATCTTCTGGTGTGATTTCACAATCATAAATATAAATCGTGAAGAATCTAGTTAGGTAAATTCCGTCTTGTTGGGCGGCAAGGCAACCACTAGTGGGAACATACACGGTATACCTCCATCAACATATCCACGTAGTGAATATAGCTGGCTAAACAAGCATGGACAAGAATAAGATGTATCATCACCAAACACTGTAACAACTTTCACAGTTTCTTCACAATGTCGGAAAAAATCATGGATAAGAATTAAATGTTTCATCACCAAACACTGTAACAACTTTCGAAGTTTCTTCACATTGTCTGAACACTCATGGACAGGAAATAAAATGTATCATCACCAAACACTGTAACAACTTTCAAAGTTTCTTCACAATGTCGGAAAAAATCATGGACAAGAATAAGATGTGTTATCACTAAACACTGTAACAACTTTCAAAGTTTCTTCACAGTGTCATCTGTTGCAAATGTAAAAATCCTGTAACGTTGGTGTCAAGATCATCACACAACATAAATTGCTATGAGTTCCGTACGATGTTATTTTGGTAGAACCTCAGCGCAGCTTCTGTAGCGGGATGTCTTAAACTCTCGAAGGTTTGGTATCCTACCTTATATATTTCCATCATCATCGTCAGAGTCTCTGTCTCGTAATTCGCCTATTTCAGTATCATAGATAGCTGGGATGACTTCACTTCATCACTTCATTACGATACTGTTAGATATTGTTGATTAATGCATTCAAAGCTAGAACAATCGGACCTGCAGGATAAGTGTGGTTCTGTCTAAAAGTCACTGGGATATTGTTCAGAGTCTCCATTGTAGCCAGACATTGACGAGACACACATTCAATAAACACAGTCATTGTGCCTATTATCTATAGAAAAACAAAGGACCACATCTACCATTTTCCTAAAAAAAAATCTACGTGTGCGTTCGGCATCATGAAATGGAATGAATATTGTTTCTACTACACGGTACTATCTGTGTACACAACATACTATATTCAATAGGAGAAATAGTTGTCATCGGATCACAAACACGGGTCCTTGTAATTTTCATGTACATGTGTATGTATACATAGTTAGGAAATAAATAAGGCACATTATCATGATTTTGTTTTCGTTATTACATTAAATTAATGTTGATAAAGATAATTTGAATTACTTATAATACTATAATAACGATATTTAATTTCATATATGAATAAAATACTTATGTGTTTGGGTTCATCCATTATTTCCACGCACATATTCAATAAATAATCTTTATATTTTAATATCATGCTCAGCTCTCTCTAGTTTTATGATATATGACAAATAGGGAAAAGACCATGTTTCAAGTCACGTAGGTGTGAAATATGCCACGCAGGCTAGGTGGTACCAGGTAATTTCAAATGCAGGCTATGTGAGAATGAACCGATCTGACCATTAAGGGCAGATTATGACGTCATTGATATATCATAATGTCAATAAAAAGTTTTTTCGTATTTTTACTCGTGCCATATAACCTCACAAAAGAGACCTCGTAGATACAGCTGACTCATCTCATTTACCCTAGAAAGTGATTATTGTTCAACATATGAAGAAAATTGTAGAACAGTTGAAACAGAATATACATTGTAAAAGTTTTGATAATCTAGCTGACGTTAACACAATTCTGGCTAGGACATTTCACTCTTGCTTTAGGACTGGTCCTGACTCTCCCTAGAAGATTAAGAATTTCCCTCTTGCTTCAGGACTGGTCCTGACATTCCCTAGAAGATTAAAAATTTCCTCTTGCTTCAGGACTGATTTGGTAACGCAAGGACGTGTAGTGCAATAAGAAATGATCATTTAAATGTCTCTGGATTGGAAAAATTTTAGTCTATTACAAGCCCATGGGGAGGAAGGAATCAATTTTATTATACGTCCCTGGAGAATTCCACATACGGTATTATACGCCTCTGGGTAGGGAGAACAAAATTCATTTCACGTCTGTGAGTAGAGGGATTCAATCTATTAATAATAACGAGTAGAGGGATTCAATCTATTACACCTCCCTAGGTAGGGGCAGTTCAATTTATAACATGCACCAAGGTAGGGAGAATTCAGTAATCGATGAAAAGTAGCAATTTAAAACGATACAAATCGAAAACAAGGCCACGTTAATTACAAGGCCTAAACTCCTAAAGTAAGGGGCGGAATGAATGAAACATCAACCGTTTCTCAGATTGCCTGCTACTTTGAAGAAATCAAGTCTTGATAATTTAACAGCTGACTTTCGCTTGGCAATACAGTGTATGCCTTGTTATTGTCAAAGTGACGTGACTCCAAGAATCATCACCAATGTTCACACTGAGGCAAGAAACGACTGGGATCAGTAACGAAACGGGGTCATCACATGACCCAAATGTTGCGATGGCTTTCTAACAGTCAATATTGATCATTATCACGTAGTCTACGTCTAGGTCAGATCGTGTCCGAGACATTCGTACGTAATAGAAGTATATCATTATATAGTGTTAGTGATGTGTCACCTATCATTTAAAAAAAAAAAAACATTCCGATAGCACATGACAGAAAAATGTTGACACGGACACAATATGTAAACATCAAACACGCCATTATCAATTGAACCTTTAAGCCAGACTGTGGCGGTGTGTATTACACTGATGGCCGTACGTTATGTAGGTCTATAAAACATAAATACGTCCACTGTTTAGTGATGATTTGACTATTCACGATACAATAAAGCGGGTTTACATGGTCCTGACAATTTCTGTCCCTGCAGAAACCATTTTGTACACCATGTAACATACCATGTTTCTCCAACCCGTTATAGAGCTTACTTCGGACGACGGTTGACGATGTCGCATTAAACATGACATGGAACAGACAACTGGGTTATACCCCGACAGACTAAAGAATACATGGTTTCACAATTGGGTTGTCCAAAACTTGTTTCCAACTATCCGACTCCATAGTTAAAACTGTGACTAATTAAAGAATCATTATACCCATATACGTTAAATCTGCTAGCAAAGCCATTGGACTTCTAATTTCCAAGTTTTACCATGCTGATGGAACTACCTCTTCTGTTTTATTATTTTACTCTGCCATTTGGTAAGGTCCACAATCGAGAGATGAAGGAGTTTATGAGTGCGACAAAAATCCATCGAACATTGGCGTTATTGGTGAAATGGGTGGTTAGTAAACAAAGATTTGAAGTTTTACGCCTGTACTGCCGTGTTAATTCTGTTGATCACGAACGATTAGTAAACAAAATTCACATTTAGTCAAAGTGTAGACATAACTCGTGGGATGTCCACGCCATTCGACTCAGTGAAAAATATAACTTACGTAACATTTTGGAATCCGGAGTCAAGCCCTCGTCGTATTGTTTAAATGTCTTTATTGCTAATGTTAGATAGAAGGATGAAGATGACTTTGGTACGACCGTGGGCATGTAAATGAAAACAACTTGCATACATACAGGAAACTAAAAACCCAAACAGGGCATACATAGTTCCTTCCGTAGTGCTCTGACCAAGTTATTGACATGGTAACTCCCCCTTACGGATAGAGAGATTGGTCGATATAGCAGACCCCTAATTCCACTATATACAAGCAGTTTTTGTCCTTTTTTGCACTAACTCAGTGGAGACCGCAGTTCATTTTTTGTGTGAATGTCCTTCGTATAGTGACTAAAATTGGGTCTCTTCCATCATATGGAAAAAAACACCTGTGATATTTTCAAAGATTGTAATAAATTTTTTTTTTTTTTATTTATGAATGGATATCCAAGATATTCTGTTTTATTAAGTAGGAGAGGTGTTTTGTATGTACGTAGAAGGGGGATGTTTGTCAACTATATCTAAAGTAAATAACCTATAGATAGTATATGAATCTTTTAAATTCGTATGTTTTTTTTATTTTATGTAGAAAATGGAACTCTTTTATCAATTACAGAGTCTCATAAGTCATTGATATTACTATCAATTTTTATTTGTTTGTCTCAGATACCTGTTGTAAACGTGTATTAACATGTGAAACTTAAATGAGATATTTGATTGAGTGATTAATTAGTTGGTTGGTTGATTCATTGATTGATTCATTGATTGATTAATTGATTGATTGATTGACTGACGTTTATCAAATCCAAGCCGATTCCGAAAAGTCGATAGAGTGTCATAATTATTCAATAAGTACATTAATGAATACAAAAATTAGTTAAATAAATAGAGCTGCTACACATGAAACCATCTAAATAATCCACTCTACCAAAAGGTTACATATATAAATATCAACAAAGCTTATTTTTGGATATCTTTATACAAATTCTTATCGAATAAACCATCCATGTACCTAGATATGTTACATTCATACCGAGATTTGTTCAAGCACTTAGCAGGATTTCCTGCTGAATTCGAAGAAATTGTCGATGGGGTCTACTGTTTGTAGGATATATTGAATGTTGTATTCTATTTTTACATTTCTTTTTTCGAGATAAGTAAATAGATAGATAAATGAATGAATTAATATCTGTTAATGAACAAATATACGTATACAAAATGTTATGATCAACAGCAATAAAGTATAATCGAAAAACAAACAAAACGGGAAAAAAAAGGATAGTAAAAATAAAAACAAAGAAAAGCACAGGTGCTCATACAACAGTAGAAAAATCTTACAATGTAAGGAAATTTATTTCCTCTCGGTTATCATGGATATTTTCAACACGTGATAGACTATACACATATTTAAAGAAAAACAAACATTTACCATCTATCCCACAATGTGGTTTACAAACTGCCAAATATTTATTAGCAGTTTACAAAACAGTTCACTGTGTATCTAAATCGTACTCTGTAAACACTAGGGAAATGTCTTACTGATGTAAAATCACAGTTACTGTTGAACACATTAGTGTGACTGAGTACAAAATAAAAATCTCGAAATCTTGAATTTACAGAGGAATGAAATGACAGGTACAGTGTAAGATAAGGCTGTATGACAGGAAACACAGACGGCGAAGTAAGGTTTAACAAAGGCCCGATAGGACTGACCTTCAGACGAATTTTATCTGGAACTTACACAAATTGGGGCGTACCAGGTTCATAAACTTATCTAAAATTTTAAAAACAAAATATGTCATAAGTGCATGTTCAATATAGCATTCAAGCGCTGCACTGTTGGTCACAAAAAGACCATCCTCTACATTTCAGTAAATGTGCGTGTTTTTTTTCTTCTTTTATGTTTGTTTTTGTTTTTGTTCTCTTTATTATTTGTTTTGTGTTGTAAGTGAATGTTTGTGTGTTCTATTACATATATGTGCATACTTATGCCCTGTATTATCTCATACAAAGAATAATTAATTAATTAATTAAATAATTAGATGAAATAAATAATGACCATGTGATCAAAAGTGAAAACTCATGTAATATCCTATCTATAAGACAAGACAAGATAGTATTTCTCTATGATAGTCTATAGAATTGTCTTAGAAATACATCTTCGTATGAATTTACGATGACATGTGATGTGAAGAGAAAAAATGACACTGATCCGATCGCATTCATCGCCATATAAATGATAAGAGGCCGCCTCAATTCCAGTCTCCTCTAACCCCTTTTGAAAACTAGTATACAATATTATGATTGATATGGAAGATATTGTCCCCGTTGGCTTCATGCCAATTCTAAACGTCATGTTTTTTTTTCAAATAATTTCTACGATTTATTAACATATTTAAAAGAAAACTGGAAAATTAATGTTTAAACGATTCAAATTTTGGAGAAAGGTAGATTCATTTTGATTGTTACGTTTTGCTATTTAGAAGCCCGTGCTGGAGTGTGGAGTAATATGTCTGCTGTATCGAGCATATCGTAATAGGCGATTAATTGTGGGGCAACTATATCACTTCATGGTCGTAGAAAGAGACGAGATGTGTCTCTGCCTACCTCGAATACCTGCAGTGTCGGCGAGTTTCTTGCTTGTTTTCTACCAAGGGGATATTGAAGACACCAAAAACAGATACGTTTGCCCCAATACACACTTGTGCGCTTGATGTGCTACTTTATTTCCTATCTGCTATCTTGTTGTTCCTCTGGACTCCTGTTCCTTTATGACCCTGTCTATTGTTGTCTCCCAAGACACCTGTCTGCAGATATTACCCCCGTTCTTGGTGTCCCTCATGACATCTGTCCTTAAAGGACCCTTGCTGTCAACACCTGTCCTCGTATGACCCCGACTGTTGGTGTCTCCCTAGACACCTGTCCTCAAATGACCCCGACTGTTGGTGTCTCTCTAGACACCAGTCCTCACATTACCCCGACTGTTGGTGTCTCCCTAGACACTTGTCCTCATATTACCCCGACTGCTGGTGTCTATCTAGACACCTGTCCTCATATTACCTCGACTGCTGGTGTCTCTCTAGACATCTATCCTCATATGACCCCGACTGTTCGTGTCTCCCTAGACACCTGTCCTCATACTACCCCAACTGTTGGTGTCTCCCTAGACACCTGTCCTCATATGACCCCGACTGTTGGTGTCTCTCTAGACACCTGTCCTCATATGACCCAGGTTGTTGTTGTCTCCCTAGACACCTGTCCTCATATGACCCTGACTCTTGGTGTCTATCTAGACACCTGTCCTCATATTACCCCGACTGTTGGTGTCTCTCTAGACATACGTCCTAAAATGACCTTAGCTGTTAGTGTCTCTCCATATGCCCGTCCTTATGTAACCCCGTCTCCCTTATCACACGTCCCCGTATGACCCTGGCTGTTGGTACGCCCTAAACATTCATTTGATGTCCCTATTGACACCCGTCCAAATATGACCCTGGCTGTTGGTGTCTCCCGAGACAGCCGTCCTCATATGGTCCGGTCTCCCTAGACACACGTCCTCATATGACCCGGTCTCCCTAGGCACATGTCCTCATATGACCCTGTCTCCCTAGGCACATATCATATGACCCTGTCTCCCTAGACACATGTCCTCATATGACCCTGTCTCCCTAGACAGCCGTCCTCATGTGACCCTGTCTCCCTAGACAGCCGTCCTCATATGGCCCGGTCTCCCTAGACACACGTCCTCATATGACCCGGTCTCCCTAGGTACATGTCCTCATATGACCCGGTCTCCCTAGGCACATATCATATGACCCTGTCTCCCTAGACAGCCGTCCTCATATGGCGCGGTCTCCCTAGGCACATGTCCTCATTTGACCCTGTCTCCCTAGACAGCCGTCCTCATGTGACCCTGTCTCCCTAGACAGCCGTCCTCATATGGCCCGGTCTCCCTAGACACACGTCCTCATATGACCCGGTCTCCCTAGGCACATGTCCTCATATGACCCTGTCTCCCTAGGCACATATCATATGACCCTGTCTCCCTAGACACATGTCCTCATATGACCCTGTCTCCCTAGACAGCCGTCCTCATGTGACCCTGTCTCCCTAGACAGCCGTCCTCATATGGCGCGGTCTCCCTAGGCACATGTCCTCATTTGACCCTGTCTCCCTAGACAGCCGTCCTCATATGACCCTGTCTTTCTAGACAGTCGTCCTCATTTAACCCTGTCTCCCTAGACACCCGTCTTCATATGACCCTGTCTCCATAGGCACACGTTCTCATATGACCCTGTGTCCCAAGACATCCGTCTTCATATGACCCTGTCTCCTTAGACATCAGTCTTCATATGACCCTGTCTCCCTAGACATCCGTCTTCATATGACCCTGTCTCCCTAGACAGACATTCTCATATGACCCTGTCTCCATAGACACATGTCCTCATATGACCCCTGTGTCCCTAGACAACCGTCCTCAGATGACCCTGATTCCCTTGGAACATACATGTCCTCATATGACCCTGTCTCCCTAGACAGCCGTCCTCATATGACCCTGTCTCCCTAGACACGTGTCCTTATATGACCCTGTCTCCCTAGACACATGTTCTCATATGACCCTGTCTTCCTAGACAGTCGTCCTCATATGACCCTGTCTCCCTAGACATCCGTCTTCATATGACCCTGTCTCCCTAGACACACGTCCTCATATGACCCGGTCTCCCTAGGCACATGTCCTCATATGACCCTGTCTTCCTAGACAGCCATTCTCATATGACGCTGTCTCCCTAGGCACATGTCCTCATATGACCCTGTCTCCCTAGACACACGTCCTCATATGACCCGGTCTCTCTAGGCACATGTCCTCATATGACCCTGTCTTCCTAGACAGCCATTCTCATATGACGCTGTCTCCCTAGGCACATGTCCTCATATGACCCTGTCTCTCTAGACAGCCATTATCATATGACCCTGTCTCTAAAGGCAGGCGTCTTTATATGATGTTAATTGTTTGTATCTCCCTAGACAACCGTCCACATTTGACCCTGTCTTCCTAGACAGCCGTCCTCATATGACCCTGTCTCCCTAGACACATGTCCTCATATGACCCCTGTCTCCCTAGACAACCGTCCTCAGATGACCCTGTTTCCCTTGGCACATACATGTCTTCATATGACCCTGTCTCCTTAGACATCAGTCTTCATATGACCCTGTCTCCCTAGACACATGTTCTCATATGACCCTGTCTCCCTAGACAGCCGTCCTCATAACGCCCAGTCTCCGTAGACACATGTCCTCATATGACCCTGCCTCCCTAAACACATGTCCTCATATGACCCCTGTCTCCCTAGACAACCGTCCTCAGATGACCTTGTTTCCAATGGCACATACATGTCCTCATATGACCCTGTCTCCCTAGGCACATGTCCTCATATGACCCTGTCTCCCTAGACAGCCGTCCTCATATGACCCGGTCTCCCTAGACCCATGTCCTCATATGACCCTGTCTCCCTAGACACACGTTCTCATTTGACCCTGTTTCCCTAGGCAGTCGTCTTTATATGATCCTGTCTCCCTAAACAGCCGTCCTCATATAGGACATATTCAGGTGAAATGCCCCATAAAAATGTTACAGAAACCAACGTAAAGCTCGTTTCATCCTGTCCAAAATTACGGAAATTTGACAGATGTGCAATGTAAGTCGGCAAAACAGCGTAGCTAATACATGTGGCACTGTTGCCTATTCCTCATACTTTTTGATATCAAACATGAGACAGGGATTTTCAGACAGCTTTAGAATACTACATTACATATACATTTTTCTCGGCTTGATTTGCTGTATAACTACAGTCACTGTAGAGGTACACATATGTCCTTTCGTCGAATGATGTCTCGTGGTGTGTTGGTGCCAGGCAAGCTCAAATTTTAGACTGGGGTGCCCGTGTTGTGATATTTCTGTAATCACATGAACACCACCGGCCTCCATGGATACAGTTAAATATCATGGTATAAGAAAGACAACTCGAAAGGACAGGAAAGTATCGACAACATGTAAATCAAATCACGAAGTTTTACAGCCTTTTCCCGCCTTTTCCCAGTAAAGTATCGCTTTCTGTCTTTTACATTACACACCGAAGTAATTGTTAAACCTCGTATCAAAAAGACCATTATCGATTATCATGTAACTGGTTTTTATTTTCATTCACTAACCTCTTTATTTAACTTATTGAAATTAATAGATTAAAAAAGACTTCAATAAGGTATTAGATAAAGAGCACTTTAAATGAAAAGTCCATTGTAGCATGGGATTCATCTGTAGACCTTGATAACTTTCGACATCAACAGTTCACAGTTAAATGATATC
Source organism: Ylistrum balloti (assembly GCF_031769215.1). Lineage (NCBI taxonomy): Eukaryota > Metazoa > Mollusca > Bivalvia > Pectinida > Pectinidae > Ylistrum > Ylistrum balloti. The sequence goes on along the minus strand of NW_026782600.1, from coordinate 111,059 downwards.
ATATCATATTTATCGAATTCTGTAATTGTTATGTTTCATACATGACATGTTACGTATACATTTAAAAATACAATGTAAATATCAACATTGATTAAGTTAATTTATACGCTGTTTAAATAAAAACCATTGCTTCATGTGGTTGTGATATAAATAGACAAGCGCATGTACGCTGTAAAATAAAATGTAAGGCTTTTATCATCTATATCAGTTATAGCTGTTTATGGACCACTCACAACACACAATCAATTAATCTCCTACTTACGACTATATTTACGATTTAAAGACGGCTTATCAACTGGGTACCGACATCGGAATTTTATTATTTGATACGGGCCATGGCTCATAATGGTTTTATTTACGTTATCAGAAACATCAAGCCGCATATACAATATGATTTGTATATCGTATGAAAAAGCATACGTTGTACATATCCTAATCAATCTCACTTTGTATGTAGACCTAAGCTTATATATAGAATTGTCCCAGGGCGGCGAATTGTTGGTGAACTGTTAAATGTCAGCAGTAGGTCAGTTTGTGTTACAATAAGCGGTTTTGATTTCATACGTCCCTGATTTCATTTTGCATTTATAAGCATATTGGCAAAAATTAGAATAAATAAATTTGTTTCGAAATAGGTAAATATGGGAAATAAATCCATCTGCATCGCCAAGAGTAAACCAATTAGTATTGAAATTTGTAAGAAACATAGGTATATATTTACCTCAGAGGAGTTAACATACCAGTGCGGATGTTGATTTAGTTAAATTGAGACAAAAGTATAAAAAAAATACTCTGAAGACTTGCAACTGTAGTGTTTATCGGATTAAAAGTAACTTATTTCAGATACTAAAAATAGATCCCTTGTAGCAAATAAAGTGATACTTTCGTTCATAATGATATCATTATTTTGAATTAATTGTAAGTATACTATATATTCCCAGTAACAATAACCTAAATGGTAAAAACCAAATTTTGGCCTAGATAATGACCTCTCATATTTTGCCCTCTTGTTCATTCACATTCGAGTTCGCATTTTTGGTGACGTAATGCGCAAATGGCTGTGCGCAACAGATACTACCGAAAATGGAGTGTATTCATAGAACGGTTAGCAACTGTCAGCATGATCTTGCACTAGCAACGCGATGGACTAAGTAAGATACCAGTTTTGTAATTAGTCAAAGGAAATAAGGAAAGAACATGGCTTCACGGAGACACAGAGAAGATTTCGATGGCAAAATCGCAGGCTTGTATGACATGGAGGATACGATCGGCCGAGGCCATTTTGCCGTAGTCAAACTTGCAAGACATGTTTTCACCGGCGAGAAAGTAGCGGTAAAAGTCATCGATAAAACTAAATTAGATGATGTTTCAAAGGCTCATTTATTCCAAGAAGTAAGGTGTATGAAGCTTGTTCAACACCCTAACGTTGTCCGGCTTTATGAGGTGATCGATACACAAACTAAATTGTACTTGATTCTGGAGTTGGGAGATGGTGGAGATATGTACGACTACATCATGAAACATAATAAAGGACTAGAGGAAAAAGTTGCCAGACGATATTTTAGACAAATTGTTGAAGCCGTATCTTATTGCCATGACCTACATGTTGTACACAGAGATCTGAAACCTGAGAACGTAGTATTTTTCGAGAAGTTAGGAATAGTGAAGGTGACCGATTTCGGTTTCAGTAATCAGTTTAAACCTGGTTCAAATTTAGAAACATCGTGTGGATCACTGGCATATTCAGCCCCCGAAATTCTTCTAGGAGATTCATATGATGCCCCAGCTGTTGGTAAGTTAACATTACGTGACAAGAAGTATGAAAAATATGCTTATTACCGAGTGTTTATCATACCGGAAGTGGAAAAAATTCACTTCCTGTTATTTATAAACATCAATAAAGTTCGGCTTGGAAAAACACCTGTTCGCAATTTTCCAGGTGTTATCGATATAACTCTTACTGGTAACAATGTATGAGTAAATTTGTCACTCGTTTAAAAAGAAAATGACCGAAATGATAGCTATTATAGGATACTGTTAAAATCGGGATATGCGGTGATGTATAACACCCCACCCAGACTGGCATACATGAAGGATTATCATATAGAAGTTACACACAGTACACTGAATGTGTACATGCAATTTTGATGTGCCAGATATAACTAATTAAATACTTCCTACACAAAGATAGTTTAGTATTGGCAAGTAGTGGTATATATGTGTTTATTATCTACTTAAATCATTGTATAAGTTGACTTCGGGTACTCTGATCTGGAGTTCAGTTGGGGTCAAAGGAAATGCAGTATGTCAGTTGGTGGCAACACACTTTATAACATCAAGACCAAGATCTGAGATGTATGGTTCAATGCCTTCTCAGGGTGGTTTATGTTTCTCAGGAGTTACAAGAGCCTTGAATGTCCTGCACTATGTGGATGTGTCCTTAGGCAAGACTCTTTATTCCGGTTGCTCTGAATGTTATAGCATGCAGCAGGCCTCCAGCATGTTGTATAGTGAGGTAGCCACCAGCTACTACAAAATATCTTTCCACTTTAGGATTACATTGGCTGTTTGCAAGGCGATAAATCTAGCAAAAAAAAAACAAATATAGTGGTCCAGGTTTTGAATTATGGGCAGGTGTTGGAATTATAAGTCCTTAATACATTTTACATTGTATTACTCTCATTGTGTAACTGTAGGGACAACAGAAATGTGAACGACAAGTTTTTTGCTGAGAGTGTCAGTCTAGAGTAGGATCTTTTAGGTTCAACTTCAAATCCTGGTCTATGTGATGTTGTTTGACACATTTACTTAAATAAGCCCTACCCATTATAATTTTTCTATATTTAATGTGTTTTGATTCTGTTTGAAGCACACTTGATTTTATACACTTTACATTTTGACATGTACGTACCTTCAGCATTAGTAGTATAGTATATGTACTATAGTTTATCCAAAAATGAGCTCATATTAAAAATTATGATGATAAAAAGAAAGATTGTCTTTAAAAAATAACAGCATATAGTTTTGGATGTTTACATCTGGCATAAAACACTACAAAGTTTCTAACTAACATTGTGTTATTACATTACCGGGTACATATATATTCATTTTAGGATTTTTTAAGCAAGATTCCCAATTCTTGACCTTGATCACCAATTCAATTCCTTGAAACTGATTATTTTTAATATAACTTAAGGGTTCTGAAGATCAGCTTGAAATGAGAATATTTGAATGTCACAGAATTTGGTAGTGTGGCAAAAGTTCTTTAAATTTGTGATGTCTGTGTCTACATGCAGGTAATCTCCTGTAACTTCTGATAAAACGTTATTATTAGTTTTTTAAAGATGAATTCATATGGCAATATATATATGTCTATAATCTATGAATAAATTAGATATTTCACGTGTCATTTTCTATGCATTTTGCCTTATTTGAAGGTGAAATGTGTAATGGTATGTGCTGCATATATCTTAAGGTATGAGGTCCGGATTGTTGAGACATATATCATTTGAGTGTCCTGTCTGTTCATGGTGTATTAGGTGTAGGTGAAGATACCATTTTGACAAAGCAAAATGCAAATGCAGACATTAGCCTGTTCAAATCTCTCCCTATCCACGCCTCATCTCATTGACTATAACATCTTATTAGTTTCTTTATTATGTACATTATGCCATATTGGGTATATTTTGTACTCAGCAATGTTAATCTTTTCATAATTTAACCACATTCATCTTAACTTGTAACTAGGCCATCATATGAGCACTTACTTACACCTCAGTAAATACTCTTTCTTTCCATGCATGTGAGAAAGATTTACTGGGAGGTGAAAATGCAAGAATGTGCTTTAGAATAAAGTTAAGGATGTGCTGCACTAGTAGATTTGTTACACTCATTGACATATCTCTATACATATGTTTTGTAGTTGGTTTTGGTGGAAGTGTATGATAAACTTAAATTTTTTTCCAGTCTATCAATCTCAATTTGTTATATATTTGTATTTTAAAATTGAACAGCATATGAATCAGTGGGAGTACAGTACAATGCTTTTAACATCCTACGACAGAATTCAACGCTGAAGGCTAGTTATCTTGTTATGTTTCCGTAATTAGTCTAAGTTGGTTATCCGGTAAACATTTCGTTTTTTCACCATTCCATTGCATAATTTAATCAAAGGTGATGTCAGACGCCTTCTGAAACTGTCAGTTGTGAGATTGGAGGTATTTTCTTAGAACTAATTAGTCCTTATTTCATACTTTTTTGGCTAAATTGCTGCCAAATGTAGTATGTTTACCAGAGTTGTTGTGAATGACAATGATATGCAGATTCAGAGAAAAACTAAACTAAGTTGTCAATGCAGGACATTGTCACAACTATTAGATATTAGGATAAGGTTCTCTCTGCCAACCCGCTTATCTGTGAGTGAAATCTTATAACATTCCTGTCATACATGACAATGACAGGCCACCTCAAAAACATTGAACATTGACAGGACATTCCTTGAATGGCAGCTGGATCTTATTATCCTTTATTGGACACAATAAATGGACAGATCATGAAATGTCTCAGTACCCCAAACAATTCTACAGATGCACTCACTGTATGCTTCCTTCAGAGTTTATTAAATCATAATTTCTGTTTTTATTTATACTTTTATTAAAATGATGACTATATGTGTTGTAAATATAGATATTATAAATTCTGTATTCCTTCTAATGTTGCTATCAGTGTTCCTTCTAATGTTGCTATCAGTGTACAGAACATTTGATATATAAATTCTGTATTCCTTCTAATGTTGCTATCAGTGTACAGAACATTTGATATATAAATTCTGTATTCCTTCTAATGTTGCTATCAGTGTACAGAACATTTGATATATAAATTCTGTATTCCTTCTAATGTTGCTATCAGTGTACAGAACATTTGATATATAAATTCTGTATTCTTCTAATGTTGCTATCAGTGTACAGAACATTTGATATATAAATTCTGTATTCCTTCTAATGTTGCTATCAGTGTACAGAACATTTGATATATAAATTCTGTATTCCTTCTAATGTTGCTATAGTGTACAGAACATTTGATATATAAATTCTGTATTCCTTCTAATGTTGCTATCAGTGTACAGAACATTTGATATATAAATTCTGTATTCCTTCTAATGTTGCTATCAGTGTACAGAACATTTGATATATAAATTCTGTATTCCTTCTAATGTTGCTATCAGTGTACAGAACATTTGATATATAAATTCTGTATTCCTTCTAATGTTGCTATCAGTGTACAGAACATTTGATATATAAATTCTGTATTCCTTCTAATGTTGCTATCAATATACAGAACATTTGATATAGCAACATTAGAAAGAATGAAGAATTTATATATAATATATTCTTTGCATTGCTGGCAACAATTAGAATAAGCACAGAATTTCATGTGCTATATACAAATTGTAGCTATCAATAGACATTGGCTGAATTATATTACTGTTGTTTACATGAAACTAAAGCCAGGCAATTGGGCAAGTGGCTCTATTGAAAAAGATAACGCGTTAACTGTTGATGAAACCAGGTATTGGTATTGGCCATTTGTAGGTTTGTGTTTATATGTGGCGGAAAATTGGACCAGATCTGTTATACAGATTGCTACACCCAACACTAACATGCATGCATATGGCAAATCTGTATCTGTTTGGTGATATATATAGGATTAGCAGTTCCTATTTTTAACCTTCCGATCAAAGTGAAATATATTTAATTTGGTACATGATATGTATCTGACTTGTAAAAATAGTACCAAACAGGACAAAGTTTGAGGTTTTGAAAATATTGCTAAGCCACCGCCACCTTCCCCTAAAAAGATGACTAGATTTGGCATTATATGGTAAGCAACTTGTATTAACAGGAATAAAAACATTGCAGGGCTCTCCTTAGGTATGAAGGCCTCCTCAAGTCATTGGTTGTTTGTTTAGAAGGGATTTTCATTTACCTAACAGTTTTGTGATGTGTAATGTACAAAATCTTAATTATAAATTGCATCACCAATCCTTAAAGGTTGAGATAAATGCAATGTCGTTTCCATTTAGATTGTTGGATAAAAGTTCTTCAAAGAGTCTGATCATTTATTTCTGTTTATTGACATCAACGTATATGTACATTGTATAGATATCTGGTGCTGAAGGGTAGGATACTAATTTTGGGACTTGTGTAAATTTCGTTCCAAATATAATGATATGGATATATGGTTGAATTACATTTGTCAGAAAAATGTGCCCCTGAAAAAATGTTCTCGCCCAGTTTAGAATCTGGTTAAGAATGTGTGGGGCAGTGACAGTACTAGAATGTTGCTCCCCTGTGGAGGTGAGATAGAAGTATTCTCAGTCTGATGATGAACATTCTAAACCGGATGCTTGCCAAGTTTTTACCAAGTGTTGGGATCTGCCTATCTCGGGGAAAGGATTATCTTTATGGCCTTGCTGACCTGTACAACTTTGTTGTTGTCTCAGTATTAACATCATTGACATTATACATTTGTTGATATGACATGATCTGACAAGGAAATCTGATAACAGTCTGTAGTTCAGGGTAAGACAGTATACTGTAGAATCCAAAATTATATCTTTTAAAACAAAATAATACAGAAGTACACATAGGTGTAAATGTTTCACTTATATATATTGGGGTTGGTGTGAGAAGTTGCACTCAGATTTACATTTAGAAATTGCTACAAACTGAGTTCACACAATATACCCTTTACGTGTAACAGATGACAAGTTACTTAGAAATGATTGAGATCACTTATAGTTTCCTATGTTCTAGATATATACATATAGCTGGTCTTTTAATCTTAAACAGTGATATTAATATAGTCCACATCTTCTGAAGTAAAAACAAGATCTTTAAATCTAAATTGTTATACATCTTATGCTGTTCTGATTCAGCATCACAAAGTAGAGAATGTGATGAACAAATACAGATAAAAAGAAGAACTTTCATGCAACAGTGTTTCTGTATCATTGATATCTACACACAAATCCTTTATTCCTTGAGTCCATCAACAACGGGGTGCAATTTGAATACTACAGATCACATAAAAAATGTACCTTGACAGCACAAGGGATTAACATCCAAGGGTAAAATCTGTTCTTTCAGCCACTCCTCTATTTTTAGATAATGAAATTGTTTTGTACATCTGTGTTGATTCTTCTGCACCCACACTATTTGTGGTTGACCATTTCTTATTGGACCCTGGAGAATACTCTTATGTCCATAGATGTCTACTTTGTAATTCATACTACCAGACAACTTGTATCCTCAGATGGTCTAAGTTTTCAGCCCTGTAATATTGATTGTGATAAAGTTCAGCACTGATTTGCAAAGAGACATTGATTAGGCACTGATTTGGTTGCTGAGCAATATGTATGCAACCTGACTATTTAAAGATTGTGTTATTGACCAATATTGTAGATTCCTTGGTTTTTAGCTTTTATCATTGTCCAAGTGTAAGGGAAAAGAACAAAGGTTTCTTCCTTTTTCTTCCTGTTTTCATTAAATATAAATAGCTCTTAGTGAGTTTTTATCATGTCTGTTGGTCTTTATTCTTACTGTCATAGTGCACGGGACTGTCTTCTGCAGTTACACATTTGCATGTATAGTGTAAATGTTTATGCACAACTACAAATAAGTTTAAGAGTGTCCAGAATTGTAGGTTTTGTTTTAAAAGTTTGGAGTATCAAGAAATACATTTGGTATGGTAGTTAGGTACATTGTTTGTATTGTTAAATATTGTTTGTATTGTTACATATTGTTTGTATTGTTAAATATTGTTAGTATTGTTACATATTGTTTGTATTGTTAAATATTGTTTGTATTGTTACATATTGTTTGTATTGTTAAATATTGTTTGTATTGTTACATATATAGTTTTTGTTTTCCTGTAATTGAACACAATCAATTATTTAACACTCAACATTGCCATTGAATTAAATAAGTTAATAGAGAGAAAAAAAAGTGTCACTTGTGCTCCCGAGTAAAAGCTAGTTTACATATAAATTACCATATGTTATCACAATTGTGCAAGTGTAGCTTGTTTCCATACAAAGAAAGGGTTGTACATTTTGCAAAACTGTCAGAAAAAGGTCACATTTTTTATTTAAGAAATGCACAAATGATATTTAGTATGACCAATTACATAGATAGTAGACCTAAAACGAAAATATGAATGATGTAAACAAACATTGTAGATAGAAATGTGTTTGATCCATTTCTATATCTATTTTTTATTTACTGTGTGAAAAGATCTGGATCTATATGTACTGTGGCCACTTACAGTGTCTGTGCTTATTGTGGTGTAAGTGTTTGTACAATTAAAATAAAAGTTGTTTATCAAGTTTTATCCCATAAGATGAGAAGGGATGGACTGCCCTTAAGGTATTTCCAATAATTAGCAAACAGATATCCAACAACATTGTACCTATTTTTGTCCAGTTCCTGATTGATAAGTTATATAAGTAAGAATGTTTTCATTGAAAGCAGTGTTTGACACACTTAAGATATTTAAAAGAAAAATATTTAGGGTAAAATCTAATGCGTAATGCTGCTTTCAGATACCATAGGGAACATAGATACAAATTAGATCAGGAAAAGAGACACAAAGTGCTGCAGATCAATGCTTATTTGTGATTTACTGGTGTTTGAACATTGTCAGGTCCTAGCCTTGCTCCACTGGAAAACTCAATAGATCTAGAAGACACTATAGTGTGAGGTAGAAAGTGTTTGTTGGAGATATCGAGTGCATGGATCACTTTGCCGGCATTCTATACCATTTTCTCTTGTTTGGTCTGGTCACAGAATCGGTCATCTAAATACAGAACATGTTTTTACACCATGCTGTGGTTGTTTTCAGATTAGTGTTATGCTTGGCCAGATAGAGGTGCCAAGTTGGGTGAAACCCTTGATTTGATAATCTCTCTCCAAGATCTTTTGTATGTAAAGGACTGGAGATTATATTTATGCTAGATGTACTCAATGACCTTCATTTGGTGTAGTACTGTAGAAGAAGATTCCGAACTGATCATACTTGTGGAAGTAGTGATATGATTTATATATACACTGTATAGATATATACTTTGACCTTGAGTTTAACCTTGTATCAACAGTAGCTGTTGGGAGCTCGCTTGTTGCAAGAGTTGGACATGTAGCCTTGTGTCAGGTTCTATCAACATTCTTAGTGACAAGTACAACCTCCAACAACTTGCACATATGTTATATGGGCACTTGTATGGTACCAAACTGTGATAGATATATTGTAGCATTGCCAAGTGTTAGGATCTATGTGTCTGTAGGTGCCATTGGCACATAGAATGATCTAAATTAGTTACAGATCTTAAATACATATGGTTTGATCTGAGACCCTTTCTTTCCCCCAAAATCTTGAAAAAATACAATTTCAAGGCAATTAGCCTTGTTTGAAAATTGTGAAATATATTTTAATAGAGCCACAGCACACCTACAAACATTTTTTAGACTGATTATAGTCATATTCAGTTCATTGAGTGTACATGTAGTACAAACATACTAATTTGAATAATAAAAACAATAGCTCTATTGTTTAACTCTTCTTCTGGGTTTGTTTGCTGGCTCTTGTTGTCCCATCAACAGCCAGTGATATTTTGTCAGCAAAAAGGATGCGGGCACAGACTGGTTTGCTGTTTTAAGAAATACAAAATTATGTTTCATTTAATGATACGAGAGTTATCGATGAAATGAAAATAAAATAAGGTTTATAAAAGGAAAATTGTTTTCTGATTAAAGCATTATGTGGGTAGTGTTACCATATGTATTTGTTGGTACAGGAAAAGGGCTGTGCATAGAAAGTTTAACAGCTTTGAAGATAACAAGCTGAAAATGTTTTTTAAAAATTGTTAAAAATACATCTGATCTCACCTGACCCATAATCAGTTATACTGATGTGCCTGTGGTGATGACAGTATCCTGATTCTGCCATATTCAAGCTTATGCGGTTACAAAGATCTAATTATATACATGTATACACATAGCATACAAACAGGAAATTTTCATTGCCTGTTTCCAGCGATATTTATAGCAATACCAAAATAATATTTAGACAATTGCTGTACTACAATGAGTGTGGTAGTTGTCAGTATGGATTTGTATGGGGGTCATTCTTAATTGTCATATGCAATTTATCTAAAACCTACATTTGGTCTTCCCTGTAAAATCCATTATATTTCATTGATGTATGATAAATAATTATATATCTCTACTTTTATTTGTTAAGATACAATTGAAAATCTTAATATTGGGGTCATACAGAAATAAACTTATTTGATATATAAAAGGACATTGATGTTTGATATATAAAAGGACATTGATGTTTGAAATCTTTCTCTTGGAGGAGTTAAAATCATCAGATATGTAGTTGATTATCATAGGCATTTATCTAGATAGTGTTTATCCTGAAGTAAGTGAAAATGACAAAATTCAGATCCTAAGTTGAAACCAAGACTGGGCTTATTTCAGGACAGTGAAAATAGATATAGATGGGTTTATTACAAGACATGGACTTGTTGATGGTTATTATGGTAATATAATATTTCATAACCCTAATTAGTGTTAAATGAAAAAATCTCAATTACTAATAGATAAGACTGTTTAAGGGATTATGCCTTTTTTTCTTGGGTAACTTTCTTACTTATTTTAAGTTTGTTTCTAGTTCAGGATCTTAGAAATCCTCTACATTGCACATTTTAAGAGTTTAAAGTTTCATTATTACTTTTTTCTTTTTGTGAATTGAAACATTAAGATAAGATCATTCTCAAATCCCATTAGAGGTTTCTCTTTGTCTTTACATTGTAATTAGCTATACAGATTATAAAACAAGATATTACTAGATGAAAAAAAAGAAAGAAAATGAAGGATCATATCTAAGATATACATGTATGAGTCAATCTAAAATGACAGATTATTGTAGTGTGTCGTTTCATGACAATTCTGAAAATTTCTTAAAAACTGCAGTCCAGATTTCCTTATAAAAATTAAATCCTATAAGTTGTGATTACAGGTACCTGATGATTTTAATAATCATAAAAAGTTGTAATGATATAGTTGTATATTTTGTGACTCTTTATCTTGGCATATTAGGAACTGTTAACTTGACTTATATACATGCTTCTCTTTACAGATGTGTGGAGTCTTGGTGTCCTCCTGTACATGCTAGTGTGTGGTAGTCCCCCATTCCATGAGGCTAGTGACAGCGAAACTCTTACCATGATCTTTGACTGTAAATACCAAATTCCATCTCAACTTTCCAAGGAATGTAATGAGTAAGTAATAAAGTGATTTACTTAGGATTTTGGTCATTTTAAGGTAGTTGACCTTGCCTAAAAAGAAGTGTATGTTTTAATAATCAGTATTTTCCACTGTAAATCAATATTACAGAATTATTGAGATGAGATAACGTTAAATGTCTAGGTTAGGGAATACCATACATGTATATGTACTTAGTTACGATTGTCACTGTCATGTATTACTTGCTCATTTTATTTGGCATAAAATTTCATAAAAATCAGTTCTCATTCATTTTTACAAAGTTAGTTTATATGAGAGTTAAAAATCGGGTAAAAATAAAAGGGAAAAATAGTAACTACATAGATGATCTTCAGGACCTAAGTCCTTCACTTTGCAAATGTTGCTTTCCAGGAATGACTATGTAGTGCTTTGAAATTAGAAAAAGTCCCTTGTCAAGGGAAGTAACTCTATACTAGAATGTCGTATGCTTAAGATAGGGGAATGTACTCCTAGTAAAACATTCTGCAGCAAATTAAGTGGAACTTGTCTTCTTGCACAGTGATGTGACTATGTAAGGTATCAAGAAAACATGTAATATTACGTGTCCTAAATGATATTCAGCTTGTGACCATTTCAGCCTGATTAGAGTTACCACAGAAATGGTGACAATACACCCTCTAAATGAATTTTGCTATTTACTGTTGACAAGGAATAATTTTTTTTAGTATATTTCTAAATCAGATTGAAATCAGCATATAACAGTTACATCACAATGTAGTGAAGGTAAATGTAAGCAATGTGATGTTTGCCTGTAAACTCATTTATAACAACCATTAATTCCATAAGGAGACAATTCAGTGCTGCCCAAAACAAACACATTGACAGAACACTGACAGCAGGAAGACATCAAGCATTAGGAAGATAGATGCATGCAGATGAAAAACTTGTAACCAACCTATTTCACAATCATATACAAGAGTTTCTGTCAGAAATGTAACAAACATGTAAATTACCATGTTGATGATTTTTTAATAGAAACAAGAATTTTACATGCTAGTTAAAGTATGACTTTAAAAGTTTGGTTTATTTAATTAAATCTTCTAGTTGGGAACTCTTTCTGGTGTTATGTGGTTCTGATGTAAATTAACAGTGAACTGTACAAAAACAAAACCTGATAAATGATTGGTTTGGAGGAAGAGTTGAGAGCTATTGGGCTATGCGTTCAGGAAAAGTCTTTAACGGTTAAGTTTTCTTAATCCCTATGGAAATAGCACAATGGTGTGTGAAAAGTAATTTTAGAAATTGTGAAAATATTTCAGTACCAGCACAAAAATGCAAGGTCATTGTCAAGGGATAAACAACACAAAATTTTCAATCACTGAATATGAAATTACAACTACTGTAAATGTGTTTTCTTTCACAGTTACAGACTGTTGTGATTTCAGCAATACAAGTTCAAGGAAATTTACTTTTGTAAACAATGATGTATAAACCTTGTATAAAGCTTCATCTCTAATTAGTAAGTAGGGTCATTTAAAGACCATGATCATTGACCATAACTTTCAATACTTTATTAATTTCAAATGTGGTGATTAAAGCAGCCTTGCTAACTTTCAAATTAATTCAGTACTATTTTCATACATTGTGAAAGTGGATCAAAGTTATTTTAATGCTTTTACAGTGTATGGCATGGTATAGACAGGTGTCCGGAAAAGCACTCGTGCGGTCCTCATGGACAAGTGAAAATTGTCTCGGACAACCAGATTTATTTTTTTCAATCGTCCGTCGGACGAGTACTTTTTTCCAATGATATTAATGTTACAACTTAAATTTCAATAAAAATGTAAAGAAAATTTAAAACAAAGAAAGGTGTTTACGGTACTTTGAAAACAAAATATTCCAGTCTGCTCTCTAACTTTCGATTACAACGGAAGTCCCATGACGTCAAATATAGCATTCGGAATACCTTAGTCATTTTCCAGCTGTCATACTGATGTCAGGTGCCCTCGTTCTTAAATAAAAATAGAAAAAAAGTCACATGTCACATCCTCGCTGATTAAGTCACCATTTCATAGCTGAATTTGGACGAGTAAATTTCCAATCCGAACGAGTAAATTTCCAATCTGGACGAGTAAATTTTTCATCCTACCAATCCTGCGCCTGGTGGTTTAAAATATTTTGCCAGACCCCTGATAGAGGCTAGTAGTCTGAACAAGGATTTGAGACTCCATCACTCATGGAAATAAAATCATTGTCACAGATATTTAGTTACTATGCATTATAGCTATACATACCTTGTACATTAGGTTCAGACTTAACTGCACAGATGTAAATAATGATGTGTTTTATCAATGAATAAGGTTTTAACTTGAAAATTGTTGCTAATTATCATGTTTTAATTAGTTTTTGTGATTTTGTATTTGATGAATCACACAGAAAAGTCAGTTTGCAGTATTTTGTTGCGAAGACTGCTTCTTTTTGGATCTTTCTGATAAAACTACATTAAGAATTTCTATATGCTCATTCTTTTATTGGCACTATTACGCTGCAGCATGTTGTAATAGATTCAATGACATCATTTCCATTGAAATTTCTGTCGTTCTGTTTTACTTTTTTCCCTGGAATTGTTATCTTTCTGTTCAAATATATAATTAGTAATTAGAAATAAAATCAGAAAAACAGTATTATAAAATGTCTACTATTTCTAAGTGACCAGTAATAAAATAATCAACCTGATTTATTTTACATTAATTGTGAAGCAAGTTTTTCCAACTTCTATGAATCACTCTTGTTGGCTCAGATGGAAGCACACAAAGGGTCTTAGGTTGGGAGGAAACGGAGTACCCAGGGTAAATCCATGTGGTCGGGCAGGTGACCCCTACCTTTTCACATCCATTAGATGCTTAGATTATATGAATCAACATATAGATCAAATACACTGCTGATTATCATGTCAGATTATTTTAAAAGAACATTGGAAATGTTGACGGTTTTTGTGAGATTTTTCTTTGTTACAGACTTACAATATTAATTCAATGCCTTATGTCTCATGGTGACCAATTGTGATCACCTTTTATCTGATATCGTTGGTGAAATTTTGCTGAAACCTTCCAAGGCTAAAGAAGAACCATAATGGTGCCCACATCTAAGTAGCCTGAGGGAAGGGCCTATATGTCAAATTGACTCAAATTTCAAAAATCTAGTCAGTGTAGAATCAAATTTTCTTCATGGATTGAAGAGTCCAATGATGCATCTCTGAAATTGTTTATTTCATAGCCTCATGGTCTTGCATTCCTCCATGGGGAGAAGGTAAAATTTAGTTTAGTTTTATAGGAAATTAAAAAATTTTCAGAATGAAGTTGTTTATTTTCCATTGGTAAGAGTTATAAGTATAGAATGACAATTGGATGGTATGCATATATTAACACTGACTGACCTCCCAAGTGCTTAAAACCTATCACGTAAGCCTAACTATCAATGTCACACTTTCATTTTCATGACACTTGAAAGCTACTTACCCTATAACCTTTATATTCAATGTTGCTTATTCCAGGTGACTGTCAAGGTCATTAGGCACTTTGTATTATATGTAGCTTGATAACTATAAATTTACCGTCATTCCAGCCGACTTAAAGCCACAGAACAATGATGTATTTATCAGCATTTCTTCATCACTTGAGAAAAGTTTTGAACTAACTCAATTATCTTCGCTGTTTATGGCTAATGGCCTCATAGCAGTTTTGAAGTGTTATGTTTGTCCTTTTGATTATTCAACTGTTTATATTTATATTAATTATTAAGCTATTTTTTGTTACATACATTAAGTGTTAGAAACCATCATTCTTAGTGCTTTCTGTATATGGTAAGCCTTTGGTCAGTTCCAGCAAAATTAAATGAATATTGTTGAACTGTAAGAATTGTGTGAAATTATGCCAGTGAAAAGAAATTAAAGTTTGAACTGTCAGAGTCAACATTGCCCAAAATCACGATGAAGTGGTTAAAAGCATCCATGGCAGGAAATATTCTGAAGGGTTTTGACTACCTACATAGTCGGAGAGATAGTTAGAATCATTTGAACTAGGGAGGAAACTACAGATAAGTAATGGCATTTTCTGAATAAAGAATATTGTGATTATATTAAGATTCTCTTTTGAAACACTTACTGCACATATTTGACTGTTAAGAAATCACAGGCTTTATTTTGCTCTTCATCACCTAGGATATCGGAACAAATGAAACCATGTTAAATATAGCCCCAAAAATGTCTTCTTTTGTTTGTGGAACTTGTTATATCAGGATGTGAAGTGTTGACCTATGACTACAGATCAATGCTTGTTATAATTATGACTCCTACAATCATGTATTTGGCATAGTAAAGAGGGATAATTGAAATGTGAAGTTACTATTTGACAGTGATGACATTCAGTGGTCTTTATATACTAATCACTTGTGATACAGGGTTGGGCCTCAAGTTGTGTCAGCTGACGCAAGCATCGTGTGACGTCAAGATGTGAAAGAAATCACACTGAATCAATGCTATTTAGTGACATGTAGTGTAATTTGGTGTTATCAATTGCTTATAATGAACATTTACATCGCACGTTGAACATCGATGTGCTTAGTAACCACATTGAGTGATATTGCAATGCCAATATATTTATCAATAGTTATATGAGTGGTCTCACATAATGTTCAAAATGTTTTAATTGTAGGTGAAACAAAACCAGAAAAAGTTTAAACTATTACTATTTGGAATAAAACTTGCATGATTGAACTACCCGCCTGTTCAAACTGACCGAAGGTTTACTGTTACCATCTTTTTGATTTCCCTTCATTACAATTTTAGACCAACTGAAGTTCTATGTCATCCAAAACAGATGTAAAATTATGTTAATATATCATTTACAGACACTGATGGTCAATACCTGATGATCTAAAAATTTATCTTCACCAAAAATCTGTTTTATTCTGATGGTGGATTTCTTGCTGTTGATTATAAAAATATTTAATTCGATTTCTGGCTTAGTGCAGGCTACAATATTAACATCAATATTTCACTGTTTCATCCTTTTTAGACAGCCATGACATAAGAAGCTTACTTTGTTGATTTATAAACAAAATATATTGATTTATTGTTGACACCTATATCGGCAATGATTCCAGTGTGTCTTCACTGTTCATCATTGCTTAACCCACTTAATTTCTAAGTGGATCTTCCTGAAACTATGATTTTTTAAGTATGGGAGTCTCCTAAAAGTACAAGCATTAGAAAACAGATTGTGAGTCTGCAAGTGTCTGATATTAAGTGTTTATCACTCTCTTTTATTCACCAAAGTTAAACAGCTTAATTGATGTGGTTATGAAATGTGATGTGCATACTCCTATATATATAAGAGAATAGTTGCTTTAAGAAAGGGAGGAGCTCAAGTGCTTTATTAAACATGTTTATCTGTATAGATATATAAGCATTTGTTTATGTGTTTGAATTGATTCAGAAACCTGAAATAAAAGACAATAGATTATTGGAGAAGGCTTAAACGTTGATCAGTTCATTTACAGGTGATGTGTTCTTTTGATAAATCACATTTACAGTAATTATTTGATATACTTCAGAACAAACTAATGGTGAGACCCTCTTACTAAATGCACATTTTTAATGAAAACACAACACATAAGAATTCAAAGAGCAGAAGTATTCTAATGGGATTCTTTTTTCTTTTCTTTTTCTCGATACTTGCAGGTCCTATTATAGTAAAGACCTTCTACTTGTATGAAAATTATCTTATCTCAATCCTGTTCATAGAATATATAATGAAACTGCAGAATGTGTGTAGTTATCAAATATTGTCTGATGCTTGCCTGATAAGCACAACTGCTTTTGCATGCTGCAAAAACCCATATTTATACATTGCATCAAAAAGGACTTGTTAAATTATTGAGGACAACATTTGTATGTGCAGTGTAGATAACAAGCCATGGTTGTTGTTGATTAAAGCCCACTGCTATTAAATTCGGGACAGTAAAGATGTTACCATTATCAGCACCCAGAACATTTAAGTGGAAAGTTACATGTTGATTACCTGGACATATTGCAGAATTTGTGAATTATAACTCAACAATGGGTTTAATTTGATTATAAATAATTCAAGATTGCATTGGACCATTCTCTAAATGTCAAGATACAAAAGCTAATTAAGGGCTGTGATACCTACCGAAGTGAGACAAATTTAGAAAATGATTCAACCTTTCCAGATAAATAGTGTAGTTTATTGGAGATAGGGGGCACTACCTCTATTCTGTAGAAATCACTAAGCTTATATAATTACCTCTCACTGTTTCTGACCTTTATAAGTATATATGTGGTAACATGGAACAGTCTTGGTGTTAATATTTCACTTTCAAGTAAGGTAATGGATCTCTAATCAATAGTTTCTTTTATCTTTTTGTATTTATTTGTGTCCTTAAAAATCAATTAATTGCTTGCCCCTTGTGTTCATGGCCATCAATTATTGTATTCAGGGAACCTTACATCCATTTGGCCCTTTCTCAAAAAGGGCAAAAGAAAAGGGGGGGGGGGGCTAGTTTTTGATGTATTTTAGGTGAAAATGACCCTGGGCAAAAAAGTTTTATTCAATGACGAAAATATCCCTGTAAGTAATAATTAATCAGCATCCATTGAAAATGAAAGTGACTCTGCTGTTGATATATGAACAACTTGATGGTTTTATCAATTTATAGTTTTCACTCATAGTACATATATATATATTTATATATATCCAACCCCCAAAGACAGGAATTGAAAAACAGATTTTCTTTTCCTTTTTTATTTTTGGAGTGGGGATTGTGTTTATTGTCAGTATGTCAGATCGTTAGGTTATGATACTGAGATTATATAGAGAAGGTGACTCTCTGGAAAAATACCTGTGATTACAGGAAAAACCATGACATATTCATTACTTGATCCATAAGATGCAAATTATCACCTGAAATGGAACTAAGAAGAGATATTTCTTTCAACATTTCTTCGTTCTTGAACTCTACAAAACACTTGATGGCACATTTTCGTGGAAATCTCCAGTGTGATGTTAAATAAAGTTTCCTGGAATGAGTCTTCATGTGGTTGCATCACCAAGGTAATCATGTTATACAAGTTACATCTGATGCTGTAACTAAATCAGAGAAGTATGTGTCTGAAGATCACATGACTAAGCATACTTCAGTACCATCACTTCTACATCAACTTCCCCTTGGAGTCATATACCATAGATTGTATTTTGTGAACTTTAGGTAATTTTCAGTAAAGACAAATTGATGGTGACATGTCCATAAGTTTGAGTTGGTTTGACCTTTTCACATGTCCAATTTAAATGTGATTAACCTTTGATATGCTACTTTAAATCTTTGATTGGTGTGTCAAGGTCATAGGGGTCAAATTCAAAAAAAAAAAAACCAAAGGCTTAGAATAATGATATTTGACTGGTATGTTCCTGAGATAAAGCTGCACTAAGTTTGTAAAAAGAAATGGTCTTCACCCATAGGTTCTTCAGATGAAGCTTGCCAACTTTGCAATGAAAAAAAAATGTTTGTGAAAAGAACAAATCTTTATCCATATCTAAGGTCACAGGTGTTAGAAATGTTGAAACTATCAAACTCTGATGATGAACTAAAAGGCATGGAATCAAAACATTTGGAAGGAATTATGCCTGACAAAGTTTGTGGAAAAAAAAGACCTTGACCCAGTTAATTTTGATGAAAACTTCAAACCAATTCTTTTCATTAATCAATCGATTTTCCACATCACAATACATGTGTCGTCATTGTATTGATGATGTCAGAA
Organism: Ylistrum balloti; assembly: GCF_031769215.1. NCBI lineage: Eukaryota > Metazoa > Mollusca > Bivalvia > Pectinida > Pectinidae > Ylistrum > Ylistrum balloti. The sequence goes on along the minus strand of NW_026782600.1, from coordinate 91,916 downwards.
GTTTGACCACTGCATTCATAGCTGATATGAATGATAATTAAATTAGAGCTGGTAGAGGGCTGTATGAATCTGTAGTAAGCTATAGGAGAAAGAGTAAAGTTCTATAGCGACTGCTTTCTGGTTGAGGAGGGTTTAGGTATTTTCTGTACTTCAGAATTAGACAGAAAGGTGATTTACTAAAAAGTCACTGAACCTTTCGTTTTGCAGGCAATGATTTATTTCTTCTTTTGGGGCCAGATTGTCCAATATAGTGCTGGGAGGCGCTCTTGGCCTGGCACATAGAGTTATAGGTTACTATAACCTATAAGAGCTAGCAGAATATTGATTATAGCATAATATATATACAGTGGAGGATTGTGGAACTTAACCGCCTGCAGGTCCAGTGTAGACAATTCCTTCTGGATCTAACAGCAACACCAAAGGCGCTGGCAAAGATGAATTGTTTCATTGGCAATAAATTGTATCATTTTGCATGATAGATATATTCAGAATCCCCATCCCCAATCTGGGTACCTTTGGAGTTAAGTACAGCATCTCACCAAATGAGTGCCTCAGTCATTATAAGCCATATCTATCTTCTTTCTGATGCATTTGTCCCCTTCTTTCCTTAATGATTTACCAACTTAATTGAAAAAGTGTCGTTTATGGATTTTATTTAGGCTTCTGGTAGGATTAGCATTGCAAATGTTGGCATATTGCTTAACACACCAAGCGAGGTTGCTTATGAGGTTGAATTTGGAATGCATGACAAAGCATGGAGGTCTATGATGAAGAGAAAGTGCCTATAACACAATGTAGGCAGTAATACATGACGTGATGTTTAGTATGGCACTATAACAAAATTAAGCAGTAATATATTACGTGATGCATAGTACGGCACTGTAACATAATGTAGGCAGTAATATATGACGTGATGTGTAGTACGGCACTATAACACAATGTAGGCAGAAATATATTACGTGTTGCATAGTACGGCACTGTAACACAATGTAGGCAGTAATATATGACGTGATGTGTAGTACCGCACTATAACACAATGTAGGCAGTAATATATTAAGTGATGCATAGTACGGCACTGTAACACAATGTAGGCAGTAATATATTACTTGTGTAGTACGGCACTGTAACACAATGTAGGCAGTAATATATTACGTGATGTGTAGTACGGCACTATAACACAATGTAGGCAGTAATATATTACATGATGTGTAGTACGACACTGTAACACAATGTAGGCAGTAATATATTACGTGTGTAGTACGGCACTGTAACACAATGTAGGCAGTAATATATTACGTGTGTAGTACGGCACTGTAACACAATGTGGGCAGTAATATATTACGTGTGTAGTACGGCACTGTAACACAATGTAGGCAGTAATATATTACGTGTGTAATACGACACTGTAACACAATGTAGGCAGTAATATATTACATGTGTAGTACAGCACTATAACACAATGTATGCAGTAATACATTACTTGTGTAGTACGGCACTATAACACAAGGTGGGCAGTAATATATTACTTGTGTAGTACGGCACTATAACACAAGGTGGGCAGTAATATATTATTTGTGTAGTACAGCACTATAACACAAGGTGGGCAGTAATATATTATTTGTGTAGTACAGCAGATATCAATAATACATCAAAGGACCAATAATACATTTATACATGGTTTTTGACTAGTTGTTGTTTTCCTTTTGCTGTTTTTTACTTAAAGAAAATGGGGTTTGTATGTACTTCATAGAGAATATATAGGTACAGGTGTCTTCAACAATACCTCGTGAAAGGAGTACATGATGGAATAGAAACGCTGGCCAGGGTGAAATGCTTCTGTCTAAAACTAGAAAAATGATATATCACAGACAAAATTTGGGGATGAATTATGAGTTGCTTTGAAAAAAAAGAGTGAGTTATTGAAAAATCTAACAAAAACCTGTATTATAAAGGATGGTTTTGGTAGAGAATTGCATTTGGAAAGATTTCTTTATCAATATTTTGTTACATTAGGAAAAAACCAATTATAATCTGGAAGCCAATGTACCACATTTGCCACACCCATGCTGTTGAGTTGTATGTATCATCCAGATTAAGATATAGGTTATGATAGAGTGAGTAAGCAGCATATATACATCTGCAAGGCTTCCAACGATTGTATCAAATTACTGCAACTAATTCACTTCTTGAAAAATAGATTTTCGGAAAATATAAAAATTTCATTTATTTTTAGATGAAATAAATGATTAAAAGAAATGAATTATGGTAAGAACGATTTTGTCTAAATACTTCAATGTGTACAACACGGAGCTTGGCTGAATTATCAACCTTAAGTATGTTTTGATAATCTTCATTAAATTTTGTAATATCTTTTTATTATTTGCTTGACAATGTAATTAATTATACTAGTGTTTTGGCCTGATTTGTGAAGTATATCAACTGAAGAGAGATGATAATTGATCAATTTAATATCCTCGGGACCTGTGAAGCTATGTCACATTAGATAGGCTGTCATAATACTCAGGGGTTTTTAAGAGACGGGTTTGAAGAATGATCAGGATTTATTTAGCAGCGGTAATGAGAAAATGAGATAACATATATTTGTTTTAAGATTCTGAGGCTGTCAGAATACATAGGTCTTATAGGTCAGGTAACATTTAATCCATACTCTGGGAAATTCAGATTTCAAAAGTACAAGTGATATTTATAAAATATTTTAAGGATAGTAATTTAACATGTAACACTGACAAATAATTTTACTAAACAATAATATGGACAGCTGGACAGAAAGATATGCTTTGTATACACATTTCTGTGTAGGGAAGTGCTTGCTCCCTGCACATCTGATACCTGAAGTCATTTTCCTGTATGTCCTACACAATAATATTGGATGCATAAAATATTGTCTTTTCAATCACAAGGTACTTGAAATTTTTCAATCATGTGACTTAAGTACCAGGGTCTTTATGCTGTAGAATTTGTATTTTGATTGGATTCCATAAATCCATGCATTTGAGAAACATAAAATCCAACTTGTGTTTATTATTGCCAGTTATAATTATTGCTCTGTAATATGGTGTCAGGTTTATAAGGTATTGGAATTACCCAAATAAAAATCACATGGATTTTTTAAGATCTCCTGAGACAAAGTCCAGTGGTGTCTGTCCTTAATACCCCAACATGGTAGAATCAGATACTATTCCTGGTAGGAAGGATCTTAAGATGCTTTACCAAACTCTTGTACAAGTAGTATTTCTTATTTTCTCTTTTCTATACTTCAGATTTAAATCATTTCTGCTTGTGAGTTTACTCAAGTGACTGTTTAGCCCCTTGGGCCTCTTGTTTTTTTAATTTTGCTCACATGCATTTGCATGTTTGCATCAGGGATTGACAGAAAGAAGGATAGAGATTTGAACTCTTTTAATTGAAAAGTGATAGTCAAGAATGAGAATTGAATTGTATATTGAAGATAAACATTCAGATCAGAAATGTACGAGAGATATGACCTTTTCATTCTTTACATGTGGCATACTAAACCTACACAGAATCTGATGAGGGAAGATGTTGTAGGAATATACCTGTTCTGTTGGTTGTAACAGTTCAGGTACTATTCCCCCCCCACCCCCGCTACGTGGAAGTATTCTTGATTAGCATTGTTGCAGAGATGTGTCCATGACTTGATTGAGGTTACACTGAAATGTGGCTGATATTCTAAGCTTAGCCATGTCTTACAGAGCCACTCCATGCTATTTATGGTGCTGTCTTGCACATTTCATGATGAATCCTACACTTTTAAAATTCAACTGAAGATGGGGGAATATCTTGTTATCAGGCATGTGTTTGGTCTGCTTCTAGTCTGTGATATGAAAAGATAAAAAGACAAATATAAAATTTGAATGTAGTAGATATCTAGTGACAATGTTTATGTCTTAGAATGCACAAATGAAGTAATTTAACTACAGTGTTTATGTGTTAACAGTTGTATTTAAGTAATTACAAGCTACTCTGTTGAAAGTGTGGGGCCTTTGTTGTGGTCGTTCATTGATTAAGATCAGCTATACAGAAAGTTACTATGGCAACACAGTCTTGGCCTCTGATGAATTTTCTCCTGTTTTTTTACTAAGTTTTGACTAAATTTGGTACATAGAAATCTTTGCATCTGCACGGGGTATTAGTTATTCTGAAGATGACATTTCTAGTTTAGCTTGTTTTGTGTGTGAGTTATCCCCGTTTGTAACACGAGTTATCTTTCCTATGCAGTGATATTAAGATAACAATACATGTTTTTTTTGTATGATTGTTTCAAATTTTCCATTGAAATAAAGTTAAAAAAAATAAAGTAGTGAATTAGGAGGTATTTGAAACAGGTACATAATATGGTAAGGCTATCTGTAACTTCAGAGCGTCTATACCCACACATACCTATCAGGAGCTTCAGTGATAATGTCTGTATCTAAGAACCACCATACCCACAAACACCTGCCAGCAGTCTCGATGATTCTGTGTGCACCTCTAGAGCCTCTGTACTCACACACTGATTAGGAGCCTCAGTAATGATGTCCATATATCTAGAAGTTTCGTACCTACACACTCTCATTAGGAGCCTGAGTGATGATGTCCATATATCTAGAAGTTTCGTACCTACACACTCTCATTAGGAGCCTCAGTGATGATGTCCATATATCTAGAAATCTATACCCACACACTCTCATTAGGAGCCTCAGTAATGATGTCCATATATCTAGAAGTTTCGTACCTACACACTCTCATTAGGAGCCTCAGTGATGATGTCCATATATCTAGAAATTTATACCCACACACTCTCATTGGGAGCCTCAGTGATGATGTCCATATATCTAGAAGTTTTGTACACACACACTCTCAATAGGAGCCTCAGTGATGATGTCCATATATCTAGAAATTTATACACACACTCTCATTAGGAGCCTAAGTGATGATGTCTATATATGTAGAAATTTATACCCACACACTCTCATTAGGAGCCTCAGTGACAATATCAATATATCTAGAAGTTTCGTACTCACACACTCTCATTAGGAGCCTCAGGAATGATGTCCATATATCTAGAAGTTTCGTACCTACACACTCTCATTAGGAGCCTGAGTGATGATGTCCATATATCTAGAAATTTATACGCACACACTCTCATTAGGAGCCTCAGTGATGATGTCCATATATTTTGAAATTTATACCCACACACTCTCATTAGGAGCCTCAGTAATGATGTCCATATATCTAGAAGTTTCGTACCTACACACTCTCATTAGGAGCCTGAGTGATGATGTCCATATATCTAGAAGTTTCGTACCTACACACTCTCATTAGGAGCCTCAGTGATGATGTCCATATATCTAGAAATTTATACCCACACACTCTCATTAGGAGCCTCAGTAATGATGTCCATATATCTAGAAGTTTCGTACCTACACACTCTCATTAGGAGCCTGAGTGATGATGTCCATATATGTAGAAATTTATACCCACACACTCTCATTAGGAGCCTCAGTGATGATGTCCATATATCTAGAAGTTTCGTACACACACACTCTCAATAGGAGCCTCAGTGATGATGTCCATATATCTAGAAGTTTCGTATCCACACACTCTCATTAGGAGCCTCAGTGATGATGTCCATATGTCTAGAAGTTTCGTATCCACACACTCTCATTAGGAGCCTCAGTGATTATGTCCATATATCTAGAAATTTATACCCACACACTCTCATTAGGAGCCTCAGTGATGATGTCCATATATCTAGAAGTTTCGTATCCACACATTGTCAGCAGTCTCAATTTTGATACTGTGATGTTAGCTGTTTCTGTATCCCCATACTTTTATTGTGGAGAACATGACATTAAGACAATGCTGACATTAAGACAATCTAAATCTAGAGATCTAATTTTCTAGTTGCAACATTAAGAGTCTTGAAGGTGGATGGCACAAACTTGGAGGTTGTCAATAATGAAATGTCATGACATTTCTAACATTGTTGGTCGCTCTTCACTGTTAAAGGCCATGATACATCAGAACTGAATGTTTGGCTGCAACAAATTAGACATAGTTAATTAGCTCAGCAGGTATTATGTGGATGCTGTGTTATTCTTTAGATTTCAGTGATACCTGTGGGCTGTGGGCTTTTAATATGTGTATTGTTGAATACAGATTAAAATTGTCTAGTATTAATTCAATGTGGACCTAACAATGAAATGCTTAGAGTGTAATATCTGAGTGGTCAAAGCACTTATGTTGTATGTACATAAAGTTTCTTTTGTTCTTGTATTTAAATAAGTTTTCTTAAGTTCTTCAGTGGAACAATTGTTAGGCATTTGTACGTTGTTATAGGAGATTTATCATACTAATCAGGCTGTTCCTGTGGAACTTGTATGTATTATTCTCCTTAAGTTAAAGGCTACTGTGTAAAAGATATGAATAATCGCTGCTTTTTCTCCCCTCCTCCCCCCACCCCACCCCACAAAACTGTACACCAGATATCTTTCTTGTCTGAAAATTGTGCTTAGTAAAGTGGCTATATGTTGAAATTGGAAAAAAATGTTCTTAATAAGATTATCGTAAATGTGATGAGTTCTCACAAACAGATCTGGGGTAATGTGTATTTAAATTCCCTTTAGGTTTTTATTTGTTCTTGAATCTTTAATTGGTATGACAATGATTTGTAATCTCTGTAAATGTTCAAATTATATGGCTCAGAATGACGAAATTTTAAGTACTACCAGTTATGAAAAATGACTCCCTTGCTATGTAATAACTTTCACTCTCAGTCCTCATGAGGTGGTTTTTAAAATCATAGTTTAAGAACAGGTAGTATAGACAGGCTCCTTCTACTCAATTTGCTACTTTTTCTCAAAGTTTGTCTGCTGAAAGCCGGAAAGGCCATGATAGTGGATGTAAAACCTGTTCAATAGACAAATACATCAGAGTGATTACTGATTTTAGATACTATTTCAATACAATCATAATCCTGCTCTCAAAATTGACTTATAGTCAAATTCATGTATTGAAACTAGCTCCATTAATATCTGGGATTAGGATTATGATACAGGACTTTGTTGTAACTACCTGATTACAAGATTTGTGACTGTTATATAAACTGGTATTTTGTAGAAAGTTTTATTTTGGATTCTCATAGGCGGTATGTTGATAAAGTCTGTGTGTAGGTTTAAGTCTCAAATATTCACAGCAACACTTCTTTTCTCTGTATCTTTTTTTAACTGCCTAATTTAGCAACAGTTTGTGAAAGAGAAAGAGAAAAATGTCTGTCCCTCTGACTTTCTTGACAATAGGACTGAGGACCAGATAGTTATGAGATATCCACTGAATTTATGTTTCATATTAACCCCTAGAGACTGGGATCCTTCTACACGTGTGACTGTCATGTAATAGTTTTAGCTTCCGTCTCCTGTAGTGACTTCCGTATGACTTCCGTATGACTTTCATATGACTTCAATTAAAAGGACAACCCCTGGTTTTTGAGAAACAGAACAAGTACAGATATCTGAATGTCTGCCAAAAATATGTATATTTACCTTGTTTCTGATATATATAAGATATAAAATGTTGAGACTTTCTGACTATGATGCTTTCAGGCAATTATTGAAAGTCATTGGTAACAATGGAAGTTACAAGTGATCTTGGTTGCCGAGATGTTGATGTTGATATATACAGCAGCTGTGGTCGGGTTTAATCTTCCAGTAAGCACATGGACAAATATACCTTTACAATGTACACAATATCTCTATATATATGTATATAGTTCAGGATTACATATGATAGCAAAAAGATAGAAGTAGACATCTTAGCATTTAACTCTGATGCTCTCTAGCTGTCATTGACCGTTTGGCGTAGAATTCATTGATAGGTGCTGCAGAAAATGGCCTTGAAGTTAATACAAACAGGTACTGAAATGTTTTATATCAACAGATTTTGTGTGTTTAGATTTTCTGTACGTAAGAACTTAGAGATATTCTAAGACAGTTGATGTTAATATAGTTTTAACCACTCTGTATCATGATACAAGTATAGTATTATACAGAAAAGATGATCTACTTGAAATTTTACTTGTTAGGGTTGGCCTTCTCTGTCTTAAGAGAACGAGGACCACTGGTCATGAGTCTACATCAAGACTGGTCTGAATGCTTATAACTAAACCAGAATTGATCTGATTGATTGTGATCAAATCATAATTTATCTGACTGATCATGATTGAACCATGATTTACCTGACTGATCATGATTGAACCATAATTTACCTGACTGATCTGACTAATCATGATTAAACCATACTTGATCTGACTAATCATGATTGAACCATGATTTACCTGACTGATCATGATTGAACCATACTTGATCTGACTGATCATGATTAAACCATACTTGATCTGACTGATCATGATTGAACCATGATTTACCTGACTGATCATGATTGAACCATGATTTACCTGACTGATCTGACTAATCATGATTAAACCATACTTGATCTGACTGATCATGATTGAACCATGATTTACCTGACTGATCTGACTAATCATGATTAAACCATACTTGATCTGACTGATCATGATTGAACCATGATTTACCTGACTGATCTGACTAATCATGATTAAACCATACTTGATCTGACTGATCATGATTGAACCATGATTTACCTGACTGATCTGACTAATCATGATTAAACCATACTTGATCTGACTAATCATGATTGAACCATGATTTACCTGACTGATCATGATTGAACCATACTTGATCTGACTGATCATGATTAAACCATACTTGATCTGACTGATCATGATTGAACCATGATTTACCTGACTGATCATGATTGAACCATAATTGATCTGACTGATCATGATTGAACCATAATTGATCTGACTAATCATGATTGAACCATAATTGATCTGACTAATCATGATTGAACCATAATTGATCTGACTAATCATGATTAAATCTGAATTGATATGACTAGTCATGATTGAACCATAATTGATAATTAATCAATCAGAATTGATCTGCTTCATAACCCTCTGTTTGTGACACTTGGTATCTTTTCTGTTATTCTCTTGATCTTTTTATCTTTTATTAGTGTGTTCCTGTAGGCACACGCTGCATGTATCTCTAGCTGTTTGCAAAAACATCTAACCCTATATTATAAAGCTATGTAGATAGGATTAAAAATTTGCTTAAAGAGAGTTAATGATATGTTTGGACTGCTAATCAGTTGAAAAATACATCTTACAACCTATAAGCTTATAAAGTTTAAACTAGGTTCCTGGCCAATACATTTGTTATGTTATGCAAATCTGTTGTCTGATGACTTGAGGGACTGACTCCACATGTGCCTTGTCCTAAATCTTTCTCTCCCTGGCTCATATGCCCAGCTCTTGTACTGATCCAATGTGACTACTTGCCTTGTCTTATATCTCCGTCCCTAATGCACATGTCCAGCTCTTGCATGGATCAACTCCAACTGATTCCAAGCCTTGTTTTAAATCTCTGTTCCTAGCACATGTCTGTCTAATTAGTAACTCACAGCTGATCTGTTCATTTAGTAGAAGTTTTATATCAGAAAGGATATAGCTTAGCTTCATAGCTGTGTTTAGCATCACACAAATAAAAATTTAGCAATCTGGATATAAAATGACATGTAATACACTCATGTCTCATTATTGTACAGATTTAATATTGGCTGTCATGTCAATGTATTGGGAAAGAACTATAGTGTCATCACAAATAACCAAATATACTGTGTTCATTAGAAGGGTTTGCTGTTGCTGGGAACAAATGAATTGTGCACAATATATGTGAATGATTTAGAATACTTTTATACTGGTGACCTTGATTTCATACATATCTTATATCTTATCTGATTTTAAGGATGGTCTTTGACTGTCTTGATGTGACTGTGTCAATATGTAGTTCATACTTTAACTGAACAATATATAAACTTACCAGAATAAATGTGTGTGTCATTTGTGGTGTACAACCAGTCTGTGATCATGGACATTTTTATTGGTATAGAATGGTCTTGGTTGAATACCAGCAAAAAGGCTGTTTAGGGGTTTACACTGTCCACAATTCATAAATTATCGTAGCTCAAAACGAGTTGGCATACGACAGCAACATGAATACATATTACCATTGAATTGTCTTGTTATGGTGTTTATGGATGTTATAAACATAGTATCATAGTTAGCTCCTGTCAATTATGATGATGTAATGCTCATAAATACCATGATAAAATAGCTCAATGCTTAAGTAAGTTCTGATTAAGGAGACAGGCAGTACTGAGTGGGATGCTTGTTATTGACAGGCATGTTTGTACATAAACTACTTATGCTTAAATTCAAGTAATAGATTCTATAATACAGCCATTTTTGTAGAATAATTAAACCATGACAATTTAGATTTTGGAACAAGACCATATCTGATGAAAAATTTTGAAATGTTTACTACATTAAATGTACCAGTATTTACTTTTTTTGTTTCAATACCGAAAAATTGTTTGAAGTCGGTACTTCTTGAAAATTACTAAGGATTCCAATTTCATTTATATTATGTACTGTGAACAGTATTGATTTACATCAAATCAGGAAGTCCTGTCAGCCAATTCAATCAGGACATGCAAGATTGAATGATTGAAGTGGGTATTTGGGCCAATCTATATATTGATCTCTGGTGTTATGTGTTAAGGATGTCCTGTTTTCATGTGAACTATTGCACACAGATCTTACCCTGTCCAAATGAAAAAGAGGGAGCTCTCACTTCTGGTGATGATAAAACAAAGTATCAAGATTTGTATTTATCATTCCACACAATTTCTTCTTGACATATAATTTCCTCTCGATCAGTTCTGTACACTGAATGCTTCAGTAGTACTATCGTAAGGGCCTTTTGGGTCAAGTTGAGTATGCTTGGGTAGATTTTGTCTGAAACTTTAATGGTCAAGCTCAGGACCATGCTTCATATTCTTATTTAGTCTTTATACCAAATCAGTTGTCTGCTAATTACCATGTCTTCAAATAAAGTTACATGAATAGTCCTGTTCTTTACCCAGAAAAGATTTTGAGGATCATTGTATTTTGCTGTCTATGTTCTGAAATAAAAGCATGTTAAAAAAGTGTTCATGTTAGTTTACTTATCAGTATAAAATAAATGTATGATGTACCTCAGGCTTAAAACCTTAATAGATAGAAATTGAATACACTATTTTATGTAGCTAAGTAAGTGACAATCTAAAGTAGATCAAGTTATACTTTGGGTGGTCGGCTGGCGCAGTGGTAACACACTCGCCTTTCACCTAGCCGACCGGGGTTCGATTCCCGGAACGGATGTGAAAAGGTAAGGGGTCACCTGCCCGATCACATGGGTTTTCCCCGGGTACTCCGGTTTCCTCCCACAATAAGACCCCTCGTGCGCTTACATCCAGGCCAACAAGAGTGATTAGTATAAGTTGACATAACTTGTTTCGCAATTGTTGTAAAATAAATAAAGTTTATATAAGTTATACTTTTGACCTTTTTTGACTTGGAATAATTCCTGTGTGAAATAATTACAACTTATTCTGCCCTAAGAGTTACTTCCCCTTTCTCTCTTAACAATACCATTACAGAAATGATATGTCTTAACAAGAAATGATGTGTCTTAACAAGACCATTACAGAAGTGTATTTTCAAAAGTGAGTTTATCATTCACAGTCATTAACTTCAAAAATGTTTGAAAGGTTGTGTTAGCCTTTTACTTGCTTAATTTTGCTTCACTGTGCATTTCAAATTCAGTGCTTAAGTTGTTCACAGCTTTGTCAAAATACCACATGTACATTAGTTGTATTAAAAGATAAGCTGTACATGTGCTAATCTGTTTGCATACTTGTATATTTCAGTCTCATCACCAAGATGCTACAGAAGGACCCGGCTGATCGTATGTCGCTGGACGACATAGTAAACCATGCCTGGCTCAAGTCCGACGATTCCACATCAGTGCGGATGATGCCACTTATCTCTCGAGAGCATCTGTGTGAGGAAGACCACAACTACCTCGTCAATAAAATGGTGGAGGGCAACATCGCAACAAAAGAGGAAATATTACAGTAGGTTATAGTCAAAAGTCAAATATCACATAAAACATAACATCTTCACATCTCTGACATGGTGTCTTTCACAAAAATTTGATTTACATAGAAACAAACAAGAAATGTTTTGTTATTTTCTCAAATACAAACCCTTGCAAATATATGTGTTTGAAAGAACATTTGTCCAGGAACTCTGTTTCTGGCTGATAGCTGATGTATTTATTGATGGATATACATTAATGTGTTCAAGATATTCACTTCACAAAAATATACAATGAGGTAAAGAAAAGCACAGTCAAAGGTTAAGGTCAGTAGGTCAAAGGCCAAGGTCAAATTTTGTACCTTTTCATGCGTGAAAATTTTCTTAAGAAATTGTGAAGCAAAGTTGGTCAGAATCAAAGAATTAAGCGACATGTCACCTGACCAAAGGTCAAGGTAAAGAAATAGATTCAAATATTAAGGTCAAATTTTGTATCTTTTTACTTTTTGTTGACAAGGAATGAAACAAGGAGTGACTTCACCAAAGGTCAAAGCCATCAGTATTTCCACTAGCCTTTCCCATATGGGTAGGTGAAGGAAGAAAATAAAAGCGATTATTTTTGAAGTTCAAACACTATGATTAATGATATTGGGGGATATGTAGCCACACAATGGGGCCCTTGCTGACCTGTCATTGTTTCTGGTCTTCTTGAAAACTATATGTTCCATTTAAATTCTACATAGCAAGTAAACTGGTTATGTTTCAGATCATTAGAAAAAGACATGTATGACCATATAGCAGCTACGTTTTACCTACTGGCAGAGCGTAAACTGAAGCGACAACACCAAGAGCAACACAACACTACGGTAATACGGAAGCACTCAGCACCAGCCTCTCACAGTCACAGCAGGCCATACCTGGAGCCACTAGCACTATCCCCTAGGTATGTAGCCCCCACCCCTCTACAGAAAAGCATATACCATGTTGCCCAAGGGCAAGGGCTTGGAAAGTGTTAGCTTTGGTGTCGTCATTTCATATTTATACTATATATATTTGAATGGCTAACTAGCTGAATTGGAAGTGCCATGTTTGAAACTGTTGAAGAATGCCTGAGTTTTTACTCTGTAAAAATTTTAGTAAGGCTGATGCATCATTGGTTTCTGCAGGTGTTGTAGGAACATCGGGTTCAGGAAGACTTATTACAGTCGCTTTACTTGGTAAATTTTTCCCATAGAATATATACAAACTTTTTCCAATGATAGAACAGAATATGAAAGCGTCCTCAGTATGATAGACATTTGAAATTGAATTGAAGAAACTCTGTGCTGTAAGTATTATTCAAATTTAATCAAGGAAATGGGCGGATAATTTCTTTTTATTCTGATCCCAGACCAGGGTATTCAAGTACAAAGTCACATTGGCAAGGTGAAATCAATACTGATTAAAACTGTAGTATAGTGTATGTATGTCTATACACAAAAAAGCATTCACAAACTAATAGAACTGATGGGCACAATTTTGACAAATCTCACTGCACTTTCAACATCATGCTTTTATTCAATTTACAGTAGTTGTAGGTTTGGACACAAACATTTTATTGGCTTGAAACAGTGCATAGTAAATGAAATATGAAAGTGATTATCACAAATCTTTCCTTAATTAAAGGATTTAGATGATGTTATCAGTTATTATGCATATTACTAATGGCATCAGGAGACATTTTCTCTTCACTTGAAGATCAAGAAGATGGGAAAGACTTCTGAACAATGTCTGTTTGTACATGGTATTAAGAAGTAGTACCACAACTCTGAATTAGCTCAGTATATTAAGTATATCTGGTTAGTACCAGTATAACTAAAAATGAACTGCTGTGAAAAGCACATTGATATAATATGAAATCATAACTGGTAATTTCAGACTCCAGGAACTTGAGGAACACTTATCTACTGGTAAAGAACCATTCATGTACGTTTCGCTTTTTCATGAAATCATGCCTGTTGAATAGGCTGTCATATGGGATGTAGAGAGACTTGCATCCTGGTGTAGCACTTGATTACCTCCCTTCCTCCTGGGCTTTCCTTTCCCTGCCATCTTCTGTAGCATCACATTTGCCTTTAGGTGATGGATTTTGTGGCTAGCTGTTTGAGGTCTTTGTGTTTTGGAGACTTTTTATACAAAATATAATGTTAACTTTAGAGAACATTATTTATTTGTTTTTAATTTTTTTTTCTTTTTCTCCTTGGTCATATTAAAATTCAGAGCCATTTGAGTTCAATCCATGTGACAATGTTTCATTTTCTTGTATTTATCAGTATTGGTATCATGACTGTGGTATGTACTTTAATGTTAGACATGCTTAAAATTATTTTGTTATGATGTGCTGTGAAGTTGTTCATGCCACGAGCCTCAACAAATAGTAGCCTACAGCTACCAAGTCCTCATGCAAGTAAACACTTCATTGATGTGATGTGAAGTTATAGAAGTTTTCCTTCCAGGCACATTCCAACTGCAAATCATTCCTGAAATGAATGTGTTTTATGCCATACATTGGTCATGTGCATCCTTTTTTGGCTTAAAGATGAGAACTTCAGTTTGAATTTTGCATTTAAATTTATTTGATTATGTTAACAGCTATATTTAGCAAACACTTGATTATCTGATATTTAAAAATTCAAATACAAAAATGACATCCTATATAGGTCTCTGGTCTCTCTGACTAAGGTATAAAATAAATATGACATTGTAAAGGTTGTAAGGAATTCCTATTGCAGAAGACAAAATGTTTTCAACTAGAGCAATGCTTCTGTTACTTTTACTGGCCACAAAGTTGTTTTAGTCATTGATTTCTCTATTCTAGGTTTGAAAACAGATCAAAAGGACAGAATGGTATCAACTTTATGTTGACTAAATCTTCATATATGATCATAATGTTAAATCCTTGCTAATAGTTCTTGTTGGCTTGGACTGGAATGAAGGGAATGGTAGTCTTACACTTTTTTCTGATATTATCTCTACCTTTAGAACAAATGCCCCCTTAGTAAATGGAGTACATATCAGGATGATAGTTGTTGCCTGCTAACCAGGCATTCATTTAAACAATACAAATATTATAGAGAGTGAAAAACTTTAATAGACAGACGTAACTGGTATGAAAGCAAGTTTTTTCTTTTCCTCTGGACATATTTGACTCAGATGAGACCTATTCGATTCATTTATCTTGACTAGCTAAAAAATCATTTGGTAGGTAACATGTCTTTCACATAACAAAGAAGACACTTCTCTATATCAGATGCTTCTAGCTTGCTGTTGCTTCTACTTGCTCTTTCTGTTTCTGAAGATTGCAGCTTGAGGCCAAAAAAACCAGGACAACTCCTTTGGGTGCATTTCTAAGCCCTACTTTGGAGATCCCTGCGAGTCCTCCTATCGTTAGTGCAGATCCTCGTGCCAACTACTTTGTAAAGAGCCTGACAACAAGTATGACCCTGGACCGCAAAGCTGGTCACCTGAAAAACAGGCGTAACCAGTCCGACACTTTGGGACTCCTTCCACCAGATCGATCATGTAGTGTCAGTCCAAAGGTCGGTCTACGGAAGTTCCTTCCCTCCCTTGGTACCATCACGGATAGCTGTCAGTCAAGTAATAATACAGACCAGCTGGAGAAGAAACCAGACATCCCACCAGCAACAAAAAAGTTTGTTCCCATTTCCAAGATCCAGATATTAAAGTCATTCTTTGAGAGGAAAGTGTCAACAAAGGGGAAGAGTGGAGGTTTTGACAAGATGCGGGACCTGCATAATCGGATTTGGAGACATCACAAGAAGTAATTATGGCATGGTGTCCTGCCTGCAGTTCACTCCATTGTGACAATATTGGCGTCGGTTTGGTAGTCCATCTCTCACACCGCAAGTTGATCCCTTGACTAACGGCACGCTCTGCATCCTATCAATCATATCTCCAAACTAACCATTTGATGACCATCTTTGTAGTTTAGTGAATGATGGTTAGATTGTCAGTGATGTGGAAATGCTCAGTTCAGTCCAACTTAATGCAAAGCACCCATCACTCGGACTGTTAGCAGAGAACCTATTGTGTCTGGAACCATCATCCTGAATGGAATTCACATCTTAAATTTCTAAAATAGTCTTCCATTCCAAAAAAGATATTTTTTTTGTCTGTTGTGATGTCCTTGAGATAGTTTAGTTAGAATAAGCATGGTGATGAACTGACATTGTTACGGACTGTAGACCACAGAGGTCCCTAACACTGCATGGTATACCATGACCTGTCTACATCCACTGTCCATTCTGTCTGCCTGGGTCTTGGCCTGCATGTCATCTATAAATCTACCGTCAGCAACAGTAACAGAATGGATGCAACAGGTGTAGATTGACCAGTTTCTTCATGCATGTTTACAGCCCAACCCCGAGTACTTCAGAAAAACTTCATCTGACATGTTACAACAAAGAATCTGTGTCATGTTTGTTTGTTCCCCCCTTTAATTTTTTCCCTTTTTTGAAATGGAGAAAACAAACATACTTGATGTACAGGTACATTATATTATGGAATCTTTTGCTACTGTCAGTGCCCATTGGTCCTTAGCCCATGGTTATGAGTTAACCATATGGAATTTAGTCCTTTCAACAAATGTTTTTTTATCATTGAGATTTTGATTCATTGCAGAATTGCAGTGTGCTTAGGGGCTCAGCCACTTGTACAAATAGAAAATGATAGATTAGATTGCATTTGTTTTTACAAGTACATTTTAGAAGCTTAAAGTTTTCACTGTTAGAATTGTTATTGAAATAAGAAATTGATAACAAGATAATGAATTAATGTACCGGTGTGTACACTCAACTGTTTCTGTGGGGGACAGCTGACCAAATTTCGTGTGTTAGATCCTGAATGGTTATTTATCACATAGCTACCCTGCTAATGTGTAATAACACCCATTACATAAATATTGCTATAATCACCTGTGTTACGACACCTAGAAAAGCTGACATTAGCTGAAGGGTCCCATTGTCTTTGTTGTAATGTCATAAATTCATTAGCATCAAATGCATTATGATGTCATCAAAGAGAAAGAAATGGAGCACGAATGTCGTCAGTTTAGATTCTGAATTAGTCAAATAAAATGCTGTTTCATGACTCTAAAGTATCAAAGTAATGTAATAAAAATTATCACAAGCATCCATTTCCTGAGATTTTTTTTTAAACTTATCAGAAATATTTCATTCTATTTTATCAATGGATTATGAAATTTGAAAAATTCCAAAGACTCTTAAGTCTGATATAAAATGTGAACTCGAATGTGATGCTCTAGGAATATCATACTAGACACGCTGGATTTTCTTGTCAGTCAAATAGTCAAATATAGAGTTGATGCATATGACTGTAGTAAAATAATATTTGCATTAGCATTAAATTTCATAGTAGCATGAACATTTCATAAAAGTAGCTAGGTTGTCATATACAGCAAAAGTTAATCTGAGGCTGAAGAAGGAGGTAAAAACAGATGAAAGATCCGAGAAAGTGAAAATAGAATAAATTTAAATATTGTCCTCTACTTTTTGAATGCAAGGATAGTTTCATTTTAGTGTCTTCTCTTTTATGTACAAACCGCTTGGATGACTGAAATTGTGTCTTGCTTAGGTCTTGTAGCTGTGTATTACTTAGCTGTAAGAGTGGATTTGATGAGCACAAAATCCAGAAATTGTCCAACTGTTGGTACATATATTATATTGCCTTACGATTTACACTGTATATTGCCTGATTGTTGGAGCCACATGCATTTGATACTATACCTGTTTGAGCCAGAAATTTGCTGTCAGATCCATGTATTGCCTTTTGTGTTGATACTAAAACTTAAATCTTGTGTAATGTTCCTTTTCAAAAGGGTCAAACAGCGTGGTCTAGTGACACAAACTCTATGTGCCTGTTCACAGCTAGAAGGGGAACCGTGTCTTTGGTAAATCCTCTTAATGATTTAACCTGCCACAGTTTGGTTTTGTGGAGTTCAATTTTGTATATTTCTTTTTAACATATTTATTATGACTTCAGCATCAAACACACATGAATGCATGCATAGTTGATGTAATTGAATTTGACAACTCCTGTCTTTGGCACAGATTATCAACTCTCATGCATGCTTTGTTATCGGGGTTTTTTGGCTCTGATTTCTTGAAAAAAGAATTGAAAAAAAAAATGGTTAGATTGATGGTGTTCAAAACTGAATTTTTCTAATGTGATTCTGACAAAAGAATATTACTTCAAAAATTTATGAATTTTGTAGGTAACATTTATAATGTATGTGTGATGTCTAGTTTAGGGTGTACCCTAAATTACCATACATTTTCAAATGAGAAAGAAAAACAAAATGATTATTTTTGTATGACTTCGGTGTTACTTCAAATTTAATTCAAATGTTAATAAATGCTGGAGGATTTCTAAGAAAAATACATCATTATACCATTAAATCTTGAATAGAATCTCAAAGGAAGTGATATGTAAATGCAGATGTTGTTTTCGAAAACTTTTAATCAGAGATTTTTTTTCAAGAAATCATTGCCATTGTATTATGGGGACAGGTAATAACAAATGTTTCATTTATTATCCAAAATTGGAAAGTAGATATTGTTCCACTTGCACAACTGAGTACATGGTGTTAAAAATTGATTGTATTATGTGAATGCCGACTGTCTTACTGAATGCAAAGGAATAGTTTAATCGAGGTATTGTGACTTAGCACATGTTAGCTAACTGGAATGTAATCATTCAGGTGGAGGTATTGAAATGTTTTTTGCAGGTTTTATTTGATATTTTTATATAAAGCTTTGTGTACCTTTCAGAAGTCAGTGAAGAAGTTGACACCAAAATGTAAACTGTACCCATGAAATTTTTTGGACGTCAGGGTCTACACTAAATGTGTGAAAATTATTTCAATTCATCAATATTTTTTGTCTGAAATTTCACAATAGTTTGTTGATTTCCCCGACTAGCATCATATATAAATTAATACAGTTAATACAGCATTTAACTTGGAAAATGTCTTGATGCCATGGTTGATATCTTTAGTGCAGTATATATATTCAATTTACCATGCCCAAATTTGGTATTTTAAGTGAAGATCAGGAATTTCAAAGATATGATGTAGTACTTTCTCAAGATTGATAATCACCATCCAGTCTTATGGCTAAAAAATAGCAATAGCAAAATTAGACTGCGGGGAAAAAAAAGAAGGTCGCAAGACAGGTCAAGGTCAAAAGACAGGTCAAGGTCAGGAGTCTGGTCAGTAAGATTAGGGTACATGCATTTAAATGTAGTGAAAAGGACGATAGACACTATGTCATGGAATTCAAGACTATCCTGTTTATTTTGCTGTATTGTGCCCGTAGTACAAAGTCTAGATATCACACCAGTAGGAGGTAGCACTGGTACAGAAGTAGACTAATAGAATAGATTGGCTTATGCTTCTTGCCTTCAGTCAGTAACAGATTTTCAGACGTGTCCTTAGTCAACTATTGCAGCGGTATTGTTGAGCTAGAGTAGTTTTAAAGATTAAAGTATAGTAGTGAACTAGCTAGCATTGTTTATAAGCTTGAAGTATTCAAGTTCATTTGTTTATTAGTAAACTATGATTCAGAAAGATTTATGCAGGTAGAAAGATGTAAGTCTTTCAGTACATGAACCAATAATAGTACTTTTCATATATCTGCAGCAGTACTTGTTACTTTATGTATGTGTTCAGTCATGTAGATTTCAACCCCTATGGATTTCAGCAATAAGAATTGCTTAGTTTGGTAAAATACAACTCTCCTAGATTTTACTTATAAAATTTGTTTAGTCTTGTAGATTTTGATCCCCCAAGATTTCACCTTAAAGAATTGTTTAAATCTAATAGATTTCAACCCTCCTAGATTTCAACCCTCCTAGATTTCCGCAATAAGATTAGCTTGGGTCGGGTTGATTACAGCTCTCCTTCATTTTAGCAATAAAATTCATGTAGTCTTCTTGTACATTTGAAAAATAGGATTCGTGAAGATTTTAACTCTTCAAGATTTAAGGAATAATATTTGGCTAGTCTTGTAGATTTTAGCCCTCCTAGATTTTAGCAAAGAAAAACTTAGTTTCAAGGATTTCAGCCCTCATTTCGTTTTTAATGAATTTCAACCCTTCAAAATTTCAGTTGTTAGAATGGTTTACCTGAGTAGTCTCATAGATTTCAACCCACCAAAATTTCAGCAATAAAAAAGGTTAGTTTTGTAGATTAGAATCCCCAACAACAAATGGTGGGTTGTTCAAATTGCTCTTCATCCATCAAATCTTTTTTATCAATATATTTTGAAAACAATTTGCTGGATCATTTCAATTTTCCTTTATAGGTTCCTCTTTGTCTCTAGTTGCACATTGTTCATTTTGGGACTGATCAGAAAGACAATATCGCCAAATCATGGTCATCTTTGAGTTTGACAGTAATAGTTTGTTACTGCTACTTCCTGAAGCACTGGATCGATCATTCTTGACTTCAGATGGCAGCTTTTCATAGTCCCTAGTTGGATATTGCCAATTTATACTGATCAGAGAAACGAAAAATTTGAAAGTTGGCCCTCTTTGATTTGATAGTTTAGTTTGTTATCACTATTTCTTGAGAAGGACTGAAGCTTAAGCTGAAGAATAGGTCAAAGGAATTCTAGCTTTGTGATAGTATTTGTTTGATGTGCATTTTATGGCAATCCTAGATCACCATTGGAGTCCAAACGACATAGGAAGAATTTTTTATTTGTCTATAAGTAGCGTATGTCATAAAACAATTCTTTAGTATTCTCTGTACATGGTGTTAATATTTAGGATGTTCGTTATGTTGTCATATTGAAGAATTTGACAAAGAGGACAATCCAAGGATTTTTTGTTTTATATACTTGCCACATCGAGAAATTTTATTCGCATTCATTGTCCCACAATCATGACCAAAGTGATAAAGATAAAGAGTTCAGATTTTGGTATTCACCACTCAAATCTACAACTAATCTTGTTATGTGTTTTCGGCCCTGGAAGGACTTGTTTTTGCACTTTGAATTCATTCATTTTGGATGAAAGTTCTATTCCCATCCATGCATATAAACTTCCTTGCAAACAAGAAAACGATTTTTGATTTTGAAAATATGTGTATTTGAAACAAAATCATGAAATGTAGCTGATTGTTTTGTATATTCAAATAAGATATTCTTTTAAATCTAATGTTTGTCATTCATGTATACTGTTATGAATAAAGAATGGTTGGTAGGGTATTTTGGTTTTATAGTCGTTGATCTGCTTGTGTACCATTTATTTCTTTAGGACAGCTAAATCTTCATTTATTAACAATCACTGTAAACTAGAACAAAATAATAAATTTATGCTCTGATTGGCTGTATTAATGACCTCAGTTTGTTTTGTGTTTCAGTAGCCAAAAAGACAAGGACCAGAAATCAGAGCAGAGTCGACCAAAGACCAGTATAGTGACATCTTTAGTGTCACCTCCAGGGACACACCCATTCACCTCAACCTCCTCACCTCAGAGTCCTGAACATGTGATCAGCAACATCCCACGCAAGTACAGTCTCATCAAAGAAGAATCGATAGATGATGATGAGGACAGTGACGATATGGACATGGAGGTGGATCTTAGGTCAGCAAAGTCAGCAGAGAGTCTTGATGACAGTTACTGTCGCTCACATACATCTCTGACTCGTGTCGACAAAGATTTTTTAAACCCAAAACGACCTCTGGTATCTGTAGCGAGTTCCCCACAGCTTCTAAATCAGATCTGTGAGGAGCATGAGTCTGAAGAGGAAGATGATTATGTGCCATCAAAGTTGCATTCCCCACGTCTGCACATGAATCGTAACAGTGCAGCATCCCCAGAGGTGGTCCGGAAGTATGTCACTCGTAAAAAACGTGGCAAAGGGTCAAGGGGGACCAGTTGTAGCAGTTCTGATGCTAGTGATACGGATGACACTGAAGGCAGGTCACGGAAAGACAAACTTAAACATAAATTCATGCATCGCCGAGATAGCAGTGACCATTCTAGTGACACAGACGGCGGCCCCTCTGGCCCAAGTGGGGGAAACCTCGGAGGTGGCCCAGGATTTGGAGGGGGAGGAGGTGGTGGTCACCGTGACAACAAAAAAGATGATGATGGCAATGGGGGTGGTGGGGGAAATAAAAATGGAAAGCGTGGAGGCGGCAGTAACTATGGTAATAAGCGCCAGAACTACCATCACAACAACCTGCAAATGTCTCTTGGACGTAACATTGGAGAACTTGGTGTCAACTCGAATCTGTCAAACCTCAGTCTGAACAGTGTGTCTAGTAAAAACAGCCTTAAGTATATTGTGGAGCGTAATGAGAGTGACAGTGATGAGGATGAGGTCAAGGTCAAGGCTAACAATGACAAACTAGATACTCAGGCTTCAGTGACAGATCACATCAACCAACTAAACTCAGTCAAGTCACGACAGGAGATTATCTCACAGGACTTCAGCAAACTGGCTGACCATGGTCTGAATGAGATGTTTAATGTTAAAAAAAATGAAAATATCAATTTTGTGTGTTCAACAGACTGTTGTCTGAATGGGATGCGTGAAAGGACAGTTAGACACAAGGTCAAGGTCAAAATGGACATTAACAGGAATAATGGGTATTGTAAGGGACATAACTCCAATTTACAACCAGCACGGGTTCAAACCAAATGCTGTTCAGTTGTATGACAAGTGCCCACTATAGTGAGGTTGTAATGATTGATCAGTTTTACCTCAGACACCCTGTTCACATATATGGTATTAAGTCATACATACAAACCACAGTAGAATCTGTTTTGTCTGTGGTGCTCTGTACATTCTCTGGTACAACTAATCTATATTCTAACTGTAGGATATTTAAGGTCTGGACTCCTGCATTCATCTTTCTCTCATACTCATTATTTATGTGACTTTTCCCCCCCAAATAATCATTACTCATGTAAGCATACACAATAAACAAGTTTTGTCATTTTGAACAAAAGACCTTTAGAATAATTAACCATGTGTTGACAAAGATTTATGAGAGAATTTTATTTTAGAAAATGTGTACTAGAGAATGACCTTTTCTTAGTGAAGATGGGGCATTTTGTAAGTATATGGCTTTGCTAGGTTGTTTCTTTACAGACAGACCTGTGCGAGAAGAGTATTGTGACATCAGCACGGAAGCATGATGCATCAGCTGTGGTAACTACAATGTGTTCACAGTATCTTGATGAACGTAATAGATCTAGTGATATTGTGTTGTCTATGACCATTTGGCTTTCAAAGCCGAATTGAAATTGATGAAATTACAAATGTATGTTGTATTCTAAGACATAACACTTCTGGTGTAAGGATCGTAGTCACTTATCCTCTGATCATCAAATCCATTTCAAGACGAAAATACTAATTGAATGTAGTAAGGTTAATATGATGAAGGAGCGTTTTTGCTGCTGAGAAGATTTCTTGTGTTAAGAACTGCTGTAGCAGCAGTATCAGTGATTTAGCTACATCTCACACTGTAAAATATATAACGTGGACCCTGTAACAGGTTTTCTTCTAATATGTATAATGTGATATTTTTGAATCCACATTTGAAAGTTTTATTAGTCTAGGGTTTAGATATTGACTGTCTGAATGGGATTGTCTTCCATTAGCCTTGTCTTTGTTCCCTCAATCCTGTGTTATAACACACATTTTTTCATTAATATGTCTTGTCATACAACATTTAAGGTACTCGTTATAAAAAAACTGAGTATGCAAAACATTCAAGTCAGGAATCTAATGCCTTTCAAGAATTTTATCATATATATCTATACATATTACCAGATGGCTTAAGGTGTTGTTATCATATGTATGGCATTAGCTATATATCAATCAGGCATAGCTTTGTTATGGCAAGATAAATTCATGAGGAGATTCACTTTGAAGTGAGTTGTAGGGCTCTACACTACCATGTCGGTTTAACAGCTAGTACTGTTCCGAATTCTCCCAAACTGTATTGGTCGCTTTCATACATGTACCAGAATGTGACTTACTTCGAATACTTTTATGTACGAAAAACCATGGCTGACCATTAGTCATATAAGATAAGAACAGAGAATTATTTTTAATTGATAATTGGCATTAAAGATCAATTTTCTGAATACAGGTAGATGCAAAGACAGGTTTGAACTTAATTGTTTTGCACTGCATGGACCAATTTTCAGAACTCATATTGTTTTTTCTTCTGTTTAAGAGTTTTTCTGTTTATAAATGATACAGCCAATGAAATACACTGCATGTTTTGTTTTTTTTTCCAATTTATTATTGATTATTTTTCATTGTTTTAACAAATATTTGTTGTAACTTAACCTATTCAGAAAGAAAGCAAGTTGTGGATCATGAAAATTTGCCATGCAGAGACAACACTTACAAATGACATGAGTAAGACCCCTCTTCAGACAGTTGACTAAAGCTTAGTTAGGAAGGATCATCTTTTGAAATTCATAAAAGTTTCTGTAAAAATAATAACAAGTACATTTGCACTTCACATTACTTTTTTTTTAATTTGTTAATTTAAAATGAAAGAAGGAATTAGAACAAGCAAAGATGAGTAGTAGAATAATTAGAAATATATTTATCTTTCTTTCATTTCTAAGCTCTCCTGATTGAATTAAATTCTATTGAAGTATAACAAAAAGAAATATTTGGTCACTAAATCTGTCAGATTTGGCTTTACATATCATATCGAGCTAAGCATGAGATTTTTCACATTCACTCTGATATAATTGTAATATGTATTGTATAAAATTTATTGTAATATGTATTGTACTAGGGGAAGACTTTATGATGGACTTAAAATTAATATTGTAATCAAGGAATTTATAAAACAAAAAAAAAAAAACAAAAAAAAAACAATCGCTTTGGAGAATAAAAACCAACAAGGAAAGAAATCAAATTTCAAAACTGATATGTGTGGTTGCTCTTTGTTTACTTTAATAGCAAATATTTGCAAAGACATTTTCATTTCAGAGATTAAAGTATGTGTGATTATCCAAATTGATAGATATGAGACGTGATCAAATAAATATGATTAGGGTTATCTCCTTCATATAAGTGGAATAATAGACTGGACAAATATAAGTTCTTTTAACTTAAAAATCAATCTGCATAGATGTATAATAAAAAGCATGCAGATAGAAAGTTTTGCAAGGTGCTGTCCATTTTTTTAACACAATTTCACTTTTGTTTATGTTTTTGATTCTTGGTTTGTGTATAAGAAAGTGTTACACATTTTTAACTGTACATGTATCTTTACATGTATATAAGTTCATATACAATCATTTTAAAACATGCATGTGATTGATTGGATTTTATTCATGTACATGTTTTTGCAGGATCTCAGCATTTTCTTTTTAACATTGATTTTAATTGACTTCCACACCATGCATGTTGAATTGTTTCATGATATTAAATCTTTTTTTAAATGCCACACATTTTATCTGTAGTATTTAAAAACTACAGAATTGTCTGACATACTCTTGTAGGAAGACCTGAAGTAAACATCCATATCTTAACACGATGTAGCTGCATTTTTCTGTTAAACTCAAAACATCTGAGTATGTTAATTGCCAAATTTGAAATATCTATTTTCATACTTAATAGATACAAGTAGTAGTAAAACAGGGCGTATGTAACTTGAAGAGTGTCTGTTATGCTATAATTGTGCCAAAAACAGGTCCTTCAAGATGCGCACAAAAATAGAATTTTGCAGAAATATGTTCTTTCATTCGAGGTCAATCTTTAAGTTTAATATTTAAAACATATCAAATTCAACTTTTTGTGATATGAAAATACTTGAAAAGTGGAGTATCTCTTTGATGTGTCAGTCCACCACCAAATGCCATGGTTTCATTTTAACCTCCTCTCCTGATTTGTGCTTTGAAGTGATGTTACAGAAAATGGGGACCATAGTTAGAAACTGGATTGATGTATCAGATATTAAGCAGATTAAAAGCATATAAAAATCTCAGGGTATTTATTCTAGGGAAGAGTGTGTTGCTTTATTCAATTATGTAGACAGTAAGAATTATATACCACTGTACTGAAAATTTAGTTGTCGAAAAAGCATCATTTGTGTACAGGGAATGTTTTCCTGATTTTAAGTACAATCACAGTGTGTGGATTTTGTCTAGATAGATTTTGTATATAGTGTACCTACCTGTATAATTTCAACATAGTGTGAACATCTTTAGTCACATAATGAAGGCACAACACCCAATGTTAAAAGTCTATCCTTATCCAGTATGTGATTCTATAGATACCATTGTCTGTTTAGGTCTGTGGTGGTTTTATGCTGCCAACTGTAGTGAGTATTTAAAGTGACTAGAGAACCTTCGTCAAACAATTACATCAAACAAGGTCTTTAGGGCCCTGAGCTTAGGGATGACAATGAAACTGGAGTCTTTTGCTGACACTGTCTGTTTTAAGTTGTGGTCTTGTGGTGTATAAACCAGCTAGTGCCAACTGGAAACTCATTGTTCAATAGTACAGGTTGGTAGTTGCACAAATGGATACAGAATTGTTGTTGGTCTGTTTCTGTATTCTGTGTGTAGTTGAAGTTCCCTATGTTAGATTAATACGATACCATATACCTACCCTAGCTTGTCTTTCCAGTTCTGTAAACATAGAATAGATAATATTTGTATGAGCTTTGAATTGATAAGAAAAAAAATATATTTAAAAGTTTTACTTGTTTTGATGAGAGTGTGATGGATATTTTCTGCTGTACCCTAACCTGGATGTTGATTTAAACGATAAAGTTAACTTATATAGATAACATTGAATATCTCTACACGACAAAAATGCAGCCAAATTTGTAATTAACAATAACTGAACTTTAGAGAAAATGATAAGTGTTGAAATTGTCAAACCTGAGAAAGGAGTTTTCCAGGACATTCTTGTTACAAATTTGTACTTAAAAACGATATGTTTTAAGTAACTTGTTCTCCTGTTGGATTATTTAAAACTTTGACCAAATTTTTAAGGATTTATATCAGAGGAACCTCCACAACTCTACAACCATTCTGTCCTGGTCATTTTATTCAGCCCCACAGCGCTACTGTATCATCAGTCCAAATTTCTTTCTTCTCATTCCTCATTGAATTGGTGGAATATCCAGGTTAGTGCTATTTCTTTGTAGTGTTACCTGGAGGTTTTGTCTCCGCCTTCATTAAATTGTCTGTGTATAGTCACCTCAATTTACTTATATATGGTTGGTCTCCTTCACACCTTCATCCTCATGGAGTATTTAAATAGAAATATTCAATTTGCTTTTGTTTACTGAAGTAAAGAGTACATGCTCTGCATCAACAAAAGTGAAAAATAATGCATGTTAAATAGTACTATGTTAGCATTTAAGTTGATTATGTCAGAGTTAACCAGGAAACATTTTTCATTGATTGCCACACAGTGATATTTTGTCAAATCATTTTTGTTGATTGGATTTTCTCTCTTTTTTTAAATCAGTTCTAAGAGTTGAATTTAAGTTGGCATTGATTCCTAGAGTTGAAACAAGTTCATTCCAACTCATTGTACTGAACTATGAAGTTTGTTTTTTCAGTGTTTTGTGTTTCTGCATTGGGACTGTTACATGCATGTCATTTTCACAAGCTCTTCAACACTATCCTTTTGATTTCTAAGGCCTTTCTTTTGTACCATGTATGGTATTTGGCTCAGTTTTCTTATTCTGCTAGGTTGGCCTTCATTATAATAAAGACATTTGACATAATATATTAAGATATGATCCGTGTCAAAATGTGAACATTAATTCTACTGTTGGAGTTATTCCCCTTTTTTATTTATCCTAGATTACAAAGTGATAATTCTGTGACATTATCAGGTATTTTGTTTTAAGAGTGTTTTTACAGAGCTGTTGTGTTTAAAAGTTCAAGGAGCTGGTCTCCGTGAAATGTAATTTTTTATGTCAGATATGATAGAATTGCGTCAGGTTTGACGGCCATCTTTGTTTTGTGTCGTGGTACATAGTGTGTGTGGTGAGGGGGTGTGGCTATTGTATAATGTACGTTGTACTGAATGGTGTACACTTTGGATAGCTTACTTTGTAATGTTGTGCACATTTGAGGTATTTTATTATGTACACTCTTTGCAGCTACATAATATTCTTCAAATGCAATTCTCACATAGCATTAACAGTTATCTCTCAAGACATGATTGTCTAAATGCCTTTGTGTCAGAATAAAATTTTCCCAAAATACCTATTCTCTAAAATCAACTTCTCTAAATGTTATTCTGTATATACAACTTTCTCTAACATGTTTTCTATAAACATCCTGCTTTTCTGAATACATTATTTTGTAAATAGTATTTTCCCTGAGTACACTGTCTTCTAAATATGTTCTCTCCATACTTTATTCCTTATTACACTCAACCCTGTGATAAAGAGTGCACCACTATACAGTGTACATATTACAATTGTACAGTTTATATATCTGTCCTGTACTCTGTAGACAAGATTTTGTATATATACTACATGTATGTACATAGTGCTGCACAGTGTACCTCGCACGACACATATTGTCTTAGTCTTGCATACGTTGTACATAGCACTATAGGTATGTAGGAAGTACTTTTGTACATAATTTTATTGTCTTGTACAATACTCCTTAAGAAGAGAAACAAGTTATAGTTGTTATTGGTATATACTGTTCAGCACTTTAATTTTCAAAAAAAAAAATAGATTTTTGTTTGTGTTTTGGGGTTGGGTTTTTTTCATTCTTTAGGGGATGGGGGCAAGGAAATTGGCATCCTAAAGCTTTATCAATTATCACTCCAAACAGAAACAATTACAATGTTAAGACTTTGTTCTTTACTTTTTCTGTTCTTTATGAAATATCGGTACGATTGCTTATCCTTGATGAAATATAAAGTTAAAAATCCAACTGGATAAACTGGATAAAACTATGGAAATATAGGAACAGTGTATGTGGCTGATCAATGTTTATGTAAATACTAATTGTTATTTGTATGGGCAACCAGCATTGTACTTGTTTGTTTCTTTGTCTGTGTGCTGCATAAAGGATGTATATTTGTATAGCAAAACTGTGACAGAACATACACACGATGTTGTGCTCTTCACCAGGTGGAGTGTGTGAGCACATCTTGTTGGTCATCAGCATGTCACATGTTAAGCATGCTCTGCAGTTTCTACTTTCTGAATCACACATATTTTGCTATAAAGTAATGACAAAATTGTATGATCTGAATGTAACATGCTGGTGTTTTGTGAAGTTCAGGTTGTTTGAAAATAAGTCTTAAACATATGGTGTATTGTGACAAGGCATGATGGACAGTGCCACTCAATATACCGAAAGTAAGGGTATCTTCATATTTTAAGTCGGAAGTAATGGCTTAGCATCATGGTATTTTCTACCACGGAGATCAGTTTTGCTTTAAATCATAACTCTAGGAAAATGAGAGTTTGCATATATATTGGACAGAGACGTTTGCATAATGGATCTTATTTGTACATCTTTTAGTACAAATATATGTCATTTAATACTCGGAAAGTGAGATTGGTTTTCTTCTGGGTTGTAACAGAAACATTTGTTTAGAAAAAACACAGTACTTAGGGATCTGTATTCTTATCTTCAACTTAAAAAATATTATGTAGAAACTTCAAAAAGTGTGTTTCATATATGATGTCGCTGTTATCCAACTCATTGTCAATTCGATGTAAAGAATCTGTTGAATAAACATCAAGGATACCCATGTCAAACATCACCGTCATTCTTCTTGTTTGTTGAAATCTTATACATGAAAAAGGATGTTGACATTTGCTATTTACAAAGATTGTTTAAAAGATGCACGCATGTGGGCTGGATAAGTACATTGAAATAAGATTCAAGTGAAAAAATACAGTTAATTACATTTTAAGTTCTGTATCAGATGCTGATTGGTCTACATCAGATATGTTGTTCCACTGAATATCGAATTACTCTGCAATATGTTGCGCGAGAGTGTAAGACAATGTCTTATCAAAGGTGCAGTATTCATTATCATGCAATAAAATGCAATTTAAATGGCACAGGATCATTCCGTGAGCATTATGTGCGCGGGTTTTGATGCTGAAATTTAATATAACGTTTATAGCACTTTGTTTTAATCAATACAAGGATTTATGGAACTCTGATGCTGTCTTTATTAACTTCACTCAACGAAACCTTCATCAAAAGTGCTGTAATTGTATACATGTAATGTGAATAGTGATCAAAACTGCATCCTATTGGACATGACAGATGCTAGATGTTAAATGTATAAAAATCTAAAGAGGGAGAAAAAGTATCAAAGCGGAAGTCACCAAAACATAATATTTCAAATATATATTGAACAATGTATTTATATTTAAAGAATATCCATAAGTTATGATGCTTAGAGTTAGTGAATGTAGCAAACTATTATTTGCGTTCATCGGGCATATTGATGTACAAGACGATTTCATATTATCCAACGCCGTTTTGAAACTTTCACCAACTCATCTTTTTCCTCTATGTCAACCAGGTATTGGCCATATCGGAATCTGCATAAATTTGGAAAAATGCTAGAACCGCCTATTTCCTTACTTTCAACACGGAATAGATATCTATATCTAAGTCTGTGCCTTAGATTGGTATTGGAAAAATCCAAATTTATTTTTGGATCAGATGTATTGAAAATGATGTTCAGAGGTACGCAACATAGAACAAAATTATAAATATGTTCAGATGTGATCCCCATATCAAATTATTGATAATAAGGATTTTTTCCTCGATGGCACCATGTTACACTTTGATTTCAAAGGCTATGACCAGATATTAAGTTACACGAGTTTCAGTGACACTACGTAAATAAGCTTGTAAAATCTGTAGAATGACAGGCTGCATTAAATGGACCCAACAAAATCCGTTTTAACACAAAATCTCCAACACTGACCGAAAGAATGTGGAAGAACAGCATGTATAACCCACATCAGATCAAGCGTGGAATATGGAGCGATGATCAGGGACCCCTATAGAACCAGAGACAGCAAAATCAGAAAGCAAACAAAGACGAGGTGCAAGATCCATAACAAAAGACTACAAATCCAGAGAGGGAGAATGTATAATAAAACTGGTACAAGAACTTCACCTTCCTTCACTTCAAACAAGAAAACTACACCAATGTTTAAATTCTTGTATAAAATTGTTGAAGAGCAGTTACCAGCAATACCTCCTGAGCAGATTTTTACAATCCAAAAACATAGAACCAAGGCAAAACATACATGAAAACTGAAACATCCAACATTGTGACATTATCTTTTAAGAGATAATAATAAATCAGTAGTTACTACACCAGGCAAAACAGTACAGAGATTCCCTTACTCGTGCACACTGCCAATGACTGGAACCATCTAGAAGACAGTGCTGTCTCAAACACCACGCTAGATTCAAACTCGACCTTGTGAGGCACTGCGGCTAGAGCGCTCTCCCTCCGTCATATTATAGCCCAACCGGTATCATATATACAAACTTGAGAATCATATATCAAGTATTTCTCAATGCAATAAAACACAATTAAACAAGTCATTTTGACAGATTACGCTTGTTACTGCAACTTCCTGAGAAGTTATAATTTTATAGATGTTTTTCCATTCCAGATGCTTCTCCCTGATTGTGATGTATTTTGAGACGGACAAAATATCTTTTTGATATGACACGTCCATTTTTTGTAAATGTGCCCTGGTCCCTAGTTATATACATGTATTACAAATGACAAGCAGCCTTCTTGGACTTGGATGGTTATAATTTGTTTAATTGTGTTTTATTGCATTGAGAAATACTTGATATATAATTCCCAAGTTTGTATCTATGATATCTAGTTTTTTTGCCTTTAGATGTGCGCTCATTGATCCCAAGATGTGGATATTTGAACCAATTTCAAAGAAAAGAACCCTCTCACAATGTCGTAAATGTCTGTCTGGGAGCTATAGTTGAACCAACTTTGCATTGGCTTAACACATCATCCGTCTCTCAACTTGATCAACTTCAGTTCGTTTTTGTGACAGCTGAAATCAACCAATGTTTCAACATTTTAATTCCATATGTATGTTCACTTCGACCTACCAACCTCAGACAAGCGAATGCATAATAGTTCGAAGTTCAAGGTCACTTATTGAAGTTGAAGTCTCGCCCAAATTTTGTCACTGCAAGTTTACATACAGTGTCATCGGTCTGGGCGATATATATAGAAAATACTCTTTTTGTGGTAATTTTCCGCCGGAGGTGGATTATGTTTTCGCATCGTAAAGTTATATTCTGATTACCACTTTATTCCTCTATTTCGATGCATCATGCAATCTTCGGCACTTTGACTACATTTTATTGGGAAAACTAGGAAACCGTATGATAATGATGGTAAAATTACATTTTATTGGGGAAAACTAGGAAACACTATGATAATGATGGTAAAATTACATTTTATTGGGGAAAACTAGGAAACCGTATGATAATGATGGTAAAATTACATTTTATTGGGGAAAACTAGGAAACACTATGATAATGATGGTAAAATTACATCTTATTGGGAAAAACTAGGAAACCGTATGATAATGATGGTAAAATTACATCTTATTGGGAAAAACTAGGAAACGCTATGATAATGATGGTAAAATGACATTTTATTGGGAAAAACTAGGAAACACTATGATAATGATGGTAAAATTACATTTTATTGGGGAAAACTAGGAAACACTATGATAATGATGGTAAAATTACATCTTATTGGGAAAAACTAGGAAACCGTATGATAATGATGGTAAAATTACATTTTATTGGGGAAAACTAGGAAACCGTATGATAATGATGGTAAAATTACATCTTATTGGGAAGAACTAGGAAACCGTATGATAATGATGGTAAAATTACATCTTATTGGGAAGAACTAGGAAACCGTATGATAATGATGGTAAAATTACATCTTATTGGGAAAAACTAGGAAACGCTATGATAATGATGGTAAAATTACATTTTATTGGGGAAAACTAGGAAACCGTATGATAATGATGGTGAAATTACATCTTATTGGGAAAAACTAGGAAACCGTATGATAATGATGGTAAAATTACATTTTATTGGGGAAAACTAGGAAACCGTATGATAATGATGGTAAAATTACATCTTATTGGGAAAAACTAGGAAACCGTATGATAATGATGGTAAAATTACATCTTATTGGGAAAAACTAGGAAACCGTATGATAATGATGGTAAAATTACATTTTATCCGGAAGAATGTTAAAGAAAGATGGAAAAACTAGCAATTTATCAGTAAAATTAAAATTTGATTTTACATTTTAAAAAATCTTCAGCAAACATAAAGTGATGGTGTAGAATTGACACTTTATCTGAAAAAGAGTAAAAACTACGGTAACGATAACAAACATACAAATACTGATTTTATAAATCACTAGAATATAAATTTCATTCTGTTGTTACAATTTAGAGTCTGCCATCATTTTTTAAGTACAAACTTTTTTTCCTTTTTATAAACAAGTCTAGTAACTAGGGTTACTATTGTACACTTATTTTGGAACTGTGACCAAAATCTAATTCAAATTCTATATACGTGTTTTGAGGCATTGCCTATACATTTTACATTAACAAACAGGTTATTCTGCATATAAATTGAGTCTGTGCACAAGTCACTATATATTGATTTATCGGTGATAGATTTTGTAACCCCTGAGCATTATGAAGTCCTAACGTCAGCTAAGGGGAGATACATTAAAAAGACAAACAAACATGTGCAAATATATTTGTGTAAGGCTGCTTGCATTCCTTTCTCATATTGATGTCCAACGCCGATTTATAATTTGATGTAGAATTGTGGTGATTTATTTATGATTGAGAGTCAACTGGACCTACGCTGTTTATATGCCTACATAAACCGTTCTTATTTCAGTCTAGTTAACAGTGGCATTACTGTGAACATGTAGATATCTTCATGACGAATTTTACACTTGTAAATTTTCTGTTCCGTAAGCAAATATTAAGAAAAAAACATGATAGAAAACTGTTGTTAAACTCCTATAAGATTTCTAAAAAGATAAATTGTATTTCTTAAAAATGTTAGAAAAAAATACATAGGTTAAAGACGAATAAAAAAAACCAAGGAAAAATAAAGGATTCCATTGCTTTGTAACGTTCTAGAGATGTATATGTTTTACGACATTGTGAAATGCGTACATATTCATTATTCAACAGTAAATCACTAAACTTTCGATGTTATAAAAAGATAATCATTCAAAGGTATAAAGATAGTGTGATATCCACCAAAAGCAGTGTTAACTTTCATGTATCACTTCTTTGTATATCAAACGAGTGTGACGAGTGTTATTTGTAGGTCACACACGGTTTACAATATCGTTAAGCGGACATTACAACGCTCATTTTAAATAATGAATTGCCATATTTCTCATTTAAAATCTTTTTGATTAAATCTTTTTCTTTCCCACTATAGAATATAAAGCATACACTTCACAAAGTCACGCACACATTTAATATAATCCTAATAATCTATTCAGTAGATGTCAAAAATAAACAAAGCAGCACGGAACAAAAAAAACGAAATTCAAATAGAAAATGAAGGTAATTTATACTACTAAATGTTAACCTTCTCCTGCTTGGCAATGCGTAATATCATCATGCATTGGTCAAACTATGATATATGTTTACTTCATCCTGTTGACATGGCATTTAAAGTTCAGGATGTTGATGACTCCGTTTTGCAGACAAACATACCACGCATAGAATATTGTGCGTAGGAAATGACATCCCCACAGCACGCGACATATATTGACAGGTAGATTGTGTAACAGAATTAACCATTAAATAATCAGGTGACAAATAGCGTTATAATAAGCTATAGATATGTACAGGGTTGCCTTGAATAATGATGGATCTCTCTGACATCACCGATCAGAGTTAATGCTAATAGCTATCATAAGACAACAATATTGTCGACACTACGATTGTTTATGATATATTTTACTTCCATACAAGCTAGGTTTACATTGGAACTACAACAAAATGACATATATGGAAATGTTCTGATGTATCAGTTTTCTTCCGTAAGAAAATCTGGTGCAGTAAATACAATCAAATGTAGATTTCTTTTGCAGATTCTTCCAGATACAGGATTTATTTTCTAAACTACATTCAGTTATATAATTATCAGTAGGTAGAGGTTTACTGCAGTATACTTCCATCAGAAGTCCCTTATGTTGTACAGGCTTTGTGCATTTAGTAAAAATATTTTTAGTATTAAGAACAGACCTATCAGTAGGTCCTTGGTAAATTTAATAAATGTAAAGTGTGATTTTCAAACCTTATGGTATAATAGTGAATACTAAGATTGTCGCTTGAATGCACAGGTTTAGCGAGATTTACAAGACGATGATGATTGCATGTCACTTTCACAGTTATCAGCACTTAAAGCCCTTTTTACTGGCCCCAAATGTGTTTTATTTGATAGCACGTGATAAACAATCGAAGGAGTTTGGTACACAACGTACATTATCGTCAGCTGATTATTTCATGAGTCATGAATACAAGAAAAACCACGAAAGCATAAAAAACCAAGCAAATACCAATATGTGAACAGACAATACAAAAACAAATCTAATAAAATTATGCAAAAATATGAACAAAAATAAGACTTACATGGAGACTCCTGGAAAAGCATTGTTTGATTCTGTTTTCATCTGAAAGTTAAACAAATGAGAAGTGTAACTATGAAAACATCAGTGCGATACGACGGGACACGGATCACTAGTACTGCTACAGCTATAACCACAGTTTGGTAAAAAACAACCAATCACAGATATATTTCATCTTTGATACATATTTTCTAAATCTGTTTGACAAATCTTTCATAACGAATCTTGATACTTAACATGCTATTGTATTTGGGTTTAAGGTCTTGCGCACAAATTTTGACCTTGCTATCCGTATTGTCGAGCTTAAGATAGGGTGAATATTGATGTGACATGAAAATGAAATATTATTTGTTTTCCTTTTTATTCAGTGAGCCCATATGCCCCTTCAGGAGCGCCTTTCTTGTCAAATACTTTCTTGTTTGGTTGTTAGAAAGAAAAAAATCGTTTGCTTATTTGCCCAATCTTTAGTCTGTTAGGTCCTTTTACACCGTTTAAATATTTCTTTTGTTCATTAGCATGGACATAAAATGATGTTTCCATATTACGATGTGAGTGCCGGTGTAGTCGCGTGTCGCTTATTTCCGCGACTTTGATAGGGCCGCAAGACCGATATAACTCCCAACCTAGACGCCATAAGTACCATGATACCTTCTATCTACAGAAATACCAACCTAGACACCATCAGTACCATGATACCTTCTATCTACAGGATACCGACCTAGACACCATAGATACCATGATACCTTCTGTCTACAGAAATACCAACCTAGACACCATAAGTACTATGATACCTTCTATCTACAGAAATACCAACCTAGACACTATAGATACCATGATACCTTCTATCTACAGAAATACCAACCTAGACACCATCAGTACTATGGTACCTTCTATCTACAGAAATACCAACCTAGACACCATAGATACCATGACACCTTCTGTCTACAGAAATACCAACCTAGACACCATAGATACCATGATACCTTCTGTCTACAGAAATACCAACCTAGACACCATAGATACCATGATACCTTCTGTCTACAGAAATACCAACCTAGACACCATAAGTACTATGGTACCTTCTATATACAGAAATACCAACCTAGACACCATAGATACCATGATACCTTCTATCTACAGAAATATAAACCAAGACTCCATAAGAAAATTAACATGTAAAAGTACGAACAGGCAGATAGAATATTTTTCATTTTTTATTCAGAGTAAAGTTAAGTGTACTTCGAAGATGGACGAATCATTTTCAAAGTTCATTACAAGTTAATGAGAAGTTGTATGTAGATATATTAATTCCGCAGTGACAGCTACTGTTATCATAGACATCAGAATGTGGATGTTTACATTTTTTAGTTCATATAGTGTAAATCATAAGACGTCAAAAGAAACACCTTTTGTCGTGTGGTGGCTACATAATAAAACGTGTCTTTGATATACACTGAATTAAAAAGTATTCTAATCGACACGGCAACAATGTAGAAGTTTACCAGTGTGGATGTATCTATAAAAATCTTTGTGAATGGGTGTATTTTGGTATGATTGTAGCGAATGAGCACTTCCTTCTACAACATCTGTATGCAGTGAGTATACCCTTTCTGTACTTATGCTAATTAAGGTCTTTGTGTGTAAACATGTGAAACAAAAATTCCCAGGAACAGGTATTATAAAATGTTTTCGTGTGACTTGTAAGTATGTTAAGACATACATGTCTAGGTAAAGATTTATTTTTGATAAAATACGTTAAAAAACATATATGATAAAAACTTCCCCATCCTATCAACCAATAGTATAATCCCACAAAATGGTTAAAAAACTAAAAACAAAGTATTGTTCGTGACTTAATGTGGAATTCTCTTGATTCTACAGGGTATTTATCCCATACTGTGTCAACTTCCATATTATGAATTGGAGAAATGAGTTTAAGCATGACAATACCAAAATATCAACAAAAGCGTAATTCTAACTCAAAAAGATATTGGTTGTTTTTTATCCTCGCGATAGGATAAGCATGAGACGATGTCAATGTACGATTTGGCCTCTGAAAGACGTTTAAAGTGTACACAAACTTAATTTCTAAATTGGAACATGTAGTATAATACTCAATGTTAGCGTATATTGGAACCCATTTTCGATACTACACAAAGACATTGTAACTTTTTATCCTTTTCAATAAACTAATCGGTCTAACAGGAAAACTCCCAATGTCAAAAAACATTATTTTTTCACATAATCGACAGTGTTTTTGCCAACGTTATGTTTTTGCATATTATTGCATAGTTCATGAATAATTGGAAATTGCGCTACAAATGTCCGCCCCGTTTTATATTAACCTTGACATTTTAACTGTAACACCTGTCAAAAGATTTCTTCTCTTATCTAGGCAAGAAAGAGTTTTTAAATTAGTTTTCATTCCGTAAGATATTTTCTGAAACTAGGATCGGCAAGGCTCACAATTTTTTTCAATGTTCGTTTCATAAATTTCATGGTAAATGAAGACTCATTTAAAATCCCGAAATTATTTCAGAAATAAGAAACCATCAAAGTGATAAAAGTATGGTAAATTGCCAGATAGCAGGCGTAAACTACCCGGGAGTCAGTGTTTTGTTGAGTGTCACTGTTGAGATAAAGTTATAGTCAATATATATTCCTTTAAGTAATAATTAGATGACTGTTGTATCGTGCAATTTCTAAATTAATGTTTTATATACTGTTTATCTTGCAGAACGTATCCAAACTCATCATCGCAACTAAGAATTTAGGAATGTCAAGTTACGACAGATCAGTGCGATTTTCCAACGAAGAAGGAACGGAGTGTGTACCTTTAAATTCTAGAACTGATATTGACTGCAATGCTAGTACCATTGCCATGGAAACCTCCACTTTCCTAATATCAACTGTTGGAAATGACGATACTACAGATCCCAATGTTGCTTTACTGACCGAAAGCGACGAAACGAATACCAAAGTTTACGTTGCATCCCACATGTCAAAGTATGAAGTAATGAAGAACACTTACGTGCTAAGTATTTCGTTTTCTCTGTTGTTTGGATCTTTCAACTCGCAGTTGACTTTACAGAGCTCAATAAACAGGACAGATGGTATTGGGACATTTTCCTTAGTTGTAGTCTACGTCGGAATGATGTTTTCATCAATGTTTCTATCCGCAATCATCACGGACCGAATCGGCCTCAAACTGACCATTTGTTTCAGCATGATTATGTTCGTCATATATATGGCGGTCAACTTATATCCGGTGTGGGGCATCATGGTACCTGCAGCTCTCCTTTGTGGAATGGCGTCAGGACTGTTGTGGACATCACAGTCGTAATACCTTTCACAGATTGGCATTTCTTACTCCAAAACGACCAATACGAAGCACAAAGATTCACTGAGTTATTTATTTGGAATATTTTATATGTGCGTAAATGTTGGTAAGTAATTATGTTGAAAACATCTCTATTTCGTATTTTATATTCGAAATTGGTATTTTTAACATAAGGATAGAGGTTCTTGCTGTTATCTTAATTCAAGGAAAATGATAAGAATTTTAAAAAGAATTGCAGCTTAACTATCATTCCAGAATCAAGGACTTGATAGCAGCTGCTAGAAGTACGACAGAATGTCTTACCTGCAAACTTATTAATGTCGATTTCATAAGAAATGAAATCGCGTATTTATGAATGTTTACAATGTTTAGACTATACATATTTTTGAAGACGTAAAAGATTCATACATGAAGATTTTTTTCCCTGGTCAATCTGGTATCAGCGTTAACGTGTTCAAATGATATATATGGTAGCGTAAAATCCCACCTCTCCAACTAATAGAAGCATGGAAAGTTCTCAGGGAGTAAAATATACTGTCCGAAGTCCTCGGCAACAACCCTCCAAGCTAGGTCAGAAACCCACCACAGTACTCGAATTTAGATTAAGTTAGTGCGGGTCGTCGATAAATGCAATTCTACGCCATTTCTTGTTTCCGGGCCACTGTATTCAGATTTCTCAACTTACATGATGACTCTCGCCGATATTCAACAGTTGTGCAATATGGAGTTGCTGTGAATTAAGTAAGAGACAATGAATACCGCTTGAACAATGTCTCACGGACAAACAATAGCCAAGGATCAAGGTAAAAAATCACAAGATAACAGGTTAAACCGGCACCCTTTCTAATGTCACACTGTCAACATGTGCATAAGTCAAACGTATAAAGCATTGCTGTTACAAAATAACATTAAAATATACTACACTTATCCCTCTTTAGAAGCATCGAAATTCCAATGTTCAAACTGTCATCTATTTTTTATCCTTTCTGCCCAAATCTCCCCCCCCCCTACCTTCGCACTGTAAACTGTCAACGACAGGGACAATCTCTAATTAATCGAGCGTAGTTTCGGTCATCGTTTTCCAGTGTAAGGTACAGTGGTTATATTTAAATCAGACCATTCTCCTTTGTCATAATGACTCTAAAACTCACTTCCATCAGGTGATTAAGTAATGATATAAATAAAACGACCAACAGCTGATATTTAAATGCTTCTCTACATCGCATTGTTCTTAAACTTGTAGGCAAGTTATCGGGAAACTTTCTAGTGGCACTTCTTCTGAAACAAGATAGAAAGGAGAGTAAACCCATGACGATAAAGGAAATTCAGGGCTGTGTGGCTAACAAACGAGATGCTGTTGACAATGCAAACACGCTAGAACGACCAGACAACACAACGGTAACAGACAGTTCTTGCTCGATACATCAGGATTATCTATAGGATTTAAACCTGTGCTTTTACTTCGAGAGAGTGATATGTGCCCATACACAGACTTTATATAAGATTTTCTTATCTTTTCTGTACTTTTCCTTTCTGAGTGTACTTTTTCACCTTTTCTGTACTTTTCCTTTCTGAGTGTACTTTTTCACCCTCTTTGATGAATTCAACGGGGCCAATCAAATTTGTTGATTTTAATGACGCCGTTGATATTTTTAGTTAAGAAACATCTAACCTAAACATTTGGATATAGATTCAATATGCCAAAGAATATGTTTAACAAACATTGAATAGTATAACACACACTTTCAAAGTGTTTAATGATTATCGAAGTTCGGCGTATTTTATAATTTAAACAATGTTCTCTTTAATAATCTCTTTTTGTTGACTGTTTTTCTAAAATAGATATATCCGAGATCAAGTTCCTACTAGGAATAAAGAAGACATATAATGTGCGTGTTTTTTTAAAATAATTTAATCAAATGACACATATAAACATGCCATGTGCTTTCTCAATGAACGCATTGCTATCTAAATTCATCAGCCATGAATAGATCCAAAGATCCCGTCCTCCGTTTGTTTGTCATTTGATTTCAATGTATTATTTGTCACGGAATATGCTGCAGTATAGTTCACAACCATTTATTTGAACCGCCGATCACATTTCTTGGAGAAGAATGATCTCAGAACAAGACAACGAAAGTGATCTTTCAGTTTAGAATGGTACATAATAGTACAGAATGGAACAATTCAATGTTCCTCATGAAGAACGCTTTTAGAAGAGGGTGTTGAAGATTGGTCAAAAGCACCGTGATGTTATATAGAATCCACATACCATTCATTCGAATTCTTGAGGTGATATTGATAATATAATTTGATAGCCAATCAGAATTATAATTAGAGCCTTGGTAAAAGTTTGGTTGAACAACTAGGGAAATCAGCAATAAAAATGCTGATAATATGAATTCTTGTGGAGTTGCTTAGGAACGCACGGGAGTTCCAGATCCTTACCATTAATAGGCAATCTGAATGATTATATAACTAAAGTATGATTAGGCAGTATGTCTTCATTTGAAACCTGGTTAAAGTTTTGTAAGCAAAAAATGTAATAATGTTTGCTGACAAAGATCAAACACAAACATCAAGTAAGGTTATATGAGTGTAGTTCTTTAAAGTCTAAAGATAGAGAAACAAAATCAGAGCTTTGTCAGTGTTATCTCCCTTCCCATCCTTCCGATGTGTGTTGCCTTTATTTTTGTTGGTCCGAAAATAGGCAGCAGTTTTCCATTAATACAATATCGGCTAATTATAGTACTCCATATGTGTATGCATATGGCACTGCTGGGAAATCACTGGGGCGTTCACTCGATATTATAAAAAAAATCCCATTGCTGTTGCTAAGTTACTGTCAGAAAAGTGTAATAAAAACAAAATGTATGTAAACACAGAGAAGACGAAAGCTATGTTGGTTACTATATCAACGAGAAAATATAATTTAAAAGGTGAATTTTCTGTCTTTATCAATTATTCTATGTGAAAGTGTCTCGTGGTACATTCAAATTTAAATCTTATCCGAGTCATTTTGTCCTTTTCTTTTTTCAGATTTATTATATTTGTAGTACATGGATCGGCGTTGCCGTTCTCGGAATAATCGTTTTGGCGTTTCTAAATCCCATTGATAAAGACAGAGACATGTCAAAGTATGAGAAAAAAAACCCAATATGTGACAAATTCTTATCTATAGTCAAACACCTCTGGAACTCGAGACTGCAGAAACTTATGATACCAATCAGTTTCCATTTCGGCCTCTCCACAGGATTTCTTTTGGCAGATTTTACCAAGGTAGGTGGTTATTTTACTTCCTTACCAATTCTAAATAAAGAGTTCCGTAATCGCGTTTGTTGCCATTGTGATTCTGCCTTAAGTAACGTTAGATACTAAAATACTGATTGATACCAACCCTTCTATA
Source organism: Ylistrum balloti (assembly GCF_031769215.1). Lineage (NCBI taxonomy): Eukaryota > Metazoa > Mollusca > Bivalvia > Pectinida > Pectinidae > Ylistrum > Ylistrum balloti. The sequence goes on along the minus strand of NW_026782600.1, from coordinate 49,317 downwards.
AATATAGAGATACAGTCGGAGTTTTCTGTGCTCCGACAAACAACCTACTTAATAAAGTATTTCCTTGATATATGGTGTAGACAGCGTGTAAAATCCGTTATAAAGGAAATCGGGACAACTCTTCCCAATTTGGCTGGTGTCGTGAGCTACTTCAGTAAGAGAAGAACAAGATACAGATCAGGATACGATGGGCGAAACCAAGGAGAAAGACAACAAACATGGCGACACGTCACCAAGGGAGTCAACAGGCAAAACACGGGCAACGTGATCGTCTAGTAGGAGCAACATACAAGGCAGCGCAAGGAAAATGAATCATCTTTCAAAATGAATTGGAATTGTGACGATGTATATAATAATCGGGACGAATGTTTTGTGTGTAAAACGGATGTTTCGATGAGTTCCAAAAGAACGCTTTTGCAAAAAATGCCTGAAAATCAAGGACAAAGAATACAAAATCTGAAGTCAAACCGACTTCATGTGGTTTTATACAAAATGCCGGCCTAATGTAGAAAAAGAGCATTTCGGTCGACAGAACGGTAGAGGAGAAATACAGCAAAATACTGAATGAATTTAGGGAACGAGTCACAGAAATAGAGAAGCGTCTTGTCAGCAAATGTGAGGAAAAAAGAGTTCGCGAGATAGTGAAGGATGAGATTGGTCAGGAAATGTCCGGGTTACAGATACAATGGAAGGGAAGAAGGAAAGGACTCGTACACTTGATACTGTTATGTCTGAAATATCGGAAAGGAAAAACAGAGAGAAATATTGTTGTTTACGGTATTCCGGATCAAACAAGTACATCTGGTCAATAGAGGAAGAAAATGGATTTAGAGAAAATACGAAAATATTCTCTGCATGCAAATTGGAACTGGAGGAAACCGAAATCCTTCAAATCTCAAGATTAGGAAAGTACAAATAAACAGAAAGTGCTGAAGCATCAAACAGACCCATGTTAGTCGCTTTTTAATCTGAGCAAATAAAGCGGGACCTATTCCGCAATATTAGCAATCTACGTGACAAGGCCGAATTTAACGGCATCAATATCATTAATGATTAAACAGAGAATGAAGGGCAGAGAAAGGCACTCAGAGATGAAGCCAAACGAAAAGCAGAAAACTCGTCAGGGGAATACGTGTTCAGGGTTCCTGGACTTCCATGGGCTCAGCGAATAGTCAAAACTGTAAGCAGAACTCGGGGCGGGGAAAGAGGAAGGAAGTCAAGTCGTCGTTAAAGTGTTTATACACCAACGCCGATCAGCTAAGGAACAAATTAGACGAACTTTTGATAAGAACAAATATTGAATGCCCACAGATAATTGGAATCACTGAAGTTAAAGCAAAAAATAGCAAATATACCGTGTTCGAATCTGAATATATCGGGAACAATTTTTCTGTGTTTCTAAAAATTTGGATTCTCCTACCGGGTGGTGCCTTATGTTATATATTAGTAACTGCCTAACTTGTAAGGAGGTGACTTTTAACACTTCCTTTGGGGAATATCTTAGCGTAAGCATAACTTTCAATAGTACAGATGAGATGTTAGTATGTCTTGTGTAGAGATCGAACAGTGGATCAAGTGAGAATAACGATCAGTTACGAACCTTTTTAAAAGGCATATCTAAGGAACATTATTCACATATTCTTATACTGGGAGATTTTAACTATCCGGAAATAAACTGGAAAACATGGACTGTAAATGTAAATAACGCTGAATCACCGTCGGCACCAACAGGGAACTCTTTCAAAAATAGATTAGATGAACACTGGACAAATCAAGAACTGGTATATAATTATAAATCAGAAATTCTCTAGTTCCTGGATCTGACGTCTCAAATGACAATAATTATAAATATTATCATTGTATCACTGAGACCGGTATAGAGGATCGTATAGATCCTGCACTGGTAATAAACTAAACTAAATTAAATACCATGTCTAAAAACAATGACAAGGTGTTCCTAACATCCAAGCATTATTGACCGTCATCTGTTGTTTTTCCTTTGTTTATTTAAAGTCTGTTGTTGGCTGTACCTTTGGAGTACATGCTGTCAGTGACGTCATGGTCTTCCACGGGATATGCTATATCGTCTCTGCAGCATTAGCAGGGTGTCTGACAAAGAACATCGGACAGCTACCTTGCTTATCAATATGTTCGTAAAAATATATATTTACAAAATTAATAAAACATCAATATCAAATAATTACGATTTCTTGAAGGGTTAAGATATTATTCATATCATAAACAATGCAAGTTAAATGAAATTGGTATTATGATATAGATATGGTATAGAAATATGTCAATCTATTGTTCGATAACACAAGAACTGTACAGAACGTGCAGTTACCATACGAACAGTTACTAATGTTAATTATAAAAAAATGAGTGAAAAAAATAACCAAGTAACATTCCATTTTCAGACTTCGTTTTGTGTGTACTTGTAATTAAAATACATAAATATTTGCTTTTTGCAGCTTTTCTGTGCTACGGTGGAGTTCAGTCTTGTTTAATTGCATGGAAACCAGGGCCAGGCTATGGTTATCTCCTCTTCATTGTTGCAGGCGTGTGGGGAGTAGCGGACGCTATTGCAAAAACACAGGTATTATGTAAGTATTAATGATGAATATTTAACATGGCAAAATGTTAGTTCTTGTATTATCACAAAAAAAGATTTAAAAATTACTTTATGGAACCTTATTTATTCATTAATCAAAAACATACAGTTTTCCTCTTTATATTGCAGCGATTTATGGGCACTTGTTTGCTGATAATACTGAGGCGGCGTTCGGAAACTATTTCGTTTTCGATGCGTTTGGATATATAACCTCATTCTTCTACAGCACAATTTTATCCACTGATATCAAACTCTATATACTTCTAAGCTTACTGTTGTGTAGTGCTACTTCGTACTACACTGCGGAATACATCGATAGAAAGGACAGAGCTTGAGAGGACCTTGGAACCAACCCCTTCCAGTAGTGAAAGAAGAAAAAATACACCATTAACTACAGTAAGAATGCATTTTATCACGTGTCTATAACAATGACGTTACTGTGTTTATCACGCGGCAATTTTCTGAACTTGTTAACGACTGTTGATAAACATATCTCAAATCCAACTTATCGTCACTGAAGTCTGAAGTACAGAACTGAAAATACACAATACTCTGTATCATTGTTTAGATTTTCTATGTCTGAACAAGAATGAAACCTGACGCAAATATAAATTTCAATCTGCTTGTCCACCGACTCTGTTTACACTAAAGATTGTATTTTTCCGGAAGTGGTTATCCAGAGAGCAGTTTATAATATAAGGAAATATATGCATATATTGTTTACTCAAGGAGTAGAATTAATATAGTGTGTTGATTTTATTGAACTCCAAAGGACGTTTGACCAATCTTCCTGTCTTCTATAAAAACCTTTCATTTTTCCAATGTATATACCACCATACCACATTCTAAACGGAAAGAATGCCTTCGTTCTCTTTTTATGATAATTTTCTTTTTTAAGAGAAGGTGAACGACGGTATAAATATATAGTTGTGGCCTATACTGAAGCGTATTTTGTGACAAAATGTGTCCAAATCATAGAAGAAATATACGGAGGACGAAATCATTAAAAATGTTCGAGATTCTGGTTGACAACCTCTTCGACGAGTTAGGTGGTAAGATCTTCCGATAGATTATTGGCATTCCGATGGGAACTGACTGTGCCCATCTGTTGGCTGACTTGTTTTTGTTTACAAACGACGCTGAATTTATGGAAGAGCTTACCAAATCAAAACAGATCACAAAGACATTTTTACTCTCAGATATATTGTTGACCTCTTGTCTTTAAATGACAAAGAGATTTATAGGCCACGCCCATCGTATATACCCACTAATATTGGAAATCAAGGACACTACAGTCTTTTCTGCTACAGATACTTATTCCGAACTTTTAATACAACTTTCCACCAAGCCGTATGATAAGCGTGATGATTTCTATTTCCCTGTTGGGAATTTCTGGATGGCAAAATTCCAACCTATCGTATTAACAAGTCACAGTGAGATATGAAGCTACATGTGTTTGATACTTGTTAGTTTGCCTGCTTATTTCCTTTTTTGTTTACCTTGTTCACATGTGACAACGTGGCGTTACTTACTCGGGTTGACAAAGTTTTGCATTGCGCCCGTCGCCGATGAAGCAGAAGACGCTTACTCTTCCGGAACATCTGTTCTAATTCTCCTGGACGTTTTACAGGAGTCTCCGTGTAAATCTTTCCTTTGTTAGTATTTTCTGCTAGTTTTATTGAATTTGAGTTTGGATTATGACATATTCACATGTTGTCATCTTCTTCTTCTGTCAATATATTGAAATGGAAAGGTACCTGTCAGTTTCCTAGACATTTTCACACAAGATTGTTGGTGAACTTTTTCTATACGAATGTTAATGTTTTGATCTTTCATTCTGAAGATACTCATTTTTGTCTAAGGATCGGTATATAAATCTATAACATGTTGTTATCAACACGAGATAGTTGATATTTATTTTATTCTAAAAGGAATTAATTTCGGATTTAGAATTCTAACATCCTTACTTCTGCACATGGTGGGAATTTAAAAGATATTTTCTAATGTATAATCCAAATAACTTCCATACCTATAGAAACGAGATCATATTAGCGTTTATGTCACTTGGAAACACTTTTTGGTGAGAAGAAATGAAATTCATTACGTGTCCACAAACAAATTAAATCATGTAGGACTACTCCTAACTTGTTTGGAAATACTTAAGTAGTTGATAAGTCTAGTTTTATTATAATAGTCACGAGCTTGACCATTCTATAAGACATTAACTGCAACATTCTTCATCATTTAAACGCTTGTTGGAAGCACAACCCAAAAACCAGTATGGCTGCTAACTATGACTGATTTATTATAAAGTGCGCATGTGCAAACATAAAGCACAACATTACAAGACTAGTGGTTAAGGGGAAGTAACTCTAATAGAAACAAGCTCACTCTCTATAACAAATCATTGACAGTTTTAACTAAACACACAGGTAACGTGAAAACGTACATTCATTCATCTTTCCCATTGTCTGTCAAGACCTCGTCACTGCTTCTTTGTATAATTGATTATTACGGTATATACACGCTGCCATTCATCTTCCAAAGCTGCTGAGTTTCTGGCCGTGTACAAGTAAACAAATGATACGTCATCAATCCAAAACCCGAAGTTCTTTCTTTGTCAGTTTTGCAAGCTGTTTTTTTCTCTAGAAATAAGGAGTTTTGAAACAAGTCACAGTTTATTTTGTTAATGACGAACTAAGGAACTTTTGCCCAGTCTTTTCTCTGATTCATTTAAATACTGTTTGTAACGAATGGTTTACATTTGGTTGTAAGGTAAACCTTATCAGCTTTATAAGCTTTCTCATTTTGTTTACTTTATCACTAGAATCCAAACCAGAATTCACTGACATATTATTAACATCTTAATGACATTTATGTACACATATATGTAGAAAAATGATACAAATTGGAAACGATTTTTATTAGTTAAGAATAAGCTCTATCATATAAAATCTTCCGGCGTAATATGAATTTCTATGTTTTTCGGTTTTTGTGAATATGCTGACTTCGTCGTTCATCTCATGTGAGATTTTGACATAAAGTAGAAGATGCCTACTCTTCGAGAATACCCAGTTTTTTCTACCTTGTACTTTTTCAGATATCTTTCTTTTATTCTTACCATGTCCTCTTTACATAGAGTGTGATAAGATTTTGCTGTTCAGACCGAATCACAGTCGTATTCCTGTTCACAAATTCTGACCGCACCACAGCCTAGTTCTGGTGTACGCATTCTGACCGCACCACAGCATAGTTCTGGTGTACGCATTCTGAATGCACCACAGCCTAGTTCTGGTGTACGCATTCTGACCGCACCACAGCCTAGTTCTGGTGTACGCATTCTGACAGCACAACAGCCTAGTTCTGGTGTACGCATTCTGACCACACAACAGCCTAGTTCTGGTGTACACATTCTGACCGCACCACAGCCTAGTTGTGGTGTACACATTCTGACCGCACCACAGCCTAGTTGTGGTGTACGCATTCTGATCACACCACAGCCTACTTTTGGTATATGCATTCTGACCGCACCACAGCCTAGTACTGGTGTACGCATTCTGATCACACCAAAGTCGTATTCGCTATTATTAAAAACACTTTTTAAATAATTATTTTGACGTCACCAATAAATCTATTCTGACCGTACCGCAACATTGTTCCGATCTATCTATTCTGACAAACCTGTTATTTACGTAAGTTGAACATGAGTTATCAATAAAAGAAATCTATAACTGTAAAACATGTTTATCCTTCTTGAGCTCAATAGCTTGGAGTATTCGATTTTCTATATAACAGCAATACATTACATTGTAATCGATATCCGTCGCTTTATGAAACAAACTTTGTCACTATAAACAAATGTCTTTGATAAATAATTAATATTTGAAGACACGTGACTTAAAAAATGTCCTTTATCAAACAGGCATTGTAAGACCGGTATATATCAATCATGTGTGTTGCCTTTGAACTAGTATAGAAATTCGATATCCTAGTCAATGAATTTTAATAGGATTTTGTTCTATCGAACCACAAACACTAAGTCAACAATTTTATTGCTACGTTCCTTTTGAAAGAGTCCCTTGTAAATCTTCCTTTGAAATAATACGTGTTAAGTATACCAAGTTTTGACGACAAAGAATAATTGTGGAGCAAGACCTCCACGAACACCGCTTCATAGACTGGTACTTAGAAAATACAAAATAACAGAACATTGAATCGTAATAATTCAGGCACGTATTACGGCTTCTGTCATATAAATCTGGGTCCCGGCAAAGTTTTGTTTCGCCTTTCAAAGACGATTGCTAGAAACGTATCCGCCAGAAATTCGTTCAATGATACTAACAATGATAATGATAAAACGTTTATTTTATATGGCACAAAGGTACAGCAGAATGACATTTCATCTGATGCGTAAACACAACTTCCATTGCTCTGATAGAAATTACTGAAGAATGCACCTGAAAAGCATTATATTTGATGTAATAGTGTCCATAGTCAACAAAAAACTTGAGATATAACTGAAAAAAAAAAATGAAAACTGATAAGCAAACCAGGTGAAATGTGCCAAGAAATATGATGGCCGTTATATAAAATAATTTTACTACGTACGCAAAATGCATATCTCTCGGGATTACAATACATTTAACGATTGATGCTGTACCGGCTGGGTGTCGGGTTTTCCTAAAGAAACAACTGTCTATTATATAACAAATTTCCATTTTCAGTTATGTTTGACGAAACAGCAGTATGGTGCAGTTAAAATCCATTATTTCTCTCTACTCTATCTAATTCTTTTACATATATATGTAACAAAGTCCCACTACACGCTACTTCCGTTAATTTATATCGATATAGTAAACATTAACTTATCAAAGAAATACACAACATCTTGTTCTGGTATTAATATAAAAGTCGTTGATATGTACTTTTCGTGAACATGTTTACGGTCTTTGCCGAACTGAAATCGGAAAATTTTTTAGGCGTATCTTTTAGCGGCTGGGATTTACCATAAAATCGTATGCGCCATATTTAGACTGGAAAGCGGACCCTCGAATGACTATACACCTGTGTTCTTCTTGTCATATGACGTCGTGAAATGCGAACCGCACGTGCGACATCGCATTTTACCTGTGAACGTGCCTATTACACATGTACAGTTGAGTATGCAGTTTGATCCCGTGTTCTTTTACGCGACGGCCTTCTACCATTCGTTTAACTTCGCTTTGTATTTTAAATGGGGCACACTAAATAAGTTTTATTTGTTTTGATACCCCTACAAAATAGTTCTCAATGTATAATACGTGTACTCAGCTTAAGTAAATATCTTATCTGATCTTTCTTTGCAAAATTATCAAGCGGGGGTTTTCTCATAAACTTTCTGAATCTCGTAAACTTGCCAAATAATGCGAATACTGGAGCCTTAAATGGTTTGTATGATAGACACTGCTGGTGAATTATTAGTTCCCAAAGTTTGCTGTAACCTGTATGGCACTCTTTCAAGCGAATAGTAGCACCGTTCAGAATATATTCATGTACTTTAAGTTCATCTGAAATTAAGAGACATGTGAAAATTGCAAAATTTATGGAAATATGTGGCTCGTGCACCTGTTTAACTACATTTTGACATATCTTCATGAAACAGCCGTGTGTTGCAATTTAATTACTTATTTGGCTCTACTGTATCTAATTCTAAATTTGTTTTAAAATATGCTACACTGTGTCTATTGTACATTTTATATATATAAGTATTAAAAATAAAAAAGATCCATGGGTTAAAAACAATAAATGAGCTTCAATAACAATTATTTTCTTCCAAGATTGATGAAACGAGTCACAGATTTTTTTTCCGGACTGCAGGTCACACGACGTCATTGATTTCTGCTGTCTACGTCACATGTCAACATACATATACGTCTACGGAACAGTGGTGTAATAAGTGCTATCCAATGACACAGGAGTTGACTACCGATCTATATTTCGTTGTGTGAAATAAAGGTAAACACTAGTGTAATGACTTCAGTGTCGACTGCAAGCTGATGCTACCAGCCACCTGGATACTGACAAGCTATGTGGCATCTGATGCTACCGGAACTAACTCCAATAAACGTCTGGAACACGATATTATAGCAAAGCCGGTAGTCTGCAAATGGTATATCGTTGTAATAGTTTCCAGTTGTGTTGTAATAGTCTATCAAGTAGTTCAGGTTTGGGCTCATTATGGGAGTTTGTGGTAAAGTGCTACCATCAGACAATGTCCAAACCATGGTGGCCTCCTCGATCTGTCCAGATATCCAATAATACAGAGGCAAGGCGGCTACAAAATTCAGGTTTACCAGTAAATACATGACAAACTTACCTACAGATTATTTGTTCTTATAGATAAACATGACCAAGACACCAATCAAATGTCAACAAAATCATAGTTAAAACTTTAAATCACTGGTGCAAAATACTACAAATTTACACGGAGACACGTGACACAGTACCAGGGGATTAATTCAAATCAGATTTCGTATTATGTTTTTTCTGAGTGTTGTCTTTCCTATTGTCGTCTTTTTTTTTTATCTTTATGAGAGTGGTCGGATAACACAGTGGTACGGTACTCGCTTTTCACTTAGGCTTTAGGGGTTCGATTCCCTATCTATCCACTGTCCGACTGTCCGACTGTCCGAGGGTTTTCCAATAGATAATATATAAACAAGGAATATATATATCGTTTCGAAAGATTCAATATGTGTCAAGGACGTAAACCCCTAAACAAACATGTTTCTGTGGAAGTGGTACTATTCGCGAGGAAAAAAGAAAAGGAAATCAATTTAACATTTCAATAACGAATAAAAAAATATCAGAAAAATATATATATAATATCATCAGGGATAAAATATACCACAGCATCAGTATACATGGTACAAAATATATCATTACACCAGGATATATAGTACAAAATGTAGCAATGCATAATACAAGATGAATAACATACCAGTGTGACACTACAAAGCAAACAAGGAATGGAATAGGCATGAATTACAACCTGATGTCAGAAATAACTGTCAGGCTTTACAGAGTCTCTGTACAACTAACGTGTCATTCTGGATATACATAAATGACTACTTACATGGAGGGGACAATGTTGATGGATCCGTGCCATATGATGTAGAAGACACCTCGGTGTATGTCATACTGAAGCCTGTGTATTGCACTATATGGTCGGTTCTGAATTCAATATACACTTGGTTAGCACTACTAATGAGAGTATTCAGTTCTTGTGGAACCTGTCCCGTGAACTTTCCCAATACTGCAGCTGTTGCATCAGCACCTTTATCATAATGAATATGAAAATCATAAAAGCACAGCTCGACAGGCGCGCAGATACAAAGAAATTACTAAAAAGGCAACATATATAATAACACGATTTGACCAAATGGTTCCCTTCTTCGAAGAGAAAAGTCACTGAGGTAAAAGAGAGGGATAACACGATATGTAATATAGACAACACGGGATACTGGCGTTACGTACCGTCATAAATCCACAGATTGTCAAAACCAAGTTCGATATCTATATCAGTTATTTCTAACTGCATCTTGTAATTGGCTTTGTTGGTGTTGAGAAGACAGGAGCAAGCAGTCAATCTAAAAACATACAACAAACACATGTGAACATGATACGGCAACCAAAACAACATACACAAACACATGTGAACATGGTACGGCAATTCCAACAACAGACATTACTTATTTGGATTGGTCAATATCTGGATGGCGAATGTACTTGATGAAGCAGAAGACGCTTACCCTTCCGAAACACTTGATCTTATTCTCCCTGTACTTTCAAGAACTCTCAGTATGATTATTGCTTTTGTTCATGTTTGTTTTAATTTTCGTCAAAAGCGAGAATTAAAATTATGTTGGTTATCGGTATTTTCTTTGACTTTTTAAACAGACAACAAATACACTGATACAAAATATACTTTATCTATAAACACACAACATATACACGGATACAAAAAATAGTTTATCTATAAACATACAACATATACACGGATACAAAATATACTTTATCTATAAACACACAATATATAAACGGATACAAAATATAGTTTATCTATAAACACACAATATATACACGGATACAAAAATAGTTTATCTATAAACACACAACATATACACGGATACAAAATATAGTTTATCTATAAACACACAATATATACACGGATACAACATATAGTTTATTTATAAACACACAATATATACACGGATACAAATATAGTTTATCTATAAACACACAACATATACACGTGTACAAAATATAGTTTATATATAAACACACAACATATACACGTGTACAAAATATATTTTATTTATAAACACACAACATATACACGTGTACAAAATATATTTTATTTATAAACACACAACATATACACGTGTACAAAATATATTTTATTTATAAACACACAATATATACACGTGTACAAAATATAGTTTATCTATAAACACACAACATATACACGTGTACAAAATATATTTTATTTATAAACACACAACATATACACGTGTACAAAATATATTTTATTTATAAACACACAATATATACACGGATACAAAATATAGTTATCTATAAACACACAACATATACACGGATACAAAATATAGTTTATTTATAAACACACAACATATACACGTTTATAGTTTATCTATAAACACACAACATATACACGTGTACAAAATATAGTTTATTTATAAACACACAACATATACACACAAAATATATTTTATTTATAAACACACAACATATACACGTGTACAAAATATAGTTTATCTATAAACACACAACATATACACGTGTACAAAATATAGTTTATTTATAAACACACAACATATACACGGATTTATAAACACACAACATATACACGTGTACAAAATATAGTTATATTTATCTATAAACACACAATATATACACACACATAAACACACATATATACACGGATACAAAATATAGTTTATCTATAAACACACAACATATACACGGATACAAAAACACACAACATATACACGTTATATTTATATAACACACAACATATAAACGGATACAAAATATAGTTTATCTATAAACATACAACATATATACGGATACAAATATAGTTTATCTATAAACACACAACAAATACACGGATACAACATATAGTTTATCTATAAACACACAACATATACACGGATACAAAATATAGTTTATCTATAAACACACAACATATACACGGATGCAAATATAGTTTATCTATAAACACAACATATACACGGATACAAAATATAGTTTATCTATAAACACACAACATATACACGGATACAAAATATACTTTATCTATAAACACACATCATATACACGGATACAAAATATAGTTTATTTATAAACACACAACATATACACGGATACAAAATATAGTTTATCAAACATTATCTATAAACACACAATATATACACGGATACAAAATATAGTTTATCTATAAACACACAACATATACACGGATACAAAATAGTTTATCTATAAACACACAACAGATACACTTATAAAAAATATAGTTTATCTATAAACATACCACATATACACGATACAAAATATAGTTTATCTATAAACACACAACATATACACGGATACAAAATATAGTTTATCTATAAACACACAACATATACACGGATACAAAATATAGTTTATCTATAAACACACAACATATACACGGATACAAAATATAGTTTATCTATAAACACACAACATATACACGGATACAAAATATAGTTTATCTATAAACACACAACATATACACGGATACAAAATATAGTTTATCTATAAACACACAAATATAGTTTATCATATATACACGGATACAACAATATAGTTTATCTATAAACACACAACATATACACAACATATACAAAATATAGTTTATCTATAAACACACAACATATACATGGATACAAAATATAGTTTATCTATAAACACACAACATATACACGGATACAAAAAAGTTTATCTATAAACACACAACATATACACGGATACAAAATATAGTTTATCTATAAACATACAACATATAAACGGATACAAAATATAGTTTATCTATAAACACACAACATATACACGGATACAACATATAGTTTATCTATAAACATACAATATATATACGGATACAAAATATAGTTTATCTATAAACACACAACATATACACGAATACAAAACACACAACATATATTTATCTATTAACACACAATATATACACGGATACAAATATAGTTTATCTATAAACACACAACATATACACGTGTACAAAATATAGTTTATCTATAAACACACAACATATACACGGATACAAAATATATTTATATAAACACACAACATATATCTATAGTTTAATAAATACACAACATATACACGGATACAAAATATAGTTTATCTATAAACACACATATATACACGGATAAAAAATATAGTTTAGCCATAAACACACAACATATACAGGGATACAAAATATAGTTTATCTATAAACACAGAACATATACATGGATACAAATATAGTTTATCTATAAACACAACATATACACGGATACAAAATATAGTTTATCTATAAACACACAACATATACACGGATACAAAATAGTTTATCTATAAACACACAACATATACACGGATACAAAATATAGTTTATCTATAAACAAAACATATATACTTGTACAAAATATAGTTTATCTGTACACAACATATACACGGATACAAAATATAGTTTATCTATAAACACACAATATATACACGGATACAAATATAGTTTATCTATAAACACACAATATATACACGGATACAAAATATAGTTTATTTATAAACATACAACATATACACGGATACAAAATATAGTTTATCTATTAACACACAACATATACACGGATACAAAATATAGTTTATCTATAAACACACAATATATACACGGATACAAAATATAGTTTATCTATAAACACACAACATATACACGGATACAAAATATAGTTTATCTATAAACACACAACATATACACGGATACAAAATATAGTTTATCTATAAACACACAACATATACACATCTATAAACACACAACATATACACGGATACAAAATATAGTTTATCTATAAACACACAACATATACACGGATACAAATATAGTTTATCTATAAACACACAACATATGCACGGACACAAAATATAGTTTATTTATAAACATACAACATATACACGGATACAAAATATAGTTTATCTATAAACACACAATATATACACGGATACAACATATAGTTTATTTATAAACACACAATATATACCTGGATACAAATATAGTTTATCTATAAACACAACATATACACGGATACAACATATAGTTTATCTATAAACACACAACATATACACGGATACAAAATATAGTTTATCTATAAACATACAACATATAAACGGATACAAAATATAGTTTATCTATAAACATACAACATATAACACGGATACAAAATATAGTTTATCTATAAACACACAACATATAAACGGATAAAAAATATAGTTTATCTATAAACACACAACATATACACGGATACAAAATAGTTTATCTATAAACACACAACATATACACGGATACAAAATATAGTTTATCTATAAACATACAACATATAAACGGATACAAAATATAGTTTATCTATTAACACAAAACATATACACGTGTACAAAATATAGTTTATCTGTAAATACACAACATATACACGAATACAAATATAGTTTATCTATAAACATACAATATATAAACGGAGACAAAATATAGTTTATCTATAAACACACAACATATACACGTGTACAAAATATAGTTTATCTATAAACACACAACATATACACGTGTACAAAATATAGTTTATTTATAAACACACAACATATACACGGATACAAAATATAGTTTATCTATAAACATACAATATATAAACGGATACAAAATATAGTTTATCTATAAACATACAACATATAAACGGATAAAAAATATAGTTTATCTATAAACACACAACATATACATGGATACAAAATATAGTTTATCTATAAACACACACATATACACGGATACAAAATATAGTTTATCTATAAACACACAACATATACACGGATACAAAATATAGTTTATCTATAAACACACAACATATACACGGATACAAAATATAGTTTATCTATAAACATACAACATATACACGGATACAAAATATAGTTACACAAAACATATATACTTGTACAAAATATAGTTTATCTGTAAATACACAACATATACACGAATACAAATATAGTTTATCTATAAACACACAATATATAAACGGATACAAAATATAGTTTATCTATAAACACACAACATATACACGTGTACAAAATATAGTTTATCTATAAACACACAACATATACACGTGTACAAAATATAGTTTATCTATAAACACACAACATATACACGGATACGAAATATAGTTTATCTATAAATACACAACATATACACGGATACAAAATACAGTTTATCGATAAACACGATATATACACGGATAAAAAATATAGTTTAGCCATAAACACACAACATATACAGGGATACAAAATATAGTTTATCTATAAACACACAACATATACACGGATACAAAATATAGTTTATCTATAAACACAACGTAAACACGGATACAAAATATAGTTTATCTATAAACATACAACATATAAACGGATACAAAATATAGTTTATCTATAAACACAGAACATATACATGGATACAAATATAGTTTATCTATAAACACAACATATACACGGATACAAAATATAGTTTATCTATAAACACACAACATATACCCGGATACAAAATAGTTTATCTATAAACACACAACATATACACGGATACAAAATATAGTTTATCTATAAACATACAACATATAAACGGATACAACATATAGTTTATCTATAAACATACAACATATACACGGATACAAAATATAGTTTATCTATCAACACAAAACATATATACTTGTACAAAATATAGTATCTATAAATACACAACATATACATGGATACAAATATAGTTTATCTATAAACATACTATATATAAACGGATACAAAATATAGTTTATCTATAAACACACAACATATACACGTGTACAAAATATAGTTTATCTATAAACACACAACATATACACGTGTACAAAATATAGTTTATTTATAAACACACAACATATAAACGGATACAAAATATAGTTGATCTATAAACACACAACGTAAACACGGATACAAAATATAGTTTATCTATAAACATACAACATATAAACGGATACAAAATATAGTTTATCTATAAACACACAACATATACACGGATACAAAATATAGTTTATCTATAAACACACAACATATACACGGATGCAAATATAGTTTATCTATAAACACAACATATACCCGGATACAAAATAAAGTTTTTATATAAACACACAACATATACACGGATACAAAATATAGTTTATCTATAAACACAAAACATATACACGTGTACAAAATATAGTTTATCTATAAACACACAACATATACACGAATACAAATATAGTTTATCTATAAACATACAACATATAAACGGATACAAAATATAGTTGATCTATAAGCACACAACATATACAAGGATAAAAAATATAGTTTAGCTATAAACACACAAAATATACACGTGTACAAAATATAGTTTATCTATCAACACACAACATATACACGGATACAAAATACTTTATCTATAAACACACATATTAACGGACACAAAATATAGTTTATCTATAAACACACAACATATACACGGATACAAATATAGTTTATCTATAAACACACAACAAATACACGGATACAACATATAGTTTATCTATAAACACACAACATATGCACGGACACAAAATATAGTTTATTTATAAACATACAACATATACACGGATACAAAATATAGTTTATCTAAAAACACAACATATACACGTGTAAAAAATATAGTTTATCCGTAAACACACAACATATAAACGGATACAAAATATAGTTTATCTATAAACATACAACATATACACGGATACAAAATATAGTTTATCTATAAACACACAACATATACACGTGAACAACATATTTATAAAATTTATACTTATAATAGCATTTTACTTTACATATAAAATATTACCAGCTATGGAAATATGATTTTTCACACACACATTAAAACCTCCCCGAGGTATGTACACAAATACTATCACACAAAGAGTAAAGGTAAGTGGTATTACTTATGATAATTTCCTGGCCAACCATCGGAATATAATGTCGCTGAAGTTGCTGTGGCTATGAGGACAGTAGGACAGTTGGCACATCGCCCTGTTTTATCAAATCAGGTTTAAGAATTAATTTAGAAATAAATTAATCAGTATCCAATCGCACATTCTTATTACATCCAAATAAGGTAAGGGCTTAACGACACAGAAAAGGTTAAAAATCTATAAATGTGAGAGATTAATAAGAACAAATGTGGATTTAACATGCCCGATAAGTCAAGAACCTTATTGATCTTACAGTATCTAACTCTAGACTTGTATCAAATCGCGTTATTCACTTGTGTGTATTTTGTCCAAATGTTCATGTTGTTTAACCGGTTTTATCCTCGATTTCATGTCTTCGTACAGATGATGCAATAATGTATATAGTCATCGAGATCCAGTCGCTATAAGCAAACAGATAACCGAGGCAGATCGGTTTGCCCCCTTTATATCTATTTTGAGGACAGGATGATCACATAGTTAAGACCAAGAGTTCCTCGGAACTGTATGTGTCGCCTGCATAATGTGTCACGGTCACAAAGAAATTGAACTGGGTGTGCAACGATCAACCATAAAGTTTAATACCAAATTTCATTTATGTAGCTTGAAGCATGAAGGGAAAACTGCACAAAGCAATATTCCTGAGATCAAAGATCAAAGGGACATATCACTGCCAAGAAGGGTTACAGACAGTCAGGAATCAAACTTAATCTGTACCCTTGCAACAAGAAGCCATATACCAAATTTCATTTCGATAACACAAAGCATAAGCCAAAAAAGTCCGGAAAACAATATTCCCAGGAAATTTTCTAAGTTGAAAGGGGCATAACTCTGCCAAAAAGGGTTACAGACAGCCGGGAATCAAACTTAATCTGTACCCTTGCAACTAAAAGCCATATGCCAAATTTCATTTCGATAACTCAAAGCATTACCGAAAAAAGTCCGGAAAACTTTCGTACGGACGACGCCGATGACGACAACGACGCGTGACGACGGACAAAGTGATCCCTAAGTGTCAGCCAGCTCTGCAGGCGACACAACAAAACTAGCAGTCACGGGTCCAAAATGTTTTAGTTGAACTGAACAGTTAGAACATATAAAGAAACTGTATCACCCCATAACTTGGTCATCTCAGTTAAACTTTCTCAGTTAGCTTCCTCGTAAAACTTTTTCAGTTTTAATATTTAACTTTCTCATCTAGCCTTCTCATTTCACTTTCTCGGCTCACTTTGTGAAATAATTCTCTCAGTAAGCTTTCTCATTTAAACTTCTCACTTAGCTTTCTCTTATAATTATTTCATTAAAGTATCTCTGTCTACTTCCTCTTTTACTTATTTTCGTTTGGCTTTCTTCGTTACATTTTCTCATTTAGTCTTCAGTTATAATTCACGATGTGTATTCAAAATCCAGTGTCTTGTTGTCATTTCGAGGAAACGGAGAGGGGGGGGGTGGTTCTAATTTATTATCGATCAGGTCTCTTGGACGATTTTGCTTTTGTTTCCATATGTGCTCTTTCTAATAACTGAGTATCATAACACATTAATTAATATATACATCAACTATCTACCAGCCAATCACAGTTAGACTATGATATGGCAGTTAGGACATGCGATTTTATTTGCCAGTGACAACGTCAGACCCTTTAATTATTAAACGATATACAGTTAGATACCATGGCTGCAATGTTTCATTTACAATATGATGTTATCATTATAAAAACTAGTTTTACAGACTTCAAGCGGAACTCTTCAACTTCGGAGTTACAGAAGTCATAATAAAAGTTACCTCCAATCAGAATGTGAAATAATTGACTATCGTCTATGACATGCAAATATGCACTGAACCGCATATCACTTATATTTATGACATGGATGGCTTCATCTTCATCACGTGACCACGATCATGACATAATTCATATTGAGACAACAATGTCATGGTATCATGTCATAATAAACAACTTCCTAATTCTCAGGGAATATTATACACGATTTCCAAAGCTGGTATGGAATAAACTTGTCTTGTATGAATACGAACCTAGAAAAGTCAACATTATTGCACATCCTATTTAACCAGGCTTTTCTTTATATATATGTACAGCCTGTTAACCCTCCACCATCCACCTTGTCTTAAGCGGACACCATCCATCCTTCATATATTCCAAAATTGATTTATATATATTACACTTTCTCAGTTCGCTTTCTTACATAACTCTCTCTCAGTAAGTTTTCTCATCAACTTACTAGATCTAACACAAAACCATGCCTAAAATTATTTTTCTGCATCTAGATTTGCAAACCAAATTCTTGTTAATATTGTACGAGACAATACTGTCTTCTGATCCAATCTACAAAGGCTACCGAAAAAAAAAACTTTATACTATCTATATACTCTTCTCTACTGGTCCAAGCTAAAAAGGCCGGTATTCATATCAGTTCTTGTTCGGGTCATACAAAGCTGAAGTCTTTAGTCTTAAGTATCTTACCAGTAGTTAGAGGATGTAAAGATATAGGATGACAACTACAGCTCCCACCCAAATAAACTTAAGTCTTTATAACCTTATCAGTAGTTAGAGGGTGTAAAGACATAGGATTACAACCACAGCTCCCACCAAAATAAACTTCAGGCTTAATTATCTTACCAGTAGTTAGAGGATGTAAAGATATAGGATGACAACTACAGCTCCCACCCAAATAAACTTAAGTCTTTATAACCTTATCAGTAGTTAGAGGGTGTAAAGACATAGGATTACAACCACAGCTCCCACCAAAATAAACTTAAGTCATTATTATCATACCAGTAGTTAGAGGATGTAAAGATATAGAATGACAACCACAGCTCCCACCAAAATAAACTTCAGGCTTAATTATCTTACCAGTAGTTAGAGGGTGTAAAGATATAGAATGACAACTACAGCGAATTACATTCATTGTTCCGGATTTGACACGAGGTCACACAGGTGAGACGTGTGTGAGAGTCTCCACAGACGATTGTCAAATGTCATGATTTGGAGACGTGTTTCGTCGCTGAGAATAGGCAGAGGTCTTCATAAGCATCCATTCTGTGTGGTTTGTAAAGGGTTTGTGCCAGCAATTTGTAAAAATGTGATTTTTGTTGGTATGTCCGAATACAATAGGTGTTGAACTGTGAGCACCTGAGTACCCGAGAGCTATCAAGCGTAACGACTGGTATTGTCTAATGACCAGGTATTCACACAAAGGTAAACTGTAACACTTGTACAATTGTGAACCCGTGTATTTATCAGTTTATGTGGACTCTGTGAATGCTTTATTTACTCTGTGATTTTAATGTAAATAAGTTGAAGCATGGAATTTTGATTTTGTTGTTATTTATTGACTATGGCGGATGTAAATGTAGCCGAAAGTTGCGACAATACGGATATATCAGTAAGTGTAAGTGACGGCAATCACACCCCTCGTTACACAACCCTCACTAACGTGGTGCTACCCGACATGCTAATTAGCCCATGGCAAAATGGACAACGCGAAAACGTCATCTGTGATGCTGATGATAGTGACTGGGATGATACCCAAACCAGCACCTCGACTGAGAACAGTGCTAATACCCATAATACTAGTACAATGAAGTATTATATCACTGAAATTGAAAACATTAAAAATCAACCACGAACAATAGTAATTGACTACATCCGAAAATTAACCAGAGACAATGTCACGGACTTAGAGATGATCAGGAATGAACTTTATCAGAAAGCCGTAGCGCGTGATGATTTCCCCGTGAAAGATGGTTATCTGAGACGACGAATTGAAACGCGAAAATGGGGTCAAACTGTACCTGCGTCCTTGCAGAAAAAATTATCGAAAGACTGCTTTACTTTGTTGCTTGCATGTGACGGTGAATTTTCTGATGATATCGCAGAAGTTGTACCCACAAAGAAAAAGCGAATCGGTAGCGTAAACGCACCTTTTCAAAAATCACAGACACAATCTGACGATGTAGCTGGTGTACATGTGTTGACCGAAACTGTGGTCGCGATACAACGAGAGATCCTCGAATTGAAAACAAACTATAATGAACAGATAGATGAACTGAAAAGCACAATGAAGAAACTTTTGAAAGAAAAAGAAGGTGCCCAAAATAGAGCTAAAAAGTTTCAGGCGGAGATAAAGACATTGAAAAATCAGTTAGAAAATTGTGAGAAAGAGAACGGAACAATTAAAAGTAAATTAGAACAAATAGAAAAGGAGACACAACAGAAAATCGAAACCATAAGACAAGAAAACAACAAGTTGGAGATAAATGTTAACAACAATAAGGAAGACATTAATGAGCAAGACAATTTAATTAAAAAACTTGGTGTAAATATCGAAAAGAAAATTATCATATTGAAATCTGATATTTCTGGAACTAAGGAGAAAATGACAGACTCTAAATATCGCACAAAGATATGATAACGAACAACAAAACGGTGTGGCGAGTCTTAAATACCAAATAAGGCTTACAAATCAGAAAATGAAGCAACAAGATACGGAGTACAAAGACTTAGAAGAAGCGATAGAACATTTAAAATTGTCGACATCAACTCTACAAAAACAACTAAACGATCTCAAAAAGAGGGTTTCAAAGGACCACAAAGACGCCCAACGAACAGTTACGACACAAGGCAAGTCGAGGGACAACAAAGCAACACAGCCGACACTTAATCTGTCAAACAGATTTCATGTGTTAGACGACACCAGCAGCAACAAGCAAAGGAAAAGTGACACTATCAACAAATTTGCAAGTGATGGTACGACAGACAAACGGATAAACGAGGAGCCAAAACCTATACCAGTTCACTGCTCTTCATCAGTGTCGAAAATTTCTCCACTAGAAGAATCTACAACCGATAATACCAGGATTGAACAGACAAATGATAAACCAAAACCAATACAAGTCCACTGCCCTTCATCAGTATGTAACATACAGCGCGAACAGTTTGGTGGATTTAAACCTGTGAATCGTAGTAGAGTCCAAAGATTCTATGTGCATGGTATCAATAAGGCCACTTCGTCAGAGGAGCTGATGCGACAATACCTCGAGCGAAAAAATGTCAAAGTTACTTTTCTTCGATATTTCGAAAGGGACTACAAACGAACAGCCTCGGCACAACTAAACGTGGTAGATGACGGCAAATGTTTTGTTGGAAACCGGTCTTTCTGGCCAGAAGGCATATATGTACGCCCGTGGCTACCTCGCGAAGTATTTCTAACTGAGAATGGGCGTGGCTGAAAAACTGAACATTATGTGTTGGAACATCGAGGGGATAATGGCTGGCACACCGTATCTTCTTAATTGTCTCAATACACACAACATTGATATATGCGGTGTCTCCGAACACTGGTTGAGAGAATATAGCATGTCCTTTTTTGATACTTTTAAAAGTAGCGGTTACTCTTATATAGCAAATCCAGTCTATGAAATTGACCCACTACGTTACAGATGTAGTATTAGAGGTGGTGTTGGTATTCTGTACAAAGACAAATCGCTAATTGTTCAAGAAATCCCCGTGGATAGTCCGAGAGTTATTGGAAGTGAGATTCAAACTCAGAATGGGGAGCATATATATTGTTTTCTGGCTTATATGCCAGCCGCCTCGAGACCTATTGAAATGTTCACTGACCACATAGACCTATTAGAATCGCTTGTCTCTGTTTATTCGGAACAAGGACTAGTGATAGTTATAGGTGACTTAAATGTTAAAATTAAGGGTCCCCGGTACCAATTTAAAGATGACGAGAGACCACAATTTTCCGATCATTTTTAGATAGAATGAACCTACTGTCTGCCAACGTACAATCAGACTGCAAGGGACCTGTTTATACATTTTGGCCTCAGACGGGTAACTGTACTTGTATTGACCATGTTCTTGTCCAGTCAAATAAGATTGACTTAGTTGATTCATGTGAAGTACTAGATGATGAAGCTATGAATGTGTCTGAGCACAGCCCTATTGTATGTTCTATAAAGGTCTCACCGTTGCTACATCGGTGTAATGCATCAAATACATCAAATTTTGTGAAATATAACTGGAAAAAAGTCCTGCATAATGGTAATATAATAATTATATGCTGGAGTTGGGAAATAATTTAAAGTTAATAGAATTGCCTGCCGGACAAATGTCTAACGAATGCATAGACCAGTTCTCCAAAGATATTGTTTCAGCTATATTGCAATCCTCCAACTCTACCTTGCCTATAAAAAAGTACAAAAGCTATTTAAAACCATATTGGTCTAAAGAATTGTCAGAAATGCACACTTCGGTGCAAATTAAAAGGCAAAAATGGCTAAATGAAGGAAAACCTAGAAATTTCTCTCATAGTTTTCTGCAGTATAAAGAGAGCAAAACCTCTTTCAGAAGAAAACTTCGTGATGCATTTAATAGGTATATGTCTGAACAATTTAATGAAATAGGAAAATCCAGTGAACTTGACCAGAATTTATTCTGGCATTTATACAAAGGTAAATCTTGTAAAAGCAAAACACTTCAGACTGAAATGAAATACAACAATGTAATTTTACGAGACCCCAAAAATATCGTCGAAGCGTGGGCGACACATTTCGAAAATTTGTTCCATGATAAACCGAATGAAGAATTGGACAACACGTTCCAAAGAGAAATCATAAACTGCGTGAACGAAATTGAAAAGAAAGTTCATAATGAGGTAGACATATACCTGAACGAATGCATTACCACTTCAGAAATTGCCTTGGTGTCTAGAGGTCTCAAATCTAAAAAAGCAGGAGGGTGGGACGGTATAGTATACGAACACATTAAACATGGTGGAACAGTACTTTTTGAATATATCGCCACCTTATTTAATAATGTCATAAAAAACGAATACATTCCAAAAGACTGGAAAAAAGGCATTATTATAACATTGTATAAAGGTCAAGGTAAAAAGAAAGAAGACCCCAACAGCTACAGGGGGATCACATTATTACCTGTATTTTTTAAAATGTTTGAAATGGTTTTAGCACAAAGAATCCAACGAGTTTTAAATTCCCGTGTATTTCCAAATAGACAACAGTCTGCCTATCAAAAAGATTTGTGTAGTCTATGCACATCATTCAGTCTTCAAGAATGTATAAGTCACAATATTGAATATGGTTCCAACGTCCATGTTGCTTTCTTAGATAGTAACAAAGCGTTCGACACTGTGTGGCACGCTGGACTATTGTACAAAATTTATGAATTAGGATTAAATGCGAAGACGTGGATTTTACTAAAATGTATGTATACAAATGTTGAAAGTTGTGTTTTATTCAATGGGTTAAAATCCTCCATGCTCAAAATGGAACGAGGAATATTACAGGGAGGGGCATTGTCTGCCAAAATGTACCTAGTATTTATTAACGATTTACTAAATGAAATAGAGAATTCTGGCCTAGGAGCAGTAATTGTTGATTTAAATGTTAATGTTCCTACTCAAGCAGACGACATCTGTTTGGTCAGTACGAGTCTTAGCAGTCTTCAGAAAATGATATCATTAAGTGAAAATTATAGTAAAAGATGGCGTTTTTCATTCTCTGCTGTAAAAAGCAAAATTGTTACCTTCACAAACCCAAATAGTAGAACTTGCACTGTGTATAATGAGCTTTATCTGTACAATTGTATTATACCACAGACTGATGGCATTACACATGTTGGTATCTTATTAAACTGTAAACAGAACTCATTCGAGAGAACAGCACGTGCATGTAATAAGTTAAGATCGGGTACGATGTCCCTTGTTCGTTCTGGTGCACATCCTTGTGCTCTAAACCCTTTAACAGTGGCGAAGCTTATCAAAATTAAAGTTTATCCATCAGCCTTATACGGATGTGAGCTTTGGCAATTGACAAAAACCGAAATGATAATGCTAGAAAGGGCGCAACATTTTCTTGTTAAATCTATTCAAGGGTTTGAAAAGAGAACCAGAACAGATATGTGTACATCTTTACTTGGTTGGACCTCTATCGAAGCATATATAGACATTAGAAAGTTGTTATTTTTTGGAAGATTGTGTAGATTGAAAACAATGTCTTTTGTTTATAAAGTTTTCATTACCAGACTATTTTTGTTCCGACTAGGTAGACCATACCAGATCGGTTTCATCCCAGACATAGTCAAAATATTAAAAAAGTATTCACTGCTTCAAAATCTAGATACTTTTGTAGAAACTGGAATTTTTCGAAAGAAAAGCCATTGGAAAACAACAGTATATAATGCTGTAATGAAATATGAAGAGTACAATCTAAAGGAACGTATGAAGTTTGATGATGATTTTACAAGGTTTAGAGAAATACATAACCAACCAAAACCTAGTATTTTATGGAAGTTAGCACTTCGATTTCCTCAATAGAGAAAATATATACATTACATAATGAAAATAGTGGTAACCATTCGTAGCTTGACTACCATGGAATTATGTCACAAATGTGGGTTTCTATATCAAGACCCTATGACACATCTAGTGCTACAGTGTATTTATACTTCCGAGTTGAGGGACCAACTGTGGTGCTGTATAATTAATACCACAGATATACTGTTTAGTGTTTATTTACACTCCCTCCCAGACCTTCAGTTATTACATATATTGATTGGAGGAAATGTAAACTATCAAATTAGTGCAGAAGAGCTGATTGAATTCAGGATAAAATCCTGTATTTGTGTGTTCAAGATGTGTAAACTATATTATAATTAATATATATAATGATAAGGATAACAAATAGTCCATGTACATTTTGTAGGAGTCATGTGACTTAACAATTCATGATAATTTACCTGATTTGTGTCAGAAAATTGTATTTTGAAACTCTTTGGGTATACCTTAAAATACCCCCTTTCGCTTAATTTGCACTTGATATGCCTACTCCTAAAGCATAAAGTGTGTATCTATGTTATTCATATTCTGAAATCATTTATATATGTATCGTACGCTTTGTATATATGTTCAACATTCTTCTGTAATCTTCATCTCTGGAGGCAATAAAGAGAATAATATAATTTAAAAGAGGCAATTGTACAAATGATAGATTCTATTTGCATCAAATTTCTTTCTTTGCAATAAGGTTACAATGTTACTCTTTTTAAGGAAATACTGAATCTCCGTTTTTGCTGTAGGTTTCGAATAACTGTAACACATATCTTAAATCAGTAGGTTTTGTGATAAATCGACGCTTTCTCGGTCATGTTTATAACATTTTTCGCGTCAGCATACTACAACGATCTACACTATGACATTACTTAGAGGTCAGATTTGAAGCCAAACACAAGTGTTTCTGACACTTTCCCAACGTGTGCCACCCATCCCTAATTACAATTATCTTACCTTACATTATCATAATGGTTGTACAAAAGACACTCAAGTGAACGACACCTTTCAATACAAATTTATGATAATGCATTGAACTTCATCCTACAAGGTCCTGTCACTGATGGTAATGGCCGAAATTTTAAAACCTTCACATTAGTCAACTGCGGAAGATCCAAATTGGTCGAAATAAATGCCGAAAGGTATATGGAAAGGTGCACAAATCCCTAAATTTGATTTTCATAATTTTCAATATTGAACGATATTTTAAAAGAATGTCTAGTACATGTGTATATATATATAATGGTATGCTTTACCATAGTTTTCATTCCCTAATACAATAATTATTGTCACTTAATGTGGTCTTACCTTCAGCATTACCCAATGAAGAAATGAAAGCTGAAGTCGCCGCCGGAGAGTTCAGCAGTGGAAGTGCACCAGCACAAGTACTATCGGCGTCCACGAAGAAAGCGTATCCACTGTGTTCTTGGAATGTATCGCTGTATGGCGCTAACACAGGAAAATAGAATATCACATTTGAAATCAAATTGGCTATGAAAAGCAGGTTTTACTTTTCCGTTTTATATTTTAGTATTCAATATGAATTATACAACATATGAAGTCTTCTGCTAATAGTGTTAAATTGATATAAATAAATCCGGATAATGAATGAGCTAATATCTAAACATGTATTATATAATTTATCCCGCCGTTTGTTTGCGGTAGCGATAACAATAATACGGCTATATAGGTGGCTACCACCGAAACTCCAAATTCGAGTTTGAATTTCTGGTTGCATGGCAAAAATAACCCTGGATGAAAATGTCCGGTTGCCGTCGTCCACAGAATGAAAATGGGTGACGGAGTTAACGCGAGGCCAGACAGATATCGGTGTTTTTCGACCTTTATAAATGTAAAAACTTTATCAGAAAAATTTCTGTCTCGTTGTCACAATGTAATTGTGTTATTACATCATGTTTTTCTATCAGTAGAACGTAACAATAAATTATCTAAATGATACATTGAACAATATTTAGTAATATAATTCGTAAAATATCTCTGATTTACTTTCTAGTAATTAGACTGTAGTTATATTGATAGCAGAAATGCTTTAAACCTTTTCATTTGTAATGACATTCGTCACCATAATACGATATAGTACATGTTTGACGTAAAGTTGAATACAATGACCGCACATACTGTTACTGGCACTTACTCGTGGTTATGGTACACGCGAATGTCACTTCTTCCCAGTATCCATTGGCCTTGCACGTGCGGTTTGAGACCCCGGAGGGTGTGAACCCCACATTACATGAGTAATGGATAACCGCTCCTACAGATCGATCGGGTACCCAGACGGGTAAGGCATTAAGCACTGGGTCTGGCTCGGGACATTCTATCATAGAGATAAAAAAAATGTGTCAACCTCCACCTATACACAAGTAGATGGACAGATAAAGCTGCATGAAGTGCGCTCACTATTCGACATACAAATTCACAATTTGAACGTAGCGGTCCATGACATACAACAGTAAGCAATTGAAAGTTGAGAAGCACTCCATACATGTCGTGGAGCACGAATTTTTATTTCCTAAATGTGGAGTGTCATATCGTAGAGCATGAAATTTATGAATGTTGTATGCTGTATTTCATGGAGTGCAATATTCAATTTCTAAACTTTGAATATCCTATATCCGGTTGCGGAACATTCAGATTCTGAGTATTAGATGATGCATATTGTGCTGCAAAATTAGCTACGCTTTCCGGGTGTAAAATATGTTAAAATTATAGCCTAATTTTTGAGAACATGTTGGTTGTTGAAAAGTGAATGTACAACATGTAAATACAACTGTTAGTGATTGTTTACCCACCATTGTTCTTCTGCAATATCATCCATAACGTTTGTGTGTATATAAAGTTATGTAAGAATTTTCCACATGAACAAACATTTATTTTCGAAATACCTATACAAATAACGTAACAGAGAGATAATACAGTACATTCTTACTTGACATAGGTCGTTTTTCAAGAATCTTGTAATGGTGTGAGCCGTTTAAATAGGAAAATTGATTCCAAGATTAGAGATAATCATTGCAAATGGAATGATAAATCATGATATGAACTAACCTGTTATCACACAATGAACGCTACCGGAGGATAGGGCGACACACGTAGTTCCGTTTGGACAGTTGTTCCCGTCACACGGACCAGCAAGGCTCTGTAACCACAGACATATACAAAAGGCCCATGGGGGCTGTTTCGCTCACATGTATATTTAAGATTTAACTTCAAAATATTACAATTATTATTATCACTTTTCTCTTGTTCTCTTTTGCTTAATATTCACAATTTACTTTTATGAATTAAATATATATCAGTTTGAAATTGGATTATGGAAAGCTAAATATCGACCCATCTAAAGTTCATTTCGTATTTGACCTTTTCTGTTGCCGTAAAAAGTATCCGTAACTCGAAATTGATACAAAAACGACGCAAATGTAGTTATCATTGAAGAAGTCGGTGTCGTATCTTTATTTTTCGAACAAGTAAATAAACACAGCTAAGACGGCATTGAACTTCAGTGAATTATATCCTTTGGTATTTACGTATCATCACTGTTCGTAATTGCCAAATTTAATTTCGCTGAAAGAATTTGTTTTTGTTTTATCAATATACCTCTACGGCTTTTGAATCCGCCGGCGGTTGCTTTCTCCTTACTCATTACAATTGAACACAACACTGAATATCATTGTTTTATTTCAAAACTACAGTTGAAATATAATAACTAAATAATTTTAAACTGAAAAAAAAAAAAAAAAAAAAAAGATAATTAGGTAACACGTTACACCTACGGTAAATGTTACAGGTAAGACTATGTAATCGTGGTCAGATTAGGACATGTATCTTTAACCTAAAACTACGTGATGGTTTGGTTTTACTAAAATTGCAATGTCGTTTAGCCACAAATCTGGGGGGATATATTTTTCTCATTATAATATTCTAAACCTTTGTGATGATTTTTTGTTCCTTTTTTTCATTTGTCGTCAGGATTCTATCAGTCTGATCCCAATTAAAACATTGATTTGTCAATCTGCATTATATAAGATGTAGATAACTGCTTAGCGCATAGTCAGTAAAAATGATTGGTGGTGTGACAAGCTACATTGCCAAGGCAATAAGGCATTCGGTAGTGGTCTCATCATCCATAAACAGTGTCTTGGTTTGATCAAAACTATTGCGAGAACTTAAAGCTATGAAAAAGAACTCACAAAAATACTTACGGTAACAAATGATGGTGTAATACCTGCTGGGAATGTTAAACTCGTTATGTAATGTTGGTTTGTTGTCGACTGGAGTTGGGCGTCACTTGCCGCAAACTGACATAAACGGTCCTGTACATCATACGTCATAGACTGACAGGGCTTCGATAAAACACAGTTCTTCACGCACCTGCTGAAGGAAGCAACTTGTAACGTCTGAAATACTGAGTAATTTGTCAACTGTAAGCTTCGTGTAAAATACTTATTCAAGTCTATCATTGTGGACCGGACTTGTCCCTTTACACCAAACATACAACTCGCCAGCAAGAAAAGGAAGAATGGACGCATACTGCCGAATACGTGTCTTCTACTGAACAAATTCTCTGTCAATGAATAGTATTTTGAAAAACCAGAAATGTAGTATGCACCATATCTATATCGTTAGATGTAAGTTGAAATTCTCTGAAAACAAGTGAGAACTGCACACTACGACTATATTGTTGTAAGTAGCTTTGGTCTTTGGAGCGACAGACGTATTAATGTGTTTTAATATGTCATAATACCTGTTGCTGTCAACTTGTCATTATCTGAGGATATTTAATAATTACATTTCTGTATTTGTATAAACCGCTCCAAGTGTTGACTTATAGATCAATATTCATTTAAACGTGTTTTTTTTTAAACAGTTTGAATCCCTAGAATGGAGAATACCCTATATGTTCACCTGATACATGATGAGAAATCGTTTGTAAAGTGAATACAGGTCTTAGTACACACTAGTTGACTAGTTACGCAATTGATTGTTATCATTGTCGTTGCAGGGTAGCTATCTATTAATTTTCTTTAGTGAATTAAGAAAATGTCAGTTGATAGGACAGACTGTATTATCTGCCCTATTATCTAACTATTCGATTAATGATACAAAAGACGTCACTCTTTTTAAACAGTAAATACAGCAGGGATACCATTGCGTCAAATTCTTATAGCATTGTTCATACCTGAACTACATACACAAATAACCTTGCATATTAGAATATTAACACTAACAAATCTGTAGTTACAAAACCTTTTTTAAGCTGCCCAAAGTCTTCAACTTTGGCCATAAATATTCTGTGGACATTTCCTGTCGATTGATATAAGAGAAACGTACCTCAAAATTCAACTTTCGGTTTGCGGTAGGGTGTCAAAGTTGAAAAGTGCTATTAAGGATTCCAATCCTTGAAATCTTCTTCTCAAGTTCTGAAAGGCCTAGAGGCTCTATATTTCACATATATGAAGCATATGTAACTGGCAACGAAGTTTGATTATATAAATGACCTTGAGCCACTTTCAAGGTCACAGAGGTCAATTAACTAAGAATCGTTAAATGACAGTTTCTCACTTTCTAGAAGGCACACAATGATGAAAATTGATTATAAACCTTCTGCGGACACTTCCTATTGATTGTCATAAAAAATCTTCCATAAAAGTTCAACTTCCGGTTTTCGGTAAGGCACACATTTGGAAAGAGCTATTTAGGGTACCAATCTTTGAAAAACTTCTTCTCAAGTTCTGGAAGGCCTAGAGGCTTGATATTTCATATGCAAGAAGGCTATGTAACTGGTAACATAGTTGGATAATACAAATGACCTTGATTCACTTTCTTATGTAAATATCGTTAAATGGTAATTTCTCAATTGTTAAGCTGCACAGTCTTCAAGTTTGGACATAAATATTCTGTGGATATTCTCTATCAACTGATACAAGAATAACTTCCATCAAAATTCAACTTCCGGTTTTCGGTAGAGAACAAAGTTTAAGGGTTCAATTTTGTGACTTAAAATTTTAAAATCTTCTCAAAAAACAAAAGACCCAAGGTCAGGATATTTCGTCAATATCATACTCAAGTTGTGGAAAATAAAGTTTGTTAATATGAACGACCTTAATTCATGTTCAAGTTCACAGGGGTCAAATATATTTGAACCTTAAAAAATTTAAAATAGAAAGTGTGTCTTTGGATATGTTATAGATATTAACAAACGAAGAAACTTTCTCAAATATTGTTATCAGGAAAAATGTCAACTTCCGGTTTCCGAAAGGAGTTAAAGTTCAAATATACAAAATAGGGTACTAGTATTCAGCAATCTTCTTGTCAAGTTCCATAAGGTCTAGAGAACTAATATTGAGAATATATTGATCATCAGATGTTACATTATAAGGCTTGCAAATATGAATAACCTTGTTTGAACCTTTAAAAAGTGTATTTCTTCGTTATTATGTAGTTATATCTCCTTAACGTTTCAAGATACAAAGTGCATCTTTGGATATGTTGTAGAGATTAACAAACAAAGAACCTTTCTCATATATTGTTATCAGGACAAATGTCAACTTCCTGTTTCCGTAGGGGGTCAAAGTTGAAATCATTGTTGAAATGTACAATATAGGGTACTAGTTTTAAAAAATCCTCTTTTCAAGTTCCACAAGGTGTAGAGCACTAGTATTTAGTATATACTGAAGGACTACCATTTTTGTTCTAAGAGTTGTTTTTTTCTAAGTTGGTCCGAAATCCAATATGGCTGCCATGACCGCCATTTTGAAAATGGATGTTTTTGAACTGCTCAGGTCAGCTTGTGGAATTCTGTTTAGGTTTGCCTTAAATGAAGCTGAGATTAACTTAAGCTAGTGCTGTTTTTCGGGGAGTCTGTCCGATATCCAAAGAAGTGAAAAGCCCGCAAAATTGTTAGCAACAATTGCTAGTTTATATTGATGTAGTTATATCTCCTTAACGTTTCAAGATACAAAGTGCATCTTTGGATATGTTGTAGAGACTTTCTCATATATTGTTATCAGGAAAAATGTCAACTTCCGGTTTCCGAAAGGAGTTAAAGTTCAAATATACAAAATAGGGTACTAGTGTTCAGCAATCTTCTTGTCAAGTTCCATAAGGTCTAGAGAACTAATATTGGGAATATATTGATCATCAGATGTTACATTATAAGGCTTGCAAATATGAATAACCTTGTTTGAACCTTTAAAAAGTGTATTTCTTCGTTATTATGTAGTTATATCTCCTTAACGTTTCAAGATACAAAGTGCATCTTTGGAGATGTTGTAGAGATTAACAAACAAGGAACCTTTCTCATATATTGTTATCAGGACAAATGTCAACTTCCTGTTTCCGTAGGGGGTCAAAGTTGAAATCATCGTTGAAATGTACAATATAGGGTACTAGTTTTAAAAAATCCTCTTTTCAAGTTCCACAAGGTGTAGAGCACTAGTATTTAGTATATACTGAAGGACTACCATTTTTGTTCTAAGAGTTGTTTTTTTCTAAGTTGGTCCGAAATCCAATATGGCTGCCATGACCGCCATTTTGAAAATGGATGTTTTTGAACTGCTCAGGTCAGCTTGTGGAATTCTGTTTAGGTTTGCCTTAAATGAAGCTGAGATTAACTGAAGCTAGTGCTGTTTTTCGGGGAGTCTGTCCAATATCCAAAGAAGTGAAAAGCCCGCAAAATTGTTAGCAACAATTGCTAGTTTATATTGATGTAGTTATATCTCCTTAACGTTTTAAAATAGAAAGTGTGACTTTGGATATGTTATAGATATTAACAAACGAAGAAAATTTCTCAAATATTGTTATCAGGAAAAATGTCAACTTCCGGTTTCCGAAAGGAGTTAAAGTTCAAATATACAAAATAGGGTACTAGTGTTCAACAATCTTCTTGTCAAGTTTCACAAAGTCTAAAGAACTAGAATTGGGAATATATTGATCATCAGATGTTACATTATAAGGCTTGCAAATATGAATAACCTTGACCGACATTCAAGGTCACAGGGATCAAATATGTTTGAACCTTTAAAAAGTGTATTTCTTCGTTGTTATGTAGTTATATCTCCTTAACGTTTCAAGATACAAAGTTCATCTTTGGATATGTTGTAGAGACTAACAAACAAGGAATCTTTCTCATATATTGTTATCCGGATAAATGTCAATTTCCGGTGAACTTGTCGCCAAAGAAGTGAAAAGCCTGCAAAATTGTGAACAACAATTTCTAGTTTTATTTGTTTTGATACCCCTACAAAATAGTTCTCAATATATAATACGTGTACACAGCTTAAGTAAATATTTATCTGATCTTTCTTTGCAAAATTATCAAGCGGGGGTTTTCTCATAAACTTTCTGAATCTCGTAAACTTTCCAAATAATGCGAATACTGGAGCCTTAAATGGTTCGTATGATAGACACTGCTGGTGAATTATTAGTTCCCAAAGTTTCCTGTAACCTGTATGGCACTCTTTCAAGCGAATAGTGGCACCGTTCAGAATATATTCATGTACTTTATGTTCATTTGAAATTAAGAGACATGTGAAAATTGCAAAATTTATGGAAATATGTGGCTCGTGCACCTGTTTAACTACATTTTGACATATCTTCATGAAACAGCCGTGTGTTGCAATTTAATTACTTATTTGGCTCTACTGTATCTAATTCTAAATTTGTTTTAAAATATGCTACACTGTGTCTATTGTACATTTTGTTTTAATATATAATCCATGGGTTAAAAACAATAAATGAGCTTCAATAACAATTATATTCTTCCAAGATTGACGAAACGAGTCACAGATTTTTTTTCGGACTGCAGGTCACATGACGTCATTGATTCCTGCTGTCTACGTCACATGTCAACATACATATACGTCTACGGAACAGTGGTGTAATAAGTGCTATCCAATGACACAGGAGTTGACTACCGATCTATATTTCGTTGTGTGAAATAAAGGTAAACACTAGTGTAATGACTTCAGTGTCGACTGCAAGCTGATGCTACCAGCCACCTGGATACTGACAAGCTATGTGGCATCTGATGCTACCGGAACTAACTCCAATAAACGTCTGGAACACGATATTATAGCAAAGCCGGTAGTCTGCAAATGGTATATCGTTGTAATAGTTTCCAGTTGTGTTGTAGTAGTCTATCAAGTAGTACAGGCTTGGGCTCATTATGGGAGTTTGTGGTAAAGTGCTACCATCAGACAATGTCCAAACCATGGTGGCCTCCTCGATCTGTCCAGATATCCAATAATACAGAGGCAAGGCGGCTACAAAATTCAAGTTTACCAGTAAATACATGACAAACTTACCTACAGATTATTTGTTCTTATAGATAAACATGACCAAGACACCAATCAAATGTCAAAAATCATAGTTAAAACTTTAAGTCACTGGTGCAAAATACCACAAATTTACACGGAGACACGTGACACAGTACCAGGGGATTAATTCAAATCGGATTTCGTATTATGTTTTTTTCTGAGTGTTGTCTTTCCTATTGTCGTCTTTTTTTTTATCTTTATGAGAGTGGTCGGATAGCACGGTGGTAAGGTACTCGCTTTTCACTTAGGCTTTAGGGGTTCGATTCCCTATCTATCCACTGTCCGACTGTCCGAGGGTTTTCCAATCGATAAACAAAGAATATATATATCGTTTCGAAAGATTCAATATGTGTCAAGGACGTAAACCCCTAAACAAACATGTTTCTGTGGAAGTGGTACTATTCGCGAGGAAAAAAGGAAAGGAAATCAATTAACATTTTAATAACGAATAAAAAAATATCAGAAAAAAA
This sequence comes from Ylistrum balloti, assembly GCF_031769215.1. Taxonomy (NCBI): domain Eukaryota; kingdom Metazoa; phylum Mollusca; class Bivalvia; order Pectinida; family Pectinidae; genus Ylistrum; species Ylistrum balloti. The sequence continues at coordinate 14,202 of NW_026782600.1, read as the reverse complement.
AATATATATAATATCATCAGGGATAAAATATACCACAGCATCAGTATACATGGTACAAAATATATCATTACACCAGGATATATAGTACAAAATGTAGCAATGCATAATACAAGATGAATAACATACCAGTGTGACAATACAAAGTAAACAAGGAATGGAATAGGCATGAATTACAACCTGATGTCAGAAATAACTGTCAGGCTTTACAGATTCTCTGTACAACTAACGTGTCATTCTGGATATACATAAATGATTACTTACATGGAGGGGACAATGTTGATGGATCCGTGCTATATGATGTAGAAGACACCTCGGTGTATGTCATACTGAAGCCTGTGTATTGCACTGATGCGTCGGTTCTGAATTCAATATACACCTGGTTAGCACTACTAACGAGAGTAATCAGTTCTTGTGGAACCTGTCCCGTGAACTTTCCCAATACTGCAGCTGTTGCATCAGCACCTTTATCATAATGAATATGAAAATCATAAAAGCACAGCTCGACAGGCGCGCAGATACAAAGAAATTACTAAAAAGGCAACATATATAATAACACGATTTGACCAAATGGTTCCCTACTTCGAAGAGAAAAGTCACTGAGGTAAAAGAGAGGGATAACACGATATGTAATATAGACAACACGAGATACTGGCGTTACGTACCGTCATAAATCCACAGACTGTCACAACAAGATTCGATATCTACATCAGTTATTTCTAACTGCATCTTGTAATTGGCTTTGTTGGTGTTGAGAAGACAGGAGCAAGCAGTCCTTCTAAAAACATACAACAAACACACTTGAGCATGGTACGGCAATTCAAACAACAGATATTACTTATTTGGATTGGTCAATATCTGGATGGCGAATGTACTTGATGAAGCAGAAGACGCTTACCCTTCCGAAACACTTGATCTAATTATCCTTGTACTTTTCAGGACTCTCCGTATGATTATTGCTTTTGTTCCTGTTTGTTTTAATTTTCGTCAAAAGCGAGAATCCCCCCTCATCCAAGTATCACGATGGATGAGAGGGATTCTCTGTAATGAAGCCCTACGGCTTACTAGTTAAATAATATTCACTTGTCAACCTGTTGGGTGCGCAACACTGAAGTTCAAAGTTGAAAATTATCTTATCGATATTGCATTGCACGTGCCTGACCCATGTGAGAGGTCACCATATAAAAAGACATAACCAAGCCTAGACACACGCTTATTTCAAAGAGAAATGTTGGCAGATTGTGTGCAACTATAGGGTGGGAGATCCAAAACTAAACAGCAGAAATAGAAACCCAGAGACTTGGGAGGGTATTTAACTCTCCAGCCTCCGGGCTTCATTACAGAGAATCCCTCTCATCCATCGTGATACTTGGATGAGGGGGGATTCGCTTCCATTCAGCCCTACGGCTTACTAGTTAAATAATATGCACCTTCAAAGAATCCGCCAACATTCCAGATAACCATGAAAAAGAAAACCAAACTGCAACTCAAGTTCACTCATTCATTAGTATTTCAAAATTACACCACATTTCACAAAGTCTATATCATTGACATCTTATCAATGCCCTGTCTGCAGAACACTGGTTGAAAATGAACCCGGGTCATCAATATCTCTTAAGTAGAACCTCCTAAAGCTCTCGGCTGATGCCCAGTTTGCCGTTTCCAGTATGTCCCTCAAGGATGTCCCCGCCGTGTATGCTGCCGACACAGACGCTCCTCTAACTGAATGAGGTTTAAACTGTCGATCAATTCCAGCCGCCATCATCACTTCTCTCATCCATCTTGCCACTGTGGAAGTGGACACTTGCAAACCTCTTCTGAAAGAAACTAAAAGTTTATTACTCTTCCGTATGTTTACTGTCTGTGACACATAATATCTTAAGGTTGAAAATACACATAATCTTTCCTGAGAATATTTGTACAATGTTACTTTATAAAATGGCTTTGATGGCTTGGATGTTTTCATAAGTTCTGGGACTGTAAAAACAATATAGTGTCCAAAATCCTGCATATGTTCAAGGTCTAAATTAACCAATGTTTGTGCTCTTTGTGCTGTTGTAAGCGCTATCAAACAAACTAATTTCCTGGTCAATGAATCCACCTCCAGGGCTGTCAAAGGGAACATATCACCCAAATACTTCAGCAAAGGTGCCACATCCCATGTCGATGAATACCTGGGCTTAGGAGGATTAGTGTTGAATACCCCCTTCATAAACCTAGAAATTAGGGCATTGTTCATCAATACTGTATGGCCTAGTAATGGCAAAGTCTGGGACAACATACACTTATGTGTATTGATAACACTGTAAGATTTCCCTACATTAAACAAATGAGTGAGGTAGGAAATCACTTCCTTGATAGTGGGATGATTGGCACCAACCTGTCGTTCACCACACCAAGAGACCCAGTTATTCCATGCCAAGTCATACTGCTTGGACGTGGACTGTTTCCAGGAGGAGAAGACAAGTGTGGCAGCCTGTCGTGAAAAGCCCTGCTTTAGGAGAGATCTCCTGACACGCAACATGCGATCAGTCTCAGGCTGTTTCTTAAGGGATGCGGCTCCCCCTGTGGGGACAATAGCAAGTCTCGCCACCTCGGCAGGCGTGAGGGCGTATCCACAACAATATTTAATAGAGTAGGTAGCCACGCTTGACTTCTCCATAAGGGAACGATTACTATTGCCATACTTACTTTGTCTTCCTTCACTTTGTGCAGTACACGGCTGATCAGACTGAAAGGAGCAAAAATATACGGTAAGTAGTCTGACCATGACATAGAAAAGGCATCATAAAACCAAGCATCTGGATCAGGATACCATGAGACAAACTTGGTAACCTTAAAATTCAACCTACTTGCAAATAGGTCAACATCTGGATTGAAGAAATGACCACATATTCTGTCAAATATCAGAGGGCGTAATGACCACTCTCCCGAAGACTGTATTGACCGTGATAAGTAATCAGCATCAACATTCGAAACACCCGGTATGTGGCAGGCAGAAATGAAAATATTTCTTTCCGTACACCACAGTCATATCTCTTTTGCTAACTCATTCAGCTCTGTTACATTTCCACCAGGCTTATTAACATATGAAATTGTACAGACGTTATCCGTCACAACCCTGACATGAGTATCAGACATGTCTGAACAAAAACATCGTAATGCCAATCAGACAGCTTTTAATTCCAAAAAAATTATGTGATGTTCACGTTCTGCTTTTGACCAAAGACCTTTTGTTATCTGAGAGCCAAACTTTGCTCCCCATCCATCACCAGATGCATCAGTTTCCATAATCACATCTGGATCACTTGGTCTTATCGCCCGACCATTCATACTGTTTACCTTATCTCTCCACCATACTATCTCCGTTTGTGCCAACCTAGACAAACTGACCTTGTCGTCATAAGACAAACCATTATGTAGGGCTGCTGTCTTTTCCTTGTCTACCAATCTGTAAAATAGCCCTGACAGCCGCACTGCTCTAAGAGATGACGTAAACAAGCCAATGAGACTAGCAAGCTCCCTTAGAGAAATTGACTTTTGACCTAAGACATGGGAACATGCATCTATGATTTTCTTCACCTTTTGTTCTGGTAACGAAACGGTAAATGTGATAGAATCTATCAAGTACCAAGATGAATGACCATTTGACTAGCAGAAAACAAAGATTTTTCGGAACTAATCTGGAACCCAGCAGATTCCAAAACTCCAGCTAACACCCTACAGTTCCTTTCACAAACCTCTCTGTCAGCAGCCTTGACCAAAGAGTCATCTATGTAATAGAAAGCATGGATACCCAAGCTGCGAACTTTAGCCATAATTGGCTTCAGTACTTTGGTAAATATCCGAGGGGCACTTGTCAAACCGAAAGGCATAGCCATAAACTCATATAGTATACCTCTCCATTTGAATTTCAGGTATTTCCTATGATGTTTGTTCACTGGTATACTGAAATATGCATCCTTTAGATCAATAGAAGTGGAGAAATCTCTCTCTACAGATTCTAGTACAACATCTAAGGTCTCCTGCTTAAAATGGTGGTACACCACAAACTCGTTCAACTTCCTCAAATTAATGACTGGCCTAAATTTACTATTTTTCTTTTGGACCAGGAACAAATTAGAAACAAATTCACCTTTCTCATGAATAGACTGAGTTATTGCCCCTTTGGATACTAAATCATTCACCTCAGAATCAACAATCTCCATCTCTTCCTTACTAACGGCTACTGGTCCTGGCAATTTATGTTGCACAGGGATTTCTACAAACTCAAGTGTAAGACCACGCACAGTATCCAAAATTCATTCATCATCAGTCAATGATTTCCAAAATTCTAAACGCTCTCCGATTCTACCAGATGGAACACTCACCTTAGGGGCTATTCTTTTTTCTGTGTCTGGCTCTGGCTTTGACTTTGATGCATGTATGCGGGTCGCCGTTGTCCCCGGCCCCGCTGGTCCGACCGTTAAAAAGGCCTTGCTGAGCCTCTGTACTGGCTGTAGCCCCCTCGCCCTCTCTGGCCGCCACTCCAACCTCCTCGCAGTACCTATTTTCGTGAAGACAAAACATTGAAAGCCTTATTAGCCTCAGAAATGTCTCTCACCTTCCTTGCAAGATCATCCCCAAATAGATTTGAAGTTATTGGCATGTCTTTCCCACATAAGGCATGATATGATGGCGGGAGGGCTTGTCTCATAAGAAACCTACGTTTCACAGACAATGTATGTACTGCATTCCCTAGCATGGACAGAGCATCAATACACAGAGGCCTGAACTTCTCTCGAAAGTCTGGATGACTCATAAGAGCCTCAGTCAGCCTCATCACAGGTACCATACCGTCAGACACCGACTTCTGGGCCTCTTTAAGTTAAAAATCTCTTGTCTGTAAAGGCTTACCAAGTTTACCCCAAATCTCAGGGTTACATAGTGGGACGGTCATATCGGCACAATTTGCCGGTACAGGGTATTTTTCTGCCATTTTAGAAACGTCCGACGTTTTCCTACAAGCAGTATTTACAAGTTTGGCAAGTCCCTCGTGAACACTAGGGCCCAACTTTACATCACCATATACATAATCAGGGATGGCGAACAAGTCCTCCATATGACCTTCCTCTGTGGGTAAAATATCAGAATATATATCATCTAACTCAATGGAAGATTGTTCTGTATCTTGAAGACCCAACGGGTCCGTCATACTAAAAAAAATCTGAGTCAAAACTGTCAACAACATAATCATTGCCATACCCACCAGCCGTTTGGTTTCCTGTACGGGAACTCGCCCGGTCCCGCTTAACGTCTGCTAACTGCTCCTCCAGAGCCCTCATACGTTTCGCCATGAGTTGAAACTCGCTACCAGCGGCAGCCTCAGTGCAGACGGGACGTTTCTTACCCCCACGGGGCAAAGGAACAGTCGGGGCATCGCCTCCGACGCCGCCATATTTGTCATTCCGAACAACGTTCGGTGACTGCGGCTGTGCAGAGTCCTTATCACTTGCATAAGCGACAGAGTCGCTTAGACCCGAACTCAAATCGGGAAGGGGTCCCGGAAAGGAATCATCACACCCCTCTGCCTCCGTCTCTCCGGGATGGAGAGAGAGGTCATCGTCAGACTCACAATTATCGAAAGTCACCGACAAAGGCAACCGTTTACCGCGAGCCTGCTTACGACGCATAACCGTACAGCTGATAACCAAATGTAAACAAATGAAATTCGCGGAGCGAAGGAAAGGAATCAATAAAAATAAGTTCAAATGGCTGAAACTTTACCAAGCAAATGCAAATCGCGGACGCGAGACCCGCAAGATATCCTTCCCTTCTGGCTTAATGTCTGTCACGCACCCTGACTGACAAAAAAGCGTGTGTCTAGGCTTGGTTATGTCTTTTTATATGGTGACCTCTCACATGGGTCAGGCACGTGCAATGCAATATCGATAAGATAATTTTCAACTTTGAACTTCAGTGTTGCGCACCCAACAGGTTGACAAGTGCATATTATTTAACTAGTAAGCCGTAGGGCTGAATGGAAGAGAATTGAAATTCTGTTGATATGTCGGTATTTTCTTTGATTTTTTAAACACACAACACACAACATATACACGGATACAAAATATAGTTTATCTATAAACACACAACATATACACGGATACAAAATATAGTTTATCTATAAACACACAACATATACACGGATACAATATATATTTTATCTATAAACACACAACAAATACACGGATACAAAATATACTTTATCTATAACCACACATCATATACACGGATACAAAATATAGTTTATCTATAAACACACAACAAATACACGGATACAAAATATACTTTATCTATAAACACACATCATATACACGAATACAAAATATAGTTTATCTATAAACACACAACATATACACGTATACAAAATATAGTTTATCTATAAACACACAACATATACACGGATACAAAATATAGTTTATCTATAAACACACAACATATACACGATTTATAAAATTTATACTTATAATAGCATTTTACTTTACATATAAAATATTACCAGCTATGGAAATATGATTTTTCACACACACACATTAAAACGTTACCTCCCCGAGGTATGTATACAAATACTATCACACAAAGAGTAAAGGTAACTAGTATTACTTATGATAATTTCCTGGCCAATCATCGGAGTATAAAGTCGCTGAAGTTGCTGTGGCTATGAGGACAGTAGGACAGTTGGCACATCGCCCTGTTTTATCAAATCAGGTTTAAAAATTAATTTAGAAATAAATTAATCAGTATCCAATCACACATATTTTTACATCCAAATAAGTGAGGGCTTAACGACAAAGAAAAGGTTAACAATCTATAAATATGAGAGATTAATAAGAACAAATGTGGATTTAACATGCCCGATAAGTCAAGAACCTTATTGATCTTACAGTATCTAACTCTAGACTTGTATCAGATCGCGTTATTCACTTGTGTGTATTTTGTCCAAATGTTCATGTTGTTTAGCCGGTTTTATCCTCGGTTTCATATCTTCGTACTGATGATGCAATAATATATATAGTCATCGAGATCCAGTCGCTATAAGCAAACAGATAACCGTGGCAGATCGGTCTGTCCCCTTTATATCTATTTTGAGGACAGGATGATCACATAATTAAGACCAAGAGTTCCTCGGAACTGTATGTGTCGCCTGCATAATGTGTCACGGTCACAAAGAAATTGAACTGGGTGTGCAACGATCAACCATAAAGTTTAATACCAAATTTCATTTATGTAGCTTGAAGCATAAAGGGAAAACTGCACAAAGCAATATTCCTGAGATCAAAGATCAAAGGGACATATCACTGCCAAGAAGGGTTACAGACAGTCAGGAATCAAACTTAATCTGTACCCTTGCAACAAGAAGCCATATACCAAATTTCATTTCGATAACTCAAAGCATAAGCCAAAAAAGTCCGGAAAACAATATTCCCAGGAAATTTTCTAAGTTGAAAGGGGCATAACTCTGCAAAAAAAGGTTACAGACTGTCAGGAATCAGACTTAATATGTACCCTTGCAACTAAAAGCCATATGCCAAATTTCATTTTGATAACTCAAAGCATTACCGAAAAAAGTCCGGAAAACTTTCGTACGGACGACGCCGATGACGACGACGACGCGTGACGACGGACAAAGTGATCCCTAAGTGTCAGCCAGCTCTGCAGGCGACACAACAAAACTAGCAGTCACGGGTCAAAAATGTTTTAGTTGAACTGAACAGTTACAACATATAAAGAACACTGTATCACCCCATAACTTGGTCATCTCAGTTAAACTTTCTCAGTTAGCTTCCTCGTAAAACTTTTTCAGTTTTAATATTTAACTTTCTCATCTAGCCTTCTCATTTCACTTTCTCGGCTCACTTTGTTAAATAATTCTCTCAGTAAGCTTTCTCATTTAAAATTCTCACTTAGCTTTCTCTTATAATTATTTCATTAAAGTATCTCTGTCTACTTCCTCTTTTACTTATTTTCGTTTGGCTTTCTTCGTTACATTTTCTCAATTAGTCTTCAGTTATAATTCACGATGTGTATTCAAAACTGGAATCCAGTGTCTTGTTGTCATTTCGAGGAAACGGAGAGGGGGGAGGGGGAGGAGTGGGGGATGGTTCTAATTTATTATCGATCAGGTCTCTTGGACGATTTTGCTTTTGTTTCCATATGTGCTCTTTCTAATAATTGAGTATCATAACACATTAATTAATATATACATCAACTATCTACCAGCCAATCACAGTTAGACTATGATATGACAGTTAGGACATGTGATTTTATTTGCCAGTGACAACGTCAGACCCTTTAATTATTAAACGATATACAGTTAGATACCATGGCTGCAATGTTTCATTTACAATATGATGTTATCATTATAAAAACTGTTTTTACAGACTTCAAGCGGAACTCTTCAACTTCGGAGTTACAGAAGTCATAATAAAAGTTACCTCCAATCAGAATGTGAAATAATTGACTATCGTCTATGACAAGCAAATATGCACTGAACAGCATATCACTTATATTTATGACATGGATGGCTTCATCTTCATCACGTGACCACGATCATGACATAATTCATATTGAGACAACAATGTCATGGTATCATGTCATAATAAACAACTTCCTAATTCTCAGGGAATATTATACACGATTTCCAAAGCTGGTATGGAATAAACTTGTCTTGTATGAAAACGAACCTAGAAAAGTCAACATTATTGCACATCCTATTTAACCAGGCTTTTTCTTTATATATATGTACAGCCTGTTAACCCTCCACCATCCACCTTGTCTTAAGCGGACACCATCCATCCTTCATATATTCCAAAATTGATTTATATATATTACACTTTCTCAGTTTGCTTTCTTACATAACTCTCTCAGTAAGTTTTCTCATTAACTTACTAGATCTAACACAAAACCATGCCTAAAATTATTTTTCTGCATCTAGATTTGCAAACCAAATTCTTGTTAATATTGTACGAGACAATACTGTCTTCTGATCCAATCTACAAAGGCTACCGAAAAGTAACAACTTTATACTATCAATATACTCTTCTCTACTAGTCCAAGCTAAAAGGCCGGTATTCATATCAGTTCTTGTTCGGGTCATACAAAGCTGAAATCTTTAGTCTTAAGTATCTTACCAGTAGTTAGAGGATGTAAAGATATAGGATGACCAACTACAGCTCCCACCCAAATAAACTTAAGTCTTTATTATCATACCAGTAGTTAGAGGATGTAAAGATATAGAATGACAACCACAGTTCCCACCAAAATAAACTTTAGTCTTCATAATCTTACCAGTAGTTAGAAGGTGTAAAGATATAGAATGACAACCACAGCTCTCACCCAAATAAACTTAAGTCTTTATTATCATACCAGTAGTTAGAGGATGTAAAGATATAGAATGACAACCACAGTTCCCACCAAAATAAACTTCTGGCTTAATTATCTTACCAGTAGTTAGAGGGTTTTACGCACTAGGATGACAACCACAGCTCTCACCAAAATAAACTTTAGTCTTTATAACCTTACCAGTAGTTAGAGGGTGTAAAGATATAGAATGACAACTACAGCGAATTACATTCATTGTTCCGTTGCGAAGCTTGTTACACGTACAAAGTGTACATTCAGTGCTATTAAATTATATCATTTAAAAGAGGCAATTGTACAAATGATAGATTCTATTTGCATCAAATTTCTTTTTTGCAAAAAGGTTACAATGTTACTCTTTTTAAGGAAAAACTGAATCTCCGTTTTTGCTGTAGGTTTCGAATAACTGTAACACATATCTTAAATCAGTAGGTTTTGTGATAAATCGACGCTTTCTCGGTCATGTTTATAACATTTTTCGCGTCAGCATACTACAACGATCTACACTATGACATTACTTAGAGGTCAGATTTGAAGCCAAACACAAGTGTTTCTGACACTTTCCCAACGTGTGCCACCCATCCCTAATTACAATTATCTTACCTTACATTATCATAATGGTTGTACAAAAGACACTCAAGTGAACGACACCTTTCAATACAAATTTATGATAATGCATTGAACTTCATCCTACAAGGTCCTGTCAGTGATGGTAATGGCCGAAATTTTAAAACCTTCACATTAGTCAACTGCGGAAGATCCAAATTGGTCAAAATAAATGCCGAAAGGTATATGGAAAGGTGCACAAATCCCTAAATTTGATTTTCATAATTTTCAATATTGAACGATATTTTAAAAGAATGTCTAGTACATGTGTATATATATATAATGGTATGCTTTACCATAGTTTTCATTCCCTAATACAATAATTATTGTCACTTAATGTGGTCTTACCTTCAGCATTACCCAATGAAGAAATGAAAGCTGAAGTCGCCGCCGGAGAGTTCAGCAGTGGAAGTGCACCAGCACAAGTACTATCGGCGTCCACGAAGAAAGCGTATCCACTGTGTTCTTGGAATGTATCGCTGTATGGCGCTAACACAGGAAAATAGAATATCACATTTGAAATCAAATTGGCTATGAAAAGCAGGTTTTACTTTTCCGTTTTATATTTTAGTATTCAATATGAATTATACAACATATGAAGTCTTCTGCTAATAGTGTTAAATTGATATAAATAAATCCGGATAATGAATGAGCTAATATCTAAACATGTATTATATAATTTATCCCGCCGTTTGTTTGCGGTAGCGATAACAATAATACGGCTATATAGGTGGCTACCACCGAAACTCCAAATTCGAGTTTGAATTTCTGGTTGCATGGCAAAAATAACCCTGGATGAAAATGTCCGGTTGCCGTCGTCCACAGAATGAAAATGGGTGACGGAGTTAACGCGAGGCCAGACAGATATCGGTGTTTTTCGACCTTTATAAATGTAAAAACTTTATCAGAAAAATTTCTGTCTCGTTGTCACTATGTAATTGTGTTATTACATCATGTTTTTCTATCAGTAGAACGTAACAATAAATTATCTAAATGATACATTGAACAATATTTAGTAATATAATTCGTAAAATATCTCTGATTTACTTTCTAGTAATTAGACTGTAGTTATATTGATAGCAGAAATGCTTTAAACCTTTTCATTTGTAATGACATTCGTCACCATAATACGATATAGTACATGTTTGACGTAAAGTTGAATACAATGACCGCACATACTGTTACTGGCACTTACTCGTGGTTATGGTACACGCGAATGTCACTTCTTCCCAGTATCCATTGGCCTTGCACGTGCGGTTTGAGACTCCGGAGGGTGTGAACCCCACATTACATGAGTAATGGATAACCGCTCCTACAGATCGATCGGGTACCCAGACGGGTAAGGCATTAAGCACTGGGTCTGGCTCGGGACATTCTATCATAGAGATAAAAGAATATGTCAACCTCCACCTATACACAAGTAGATGGACAGATAAAGCTGCATGAAGTGCGCTCACTATTCGACATACAAATTCACAATTTGAACGGAGCGGTCCATGACATACAACAGTAAGAAATTGAAAGTTGAGAAGCACTCCATACATGTCGTGGAGCACGAATTTTTATTTCCTGAATGTGGAGTGTCATATCGTAGAGCATGAAATTTATGAATGTTGTATGCTGTATTTCATGGAGTGCAATATTCAATTTCTAAACTTTGAATATCCTATATCCGGTTGCGGAACATTCAGATTCTGAGTATTAGATGATGCATATTGTGCTGCAAAATTATCTACGCTTTCCGGGTGTAAAATATGTTAAAATTATAGCCTAATTTTTGAGAACATGTTGGTTGTTGAAAAGTGAATGTACAACATGTAAATACAACTGTTAGTGATTGTTTACCCACCATTGTTCTTCTGCAATATCATCCATAACGTTTGTGTGTATATAAAGTTATGTAAGAATTTTCCACATGAACAAACATTTATTTTCGAAATACCTATACAAATAACGTAACAGAGAGATAATACAGTACATTCTTACTTGACATAGGTCGTTTTTCAAGAATCTTGTAATGGTGTGAGCCGTTTAAATAGGAAAATTGATTCCAAGATTAGAGATAATCATTGCAAATGGAATGATAAATCATGATATGAACTAACCTGTTATCACACAATGAACGCTACCGGAGGATAGGGCGACACACGTAGTTCCGTTTGGACAGTTGTTCCCGTCACACGGACCAGCAAGGCTCTGTAACCACAGACATATACAAAAGGCCCATGGGGGCTGTTTCGCTCACATGGATATTTAAGATTTAACTTCAAAATATTACAATTATTATTATCACTTTTCTCTTGTTCTCTTTTGCTTAATATTCACAATTTACTTTTATGAATTAAAGATATATCAGTTTGAAATTGGATTATGGAAAGCTAAATATCGACCCATCTAAAGTTCATTTCGTATTTGACCTTTTCTGTTGCCGTAAAAAGTATCCGTAACTCGAAATTGATACAAAAACGACACAAATGTAGTTATCATTGAAGAAGTCGGTGTCGTATCTTTATTTTTCGAACAAGTAAATAAACACAGCTAAGACGGCATTGAACTTCAGTGAATTATATCCTTTGGTATTTACGTATCATCACTGTTCGTAATTGCCAAATTTAATTTCGCTGAAAGAATTTTTGTTTTGTTTTATCAATATACCTCTACGGCTTTTGAATCCGCCGGCGGTTGCTTTCTCCTTACTCATTACAATTGAACACAACACTGAATATCATTGTTTTATTTCAAAACTACAGTTGAAATATAATAACTAAATAATTTTAAACTGAAATATTATAACACGTTACACCTACGGTAATTTACAGGTAAGACTATGTAATCGTGGTCAAAGGACATGTATCTTTAACCTAAAACTACGTGATGGTTTGGTTTTACTAAAATTGCAATGTCGTTTAGCCACAAATCTGTATATTTTTCTCATTATAATATTCCTTTGTGATGATTTTTTGTTCCTTTTTTTCATTTGTCGTCAGGATTCTATCAGTCTGATCCCAATTAAAACATTGATTTGTCAATCTGCATTATATAAGATGTAGATAACTGCTTAGCGCATAGTCAGTAAAAATGATTGGTGGTGTGACAAGCTACATTGCCAAGGCAATAAGGCATTCGGTAGTGGTCTCATCATCCATAAACAGTGTCTTGGTTTGATCAAAACTATTGCGAGAACTTAAAGCTATGAAAAAGAACTCACAAAAATACTTACGGTAACAAATGATGGTGTAATACCTGCTGGGAATGTTAAACTCGTTATGTAATGTTGGTTTGTTGTCGACTGGAGTTGGGCGTCACTTGCCGCTAACTGACATAAACGGTCCTGTACATCATACGTCATAGACTGACAGGGCTTCGATAAAACACAGTTCTTCACGCACCTGCTGAAGGAAGCAACTTGTAACGTCTGAAATACTGAGTAATTTGTCAACTGTAAGCTTCGTGTAAAATACTTATTCAAGTCTATCATTGTGGACCGGACTTGTCCCTTTACACCAAACATACAACTCGTCAGCAAGAAAAGGAAGAATGGACGCATACTGCCGAATACGTGTCTTCTACTGAACAAATTCTCTGTCAATGAATAGTATTTTGAAAAACCAGAAATGTAGTATGCACCATATCTATATCGTTAGATGTAAGTTGAAATTCTCTGAAAACAAGTGAGAACTGCACACTACGACTATATTGTTGTAAGTAGCTTTGGTCTTTGGAGCGACAGACGTATTAATGGGTTTTAATATGTCATAATACCTGTTGCTGTCAACTTGTCATTATCTGAGGATATTTAATAATTACATTTCTGTATTTGTATAAACCACTCCAAGTGTTGACTTATAGATCAATATTCATTTAAACGTGTTTTTTTTAACAGTTTGAATCCCTAGAATGGAGAATACCCTATATGTTCACCTGATACATGATGAGAAATCGTTTGTAAAGTGAATACAGGTCTTAGTACACACTAGTTGACTAGTTACGCAATTGATTGTTATCATTGTCGTTGCAGGGTAGCTATCTATTAATTTTCTTTAGTGAATTAAGAAAATGTCAGTTGATAGGACAGACTGTATTATCTGCCCTATTATCTAACTATTCGATTAATGATACAAAAGACGTCACTCTTTTTAAACAGTAAATACAGCAGGGATACCATTGCGTCAAATTCTTATAGCATTGTTCATACCTGAA